>NC_081250.1:78728597-79056694 GCF_030490865.1 Poecile atricapillus | reverse complement strand
ATTACCAAGCATAGTGTAAATGCAGAACTATCAACAAAGCAAGGAAAGGACTAAGACTGGAAAAGAGTTTGTCAGAAATAAACACACTCACACATGCACAAATATGTAAATAAGCAGTGTTAACTTTGCTTTGACTAATGTAAAAAAACCCTCTATCATTAATGAATGACACATTACAACTACAATGAATGAGAGATTTGGCACCAAACAAGTCATACATTCTGCATCAGAAAGAGCTTGTCCTGTACAAATTTCAGTAGTAATTGTAACTGATCTCTACAAGTCCATAGATTCCCCCAGTACAGGTTCAACTACTGTGACTAAGTTCCCCAGGAAAGACAATCATGTCTGTACAAGCAATGTGCAACCAATATACAGTAGAAACTAAGAAGTTATTCAGGAAAGAAAAAGAAATAATTGCCCACCGCTCAAGAGGAAAGTATCAATAGTGAGAGAGCAAAAAGAAGTGCATAACAGTTTCTCTTTCCCTGAAACAAAATGATGACATTTAAGAACATGTCCTTAGTGAACTTCTATGTGAACTTTTTTCTAAACTTTTGCTTGAAACCGTAATCAAAAAAATTTATCTTCTCTACTCTGCTATACAATTCTTTAGAAAATCTGACAGGAACAATGCCAAAGTTAATTTGCATGTCATGGCTCTCATACTACAAGCATCTTCCTATTTTATTTTTTTTTATTTGCCATTGCCAGCAAAACAAGCGTTAGCAGCACTGTGAAAACCTGTTTTAAAATAATAGGTAGGTGGTCCTTCCTTCCTTCCTTCCTTCCTTCCTTCCTTCCTTCCTTCCTTCCTTCCTTCCTTCCTTCCTTCCTTCCTTCCTTCCTTCCTTCCTTCCTTCCTTCCTTCCTTCCTTCCTTCCTTCCTTCCTTCCTTCCTTCCTTCCTTCCTTCCTTCCTTCCTTCCTTCCTTCCTTCCTTCCTTCCTTCCTTCCTTCCTTCCTTCCTTCCTTCCTTCCTTCCTTCCTTCCTTCCTTCCTTCCTTCCTTCCTTCCTTCCTTCCTTCCTTCCTTCCTTCCTTCCTTCCTTCCTTCCTTCCTTCCTTCCTTCCTTCCTTCCTTCCTTCCTTCCTTCCTTCCTTCCTTCCTTCCTTCCTTCCTTCTTTCCTCCCTCCCTCCCTCCCTCCCTCCCTCCCTGCCTGCCTGCCTTCCCGCCTTCCCGCCTTCCCGCCTTCCCTCCCGCCTTCCCTCCCGCCTTCCCTCCCGCCTGCCTTCCCGCCTTCCTTCTTGCCTTCCTGCCTGCCTGCCTTCCTGCCTGCCTGCCTTCCTGCCTTCCTGCCTGCCTGCCTGCCTTCCTGCCTTCCTACCTCTCTCTCAGAAACGAAGATTTTAGTCATTGAAATATGACCTCTGCTGCTCCCCTCTCCAGTTAACATGGACCAACTGCCATCTGCCTGCTTTTTATGATAGAGCCAAAGATGATTTTAAAAATGCAGCATACTCTGACTGAGGAAATATATGCAAAAAATAGAACAACACTTGACATTTACTTTCCCTCCATGGGTACATTCTACTGATCAGACAAATAATTATTCCAGCTAAATTACTGGAAGCAAGCATAAAACTGTTCTACTAGCCATTCAAACCCCCTGTGACTGCTAACATATTTAATTAGGTCATTTTGATCACAGATGAAAAATCTAGTAATTTTGATTAGATTGCATATAGTTCAGAAATGTGCTTGTATCCTGCATGTGCTGTGTGTTATGTCTCTGGGAGGAATGTAACCAGCATCACCATTAGGCTTCTGAAATGAAACATTCTCAGAAACACTTTAACACAAGAAGAAAAAATAAGGTCAAAATGGTTAATATACACATTAAAAAAAAATTAAAAAAAAAAAAAAAAAAAAAAAGGAAGGAGGTAGATGAATTATTCAAAGATATAATATGCAAAGTATTTATAATGTGAAACCTTATTAAAGTTCTAATCACTAACTAAACTCAGTTTTAAAATATTCTGATAACTTCTATCATGTGTACTAAGTGTACCAATTCCTCTGGCATGTCCATTCAAGTTATGTGATCTGTAATTAATGGATTCTACAGATGTTTTAGATTTTCTAGTGATTTTCTTGCACAGCCTTTCTCCCCCCCATACAGTCAGTCATCCATACAACTGGAGCATTGCAGTTCCACAATAGTTCCCTGCCTAACTACACAGACAAATAGTAAATATGTTGCTTTTCTCCTATCATTCAAGTCATTTAATAATCACTCCCACAGCATTCCTCTGCATTTTGTAAAATCATAGCTTTCCTTTTTTGTGGGCAGTAGTAGCAGTTTTGCATTTAAGAGCTGCAGATAACAAAAGAGGACAGGTGGTGTATAAAAATATACATTGAAATAAATGAAAAAAAGTTCTACCTTTTAGATAATCCATCTTTTATCATAGATTGTATTTAATGGGGTTATATATTGTTTTTAGAGAAGTACTCAGTACGAACAAGATATAATATATGAGCATATGTCAGAAATGCACTACAAATTCCCTCACTAAGCAAGCATATTTCAAATCAGACAAAGCTGCTACAGAAGAAAATTTATTACCTACAATACATTTTTCTGAAGAGACTGATTTCAGCAACATGCAAGAAACCCCTACAGCAACAATACTTCTGGGATTAGGGTGAGGTTGGAAGACTAGAAAACATCACCATCATCCAGCAAGATCTGCTTATAATGCAAGTAATTGCAGCCATTCTTTAAACCCACTCCCAAATCCACGATGGTTATCTGAAGTTTTGGGTACATCAGTATAAGAAGGACCTCAAATTATTAGAGTGTGTCCAGTGCATTAGAGACAAGGTGGAGAAAGGTTTCAAGGACAAGACTTTTCAAGAGTGTCTGAGGTCTCTCGGCTTGCTCATCCTAGAGAAAAGAAGGCTGACAGTGTCCTCCTACAGTGACACTACATTCTCCTCTGTGTATGTCTGTGTGAAAACTAACTAGCCCAGTTGGACAGCAGAGAAGTACAGTGAGAGTTTTGAGTACCATCAAAGTGCTTTCAAAATCTGGATCATGATTCTGAAGGATTTGAGGATGTGGGGGAGAATAGCTCCAGGACCCTAGGTGCCAGCTGTGTGGAACACCAGCTACATGAGAGTCATGATGTGCACGTGTGTGCATGTTGCAGCTAGCACACTCCAGTCTTCCTCAGATGGAACTGAAAAGCTCCTCTAACAAGGCCATCTAACGTGGATGCATGTTTATCTGAGTCCCATGTTTATGAGGATGCAAATAAAAGCGCGGTTTTTTTCAGTCTGTGTGCCTGGTCATAGGTACAGTTTAGTCAGGGGAGGGGGTGTTTGCACCTGCTGGGAATATGTGTTCAACCTCACTACAGCCTGGAGAGACAGAACTGCACCAGCCTCATTGATGCAGGAGGAATGCCCCAAGCCCAGACCCATGTGGGCATAGTCACCTCTAACAGAATATAAGACACATGAGAAAAAAAGGCAGAATATAGAGATGAATGGAGTCATGATAAAATATATTATATAGAACAGCCAGAGCCATTCTATGACAACATTGCTAAAATTTGGAAATGCATATGCAGCCAACAAGCTTTATCTTGCATACCACTGGCAGTGAAAACATCTTCATTTACCCAAAACAGCTGCATAACAATGCCATATTAGCAACTTGCAGCTTGAAAAAGCTTCCGAAATGTGGTTAGGAGCAGAAGTCAGAGGGAGACTGGGCTGGGTGTGTGCACCAGGAGTCATCCTGAGACATATATTAACATGCAGAAAATCAATGCTCAAACACTTGGGCAAATAAGTAGAAAAACACCATCTGTTTCTAAATATGTGGGGTTTTTACAGTCACTTTAAAATGTGTGTATGTTTCATTTCATTAAATCTTTTCTATTGTATTCAGAAATATGAATAATGAATATACCTCCAAAACTTCCAAATGTTGATTGAGGAATATATTATAAACTGATATTAAATATTAAGTATGGAGTATAGATTTGCCAAACTGAACCATTTTTAACAGTGTGAGAAGTAAATTAACTGCCTAAGTACAGTGTTCTAGAGTGAAAATTTTAGGTTTTAAAAATCTGTTTTGAACAAAACAGCTCATTCATAATAACTTAAAGTTTTCTTGCCACATAGAAAAGTTGATGTTAGCAGAAAAGAGGTAAGAGCAGATGGAAGCATTTCTATGTCTTATTTCATAGGCATGAGTAATGTATGAGACAGCTGAAGTAAACATTTTGATGGATTTTCCTTTTGTACTGTTACTGTGCCTTGTCACTTTTGATATTAATATAAGTCTGTTATACTGTAGTGGGTTTAGTGCTGGCTAAAATCACCACTGCACCTGCTAGGATTATTTACTCATTTCCTGGTGTGAGATATGAATTAGGAGGGGGACAAAGCAGGCTCAAAACTAAAAAGGTATACAAAAAACTTCATTAAAAGAACTAAAAGTATAATAAGAATCAGAATAAAACCTTCAGAACACTTCTCCCCTCCCCACAACTACTTTTCTTTCCTTCTGACAATGTAGAGACAAAACCTGGGATTTTCAATCAGTTACCACCTCTACAATAGTCTTTCACCAGTTCTTGTAGAAAGAGAAGTTTCTCTCACTATGCCATGGAGACTTCTCCACAAGAAACAGTTCTCTTGTGGCTTCAGTGTCATGGTGAATCAGCCACTTGGGAAAGGAAAATCTGTTTGCAGTGTGAAAGTCCCTCCCATGCCTTGCAGCTTTCCCAAAGCTGCTTTCATGGGTCATGTCAACTTATGGGGTGCTATTTTAAAGATGAGCTGTTCCAGCATAAAAAAACTAAAAGTTCTCTTCTTTTATCTCTGGGAACAGAAGCTTTTCTTCTTCTATCCCTGGGCAGAGTTTCTCATTTTTCTCTGTTTAAGCTTCTCATTGGATTACAGCTTTTCAGCATCCACACACTTCAGCACAAGTGCTTTTTTCTCATGGGCAGCAGGTGAATGCTGCATCCCCCCATGCATTTCATGAATTACAGAGAAAAAACACGAAGTCTGATATGTTAAAAATACATCTTCACCATGGTCTTACAAAGAGAATTTTAGCCCAAGACCAAGGCACCTCCTCAATCCCCTCCTAACTAGAATTTTAATCCTTCTTTATTGACCTAAGTGTCTCAGGTTGTTTTCCTTACATTTTTTCACCCTTTCCTGTTCCTGATTCGGGAGACAATTGGTGTTTGTAGGTTCATTTGTTCTCAAGGTTTATCAATTGAAACAGTTTTTATAGAGTTCTGCAGCGCTGAGTGGTTGATCTCATCCAGGCTGTCCATCGGGGGGATCGCTCGCCGTGCCTCTCGCTGCTGCTCACGGGGTCTCTGCCAACACCGTGCCAGCCGTGCCGGCCACTGGCTTCACTCAGCGCTTTTCTTCATGAAGAGTGTCAGAAACAGGAAAAGCTGCTGCTGCTGCCTTTTTTTGTCCTTCTGTTGTAAATGAATAACCAATTTGATTAATAAAAAGAAGAAATTTACTCTATGATCAAAATACAATTGTAAAAAGAAACCATAAGCAAAAATCAGTTCGGCACTGTGCTGGGCAAACAGCACCAGGTGAGACAGGGAGGAGGCTTTCTGCAGCACTTCTCCACTGCGCTTCACAAACTGCAATTGTCCCAGGGTGCTTTTTATATGTTTTCAAGCTTTTCAGTGGTCCTTTGGAATGCAATTCTTGCAGATAAATATTCATGCTGTTTTGGGTGTATATGTTGGAATTTAGTCCAGTTTCATGGAAATACACTTCTTGCAGACAAATATTTATGAGTGCATATCATTATAACCTTATCGGACAGAGGTTTCTTGGAAATACGCCCCTTGCAGACTAATATTCATGTTGGCCTTGCTGCATATCACTATAATTTCGTCAGGGAAGGTTTCCTGGAAATGTGCTAGGATTCTTGTCAGACAAGATTATAATTTCAGCACGAATTTACTCATGCTATGTATCACACTTCTCTCCACAGCACGGCTGGCTAAAAGCAGCTAAACAAGCAAAGTTCATTGTGAGCCACACCAAGGCAGAACGGCCATGCACCATTGTCTCATCACACCAATTTTTCAGCCCCACAGTCCCGGCCACGCGGCTGCTCCTGGACCAGGCCAGCGGCAGCCACTGCCGGCCCCTGGCCGCTCCGGGCCTCAGGGCCGCTCCCAGCACTGACAGAACCTCTGGCTGGCATGGCCCGGCAGTGCTGCTGGAAAAGGACCGGCGGGCTCTGTCGGGAAGGGGCCCAGCCCCGCTGGGAAGGGGCTCGGTGGATTCCCCGGTGAGGGGCTCGGCAGCCCGCACACCTCCCCTCAGGGGCCAGAAAATCTCGGCCGGGCCACAGGGGGCCACCCCAGCCCAACCGTGCAGACTTGCCCATCTTTAAAACGTGAATCTCACAGAAGCAAATCTAGCTTTTAAAAGGGTTGTCAATTCTCAGAGCTAGCCATCTATTGGTTTTTGCCAGGCAGAGAGGAAGCTCTTGGCAGCTTCTCTCTGGAAAATAATTTCGGTGGGTGGCTTCTTCCCTCCTCACTAAATGTCAAATAATGCAAAACCATCACATACATAAAAAGTGAAGGCAGCCACATGGGCATTTTTGTATCTCTTCAACTTGTGACAATCCTCCTGCCTTCAGGCTGTGTTGAAGAGATATTATTTAGCATTAATGCATCTTTATTGGACTATATTTATAAAGTAAACCAAATGGTGCTTCATAAAACAAAGCACCTAAAGCTGAGGACTGAAACCCCACGCTTATATGCATAAATACTATAGTCTGGTCTGCAGTCCAAATTGGACTGCATCTTCTGGTTCAGCCCCATGAGAAAGACATGCTGCTCCACAGTAAAGCACAGAAAGTGCTCCAAGGCACAGAAAGTGGGGACAAACGAAAGATTTGTTTCAACTGCAGAATTGTGAACTGATCTGAAAAAATAAACACAATCTGCCCTTGAAATTCTTCATCTAATGTCAATGTCCCATTAAGATTTTTTTCTCTATGCTGTGGACAGCCAGCCTGTTTTCCATTGAAATTATAACATTTCCTGTCCTGTCCTAAATTATAATAGCTTCAAGTTGTCCTTTAGATGGGATTCATTTTAGCTACTTTTAGCTGAGTGAGATTAATTTCCTAATATCAGTCATCCAGACACCACTGTCTGCTAGAAAAAAACACACCTCAAGGTGGAGATTAATTTTAGGATGGAATGGATCACTCTGAAAGCGCTGCTTTCTCCACAAGATAGAGTGGGACTCTAAACCTGAAGATTTCTAAATTTAGAAGGGAAGGTCATGATGAAAACATTTACACAAGAAGTCATCAGAGCCAGTTTTGAAATCCTTCCTTATTATAATGGTTTCACATTAACTTGCAAGGTAATCTTTGTTCTTTTCTTAAATTTATTTGAATTAGTTATTAATTAGAGTCATAAATTCATAGAATAGCACAAATTGGAAGGGACACGTGCAGATTATTTGGTACAACTCCCTGCTCCTTTTTTATTTTTTATTGGTAGGACCACCCAACAATATGACCGGGGACATCATTCAGACACTCCTTGAATTCTAGCAACTTTGGTGCCATGCCCACTTCCCTGGCAAACCTGTTGCAGTGATCAACCACCCTTTCAGTGAAGAACCTTTTCTTTACGTCCAGTCTGAAATTTCCCTGACACAACTTCGTTTCATTTCTTTGTGTCCTGATGCTTGTCACCAGAAAGCAGAAATCAGTTCTTCCCCCTTCACTACTCCCCTTAAGAAAATCATTGAACAAACAATCAGAATTTAATGAGAATGTAGAACCAACCGCAGTTCAAGTACAAGAGCTGTCACACAAGTTTACCAAACAGTAAGCTGTTCAAACATGACCAGACCTACTTAGCCCTTGCCTCTCTCTTTTCCCATGCCAGTTCATCCCAACCCCCCCAGATCCTTCCTTTGCCAACCCTTTTCCCTTTCCTCTAAGCCTCCCATAATACACTACACACACAAAAATCCCCTTGCATGAATTCCCCGAATTTATGACTGACCCATTGCAAATTGCTCTTTCCCTTGCATCCCATAGCAAATCCTATATTGTCTCTAAGCTGTCAATTTAAATGGTTCTCTAGGGAGAGCATTTCTGTCCTTATGTCATCCTGGGGGATTTCACACCTTTTGGTCTCTTTGGCTGGCTGTAGGAGGAGTCAACTGAGCATTTTTTATTCTATTAAGGTGATATTGTGCCTTTGATACTTCCCATGTATTTGTATTCAATTTGCTTAGTAAACAGTCAAAAATCTGTCAGTATCCTACCACTAAACTGCACAGCTTTTTCCACACAATCACCAGCTTTAAATACAGTTATGTCAACCTTGCAACTGGTGGACCCTCTTAGATAGTAAGATAGATGGTAGACTGAGATGCAGCTCTTTGTTCCTCATGTGCCAGTGTTACAGTGGGTGCGAATTACTCAATAGAATTTTTTTTCTTTTCCAGGCTCCTTAATTCTAATGATCAGATATTGAGCAGCAAAAATCCCCACACCGGTCCATATGACTTCTCTATCATAGGCTTCTCACCTCTGACATACCTGATACGCTACAGCATTTTATCTTCAAGTTTGGGAGGAGGTTACGAAGACTGTCAGTGATGGCTGTAGCATTTCAGAATCAGAACATTATGTCCCATTAAACTTCAGGAGGTCTTCTTAGTGCAACCTTTCTGGTTTGACTTACCATGACTATTTATTTAAGATTAGAAATAAAATTTGTTCAACAGAAGCTAATCTTGGCATTTTTATTTTTAGTATTTTAAGATTTTGTATAAAAGCAAGATCAAACAAGTGAAATACCAACACCAATTCGCTGTCGTACCCAGCATTTTCCTCTTACACTCTGTCTTTTACTCCTAATTTACTTTATCGATCAAGATAATTATTTCATTGCAGAGGAGTCTGACTCATTGACAGAACATGTATCACCAAAGCTACACAAGTTTATGGTTTATGATCAACTAAAAGATTTTATTTAACTTATTCCAAGGTTGAAAAAGACATTGTGAGAAGGTCTTTTACATTTATTTTCATTAACACATAATGGAATAAATTACTACTATATCTATCTAGTGCAGACAGGGATTCTGGCTTGAAAATAGTTTTTCAAAATGAGTCTGAAAAAGCAAATTAACTACTTATTATAAAAATACAGTTTTATTTCATTGTGGATTTTTAAAAATTATTGTTATAAAAATAAGATTAAGTGCTATATATTAGTGTTTCAGTATTTATTATCTCAACAGAAAAATTAAATAACCCTGGTTAGAATTCCATAAAAAACTTATGATTCATTCAAGTAAAATCCTGTGTAATCACTTGATATAGCATTGTACGGACATTCAGAAAATATTCTTAAAATACAGTAGTATCTTATAATAATTTTAAGAGCATATAGTTTCCCTATTTGTGGGAGGAAGGGAGGGAAGAAAGAAAAAGAAAAAAGTAAAGACCTGAAAGACACTAATGTCAGGGTTTACTTTTGTATTGAGATATGTGTTATAAATACAGGTAGCTCAAAACCTATTTTTCTAAACAAACCAGCCACCACCTTTTGTTCACAGTTATTCTGCCTAAAAATAACAATAGTATAAATGGTCATTCTGCATGGGAATGATATTTGGGTTGGCATATACAGCTACACTTCTCAAAAACAGTTGTTTGAATTTGCATATAATTAAGAATTAAAATTTAATCTTTGTACTTACTCTTTCAAATGTTTTTTTTAGACAGTCCTTTTTCTTGTACATCTGTAGCAGATTTCCTCACCAAAAATAAAATGAATGTATATAAAAAAGTGAGAGACCTTGCTTTCGAGTATAGGTTTCAATAATGCTGTTGAAGACACACTTGCAAAACTGTAGAGAATTTTATTATTCCCTATAAAAAACAGAAACAACACCACAGTTTACAAATGAACATTCAAAATAAATATTTCATCCCTCATTTAAGTAATCAGCCAACTGAAAGTTTTTATCATACTTGTTTCAATGTTTTAACTACTACAATGTTTTAAATATAAAAAGGAAAAAACTTCTGGGACACGATTTGGGAAAATGTCAAACTATTCTGTCAAGAATTCAATGGGGATTCAAGGGGATTACTGGGTCTCAAGGAGGCATGAGCAGTTGTTGGTTTCTAGAAAAGTATTTATTGTATAAATATTGTATAAATTGTTTGTCTTGAAGGCAAAGAGTTCAGAGTTAAAGTCCTTGCTAGAAGCTTTGGCATAAAGTCCCAAATTCTGAGCAGCAGCTCTCTGGTATAAAGGTCCGATATTCTAGGCAGCAGCTTCTCAGCGTGGAGTTCTGTTGCCCCAGGCCACAGAAACAGTTGCAGTAGTTCTTCTTCTTGGTGATGACGGTGCTGCTGCTCTTCTTTTGTGTGTGTGTATGTGTGTATGTGTGTGTGTGTGTGTGTGTGTGTGTGTGTGTGTGTGTGTGTGTGTGTGTGTGTGTTCGTGTGTGTGTGTGTGATGCCCAGTACAGGGGGTTAAATTAGTAAATCATCCAATCAGCTAAAAACAGTTCTAAAACAATACTTTCCACACCAATCCAAGCTTAATTCTAACATGCAAAAGCAATGTTCTTTTTGCCTAAATCTTATATATATAGGATATTATCTGTTTATGTGAATAATCCTATCTATTCTATTTAAGAATGCAAGCTTATGTTTTCATTATGTCTAAAGCTAAATTCAATCTGTGAAGAGTATTTTCACTGAACTTTAAAATGGGTAATAAGGCTTTTCACTAGCTAACACGGACTCTTAAGGCATTTAAGCTATATTAGAACTTAAAATTAAAACCTACACTCTTACTCCATGTCTATGTGGTTTAATATATCTTAGTTCTTTTCTCTCTCTGAGGGACTCAGAGAGACTTTATTTTGTATTCCAGCACTATTCTGGCTGCAGAGACTTCGACAAATGCACATGCACTCAGATTCTCATGGTATTCAATCTTCTACCAAGGTAACATTCCTCTCTCCTAAAAACAATGTAAAAATTTCCGATAACATTAAAATGTGTATGCAGACAGACCGTTTGGCATAGGGTTATGCTTCAAGTACCAAGCAGACATAGACAGTTTCATCTAGGGTCTGCCAATTGTTTTATGATAATGAAAATGAAAATGCGCCAAGAGTTCAAGACTTCCACCAGGAAATTGGTGATACAGCAGGAAGTTGCAAAGATACTCACTTAGGGAAGTTTAGATGCAGTATTTGACCACCTTCAGAGATGCCCAAGAATGGGAGAAGGGTAGAAGGCAGCTTTGTGTTGGAAGGAAGGTTACAGTCAAGCGGGCATTTTGGAACAAGCTGTCTGTGCTGCCATTACTGTGCAGCACTCTGCTGGCAACTGCAGTCAGGAATTTACACATGTTAAGATTCCAATGCAGCAAGATACATTTAAGCTTTTACAGCCAGCTAACAGCTGGTGCAGCTGAGACATGTGAGTCATTTCTCAGCTATATAAACACAGGGTATAACATGCAAAAATTCATCTAGTTTAGCCTTCTGCAAAGAGCTCCCAGATAAACTGGGTAGTAGAACAAAACCTGAATAAATTACATATGTGAGTGCTTCTAGAAGGCCAGTTTAAAATGAAGTGGGTGATATCACCTGAGGATAGTCAGGCCAAGAAGCCAAGTTCAAGTTACTTCTACAAATCCTCTGAAAAATCATTATAACTTCCCCAGAGGTATAATTTCAAAGTGCTATTTTTCCTGCAACTAGCCATGGGCAAGAGGTCATTTTACACACCATGTTGCCACTTTGGCGAGTGAATCAGCCTTAAGGCAAGTCCTCCCATAGAAAACATTAAAATTCATTAAATCATTAAATATGGGATCAGACCAGCAGTAACACAATCCAGAAAAGCATTCATTCATTCATTCATTTGTTCATTCAATCATTTCAGTCTACCTAGTTACCTCGTAACTGTCCTACATGTGGTTGAATAATATATATGGTTTTGAGATTTTTCTAATTTCCCCATAAAAATCTTTGGTTTTAACTTTTTAATTCTGTCCTGCTTCTTCCAACATCATAACTAAATTTGTAGATACTAATAAAAAAAAGGAACATATAAAATTTTCAGCTTTGGTTATAGTTTTTCCCACAAATATACAGTGGGAAAAAAATCACTTAGTAACTCTGTGTCTTAGTTTTCATGTTAGTATATTATTGTTTGCAGTTTTACTTGGAAATCAGTAATACTAGGTCACATCTATTATGTCTCATCATTTGAGCCACAGATTCATTCAAACAGTCCCCCCTTCTCATGTTCCCACACAATCAACAGCCCATCACAACTTGCACTTTCTTTTTAATTCTGCACAAGCTGTACAGCCAAAAGTCTAAAGATGTAGTAACCTACATCTAATTAATAATTTTTCATGGCTAGGGTTTCACTGAAACAAACACAACTCTAAACTCAGTGAGCTCTGTAATATACATCTCAAAAGAGCTACTAGTATGTGACAATGTGTGTGAATAGCCTTGCACTGGAGCCATGGGTACTATTTACTTCTAGGGCAGTGAACAGCCTCATCTCAGGCTGAGACACACAGGAATAACAAATATGTAACTATATTAATTAAAGTAATTTCAATGGCACTGCCATCATCGTCAAGAGTAATGGACAAAACAGAAGCTGCAAAATATCTTCACTCTAGTAAGTGCACCATTCTTTTTACAAACTTTCTTGCAGACTGATTTCTTAACATTATTTTAGTTCGTATTTGGAAAGTACTTCACATTCTTGGCAGATACAAGAATTAAGTTCATTTATTAGGACATATTTTTGGCTTGAATTTTCTCCAATAATGTTGTTATTAATCTAAGATGCTTGGATGTAACAGTCATCTATAATTCCTGAAGTCCTCACTACTTCACTGACTTTAACTGCTGCAACAATAATAAGTACATATTGAATATAGCACACATAATCCAAAAATAAAATGGAAAAAAAAGTCATAGATGCAGAAAGAAGAAAAGGCTCTTAGAAAGAGAAAGGAAGAAAGTATTCTGCACCACCATTTAATAAAGATCTGCCAAATCTGTAGCAAACTAACAGAAGACTTTTTTTTTTTTTTTTTGTGGGTGGAACTGGGTAGAAGTTAAACACATGCAAAACACTAAAATACTTCCTCTGTTTCTTAGCAGTTATTGCTTTTGCTGAGTGATAGGCTCAAAACCTTTTTTATGGGCAAAAATCAAGAATGATCACCAATTATAAAGCAGGGTGAACTTACATCAAAACAAGGGGCAACTGGAGGGTCACCTTTGTTTTGAATAATTGGCTGCTCCAATGAGTCATCAGTGTCTATAAACTGCCTCCCCTGAGGTAACAAGTAGAGAGCAATGTCCTTCTAGTGTGTGACCAGCCTGGTGTGTGCAGGGGAAAGTGTGTACATGGTTCAGCCAAGCATAAAATATAAAACTGGATAAATAATAAAAAAATATTTGAAAAAAACCAAATTTGTGCTGACTTCAACCACATATTCCTTGCCTGTGAATGGAGCATCAGGACAAGGGATTGATAATTGGAATCACATTCCTATCATCATTAAATTATTTATTGCAATTGCTATATTATGGTGTGCATTGCTGTATGCCCCTGCTAAATAAAAATTCTGTCATGCTAAATATAACACGTTAGTAAATTTGACAGTAAACATTAAAACCTCCTTGTGGAACATCTAAAAGAACCTCAGCAGAGACATTTACCTCTGTTTGTCAACAGCTTACCCCACAACTGGAAAAAATTGGATGAAGAAGAGGAAGGGAGTCCCAGCAAATGAAGAACAAACAAGGGTCAATGGAAGAACCAGGCCAGCAGCTCCTGCTCAACAGGGCAAAATCCTCAGTATGGAACTGCAGGAGTAAGTGAGCAGGCTGTGGAGCACCACGGAGGATGAAGGGCTCAGGATCAACACAGCAGCCCTGTGGAGATGAACACCTTAATCCCCAGCACTCCAGCACAGGGACAGCCAGAGTCTTTGGTACAGGTCCCTGCTGGGGTTCCCCATGACAGCAAAGGCATCATCAAGCTCCAATGAGTGCTCAGCTATGTGGCCAGGTGGAGCACAGAACCCATAGGGAGACACTTATAGAGCTGGTTTAGATTAATCTGGAGAAGACCAAGGAGGCTTTCTCAGCTACCTGCTCACTTCAGCTACCCTGGGAAGTGCAGGAGAGGACACAGCCAGGATCTCCTTGCAGCTACACATCAAAAGCACAAGAGATCTTTGCTGCACCAAGGGCAGGACTGTGCTTCTCATAATTTTCCTAAGAGAAGAACTTAGTTTTATTTACAGTTTTCTAGAAATTGCTGCCATATCAGAGAAGATGCAAAATAAAATCACAGAAGTGTTTTATTCTCTAAAATGTAAAGTAAATAAAAAAATATAACCCCCTTAATTTGAAAAACTGAACATGAAATAGTCAAGAAAGAACATACATTGTTAGCCACTTTGGGGTTAATTTCTAATTTTTTTCCTGCGCTTTACTTAGCTATGAGGTAATGAGAGGGATTCTGTTTTTCTTAGATCTGAAGTCTCATTCATCAGAAAGCATACATCCCTCTGAAACTGCTTCCCAGACTGCAATATCTAACCTTAAGAATCTTTGCTGGAATTCTGCTTAATGTGCATATATCCTTCCATATTTTCTATAAACCAGAACACCCTTGATCAATGTGATCAGCATATCGACTCATAAGCCCCCTGCTAGTGTAAGGCCATCTGACAAAACACCGGTGACATGCAGAAACGTTTTTGAAGTGCCAACTGCCTTGGTAACAGGCCTCTATTATTATTGCAGGGCAGATATATTCCTTCTGGACAATCTGGTGAGAAAATAAGACATTAATCAACTGACTTTGTGAGTCTTAGTACATACGTATTTCATGGCATAAAACTCTAGAAATACTTATACAAAGGCATCAGTGACATGGAAGTCAGCTAACTGCTAGTTTCATAGTGAGACAAGATATAATGGAATGCAAGTGATTTATGGGGTGACTGAATAATGGACATAGCTGCTCAGGAATCTCCAAATCATTAAAGACACATTTCTTAGGGAAACTGAGCAGGCTGAAGAGAAAGCTGCCTAGAAGTCAGAAACTTGATCACTGTGTAGTTAGGTTCAAAGAGAAACAGAGAGTGCTGGCAGGACCCTCCTACTCCCCTGACAGCACAAGGGAGCAGCATGGCATGAAAACTGAGAAATAAGCAAGCTGGCCAGTATCTTCCGAGAGCAGAGATTAAAAAAATCAGTATGTTCCCATCAAAACATTTCCTCAGAATCAGAAAGTGTGTTTCTTATGGAAGGTTTTCAGTGATTCTTCCTACAGTGCCAGGCCATTAAATTTGTCATATGTCCCCTCACTGTTGGCACAAATAAAATAATTCCAGAAAGCTTTTATTGTAGTTAATCCCTTCTCTCCTTCTGTTTTTACCCTCCCTTCCTGGATCTTGAAGTTGAACACCACTCTGTATAAAATGATTCATAAATATTTATTAGAGGAAATACATGGGGAAGGAGAGCACAGTTAATTACTGCTTAGAGAAGGATCTATTTTATAGGAAATTAAATAATTTCATTGCATTATTATTATAAGTTGTTAAAATTATAATTAATTTTCATAAGTATTGTAGCAATAATAAAAGAATGTCAAAATGTGTTGTCTTTGCATTTTTTTAATACAGCATAAAAACTTATACCAGGAAAAATGGTCTCATAAATATCAAATGTGGTTTTTGCTAAGAAAACCAAAATTTTTTCACAGATGCTCATGAAAGCACAATGATGTCCAGTAGTTAGGAAAATACCAAAAGTGTATTTGGCAGGGACTACCAGACATTTCCATTAAAAAAACTATTAAATAGTGGATTTATACCCCTTTCTACACAGTCAATCAGAAGAAAATCTTTACCAATATTCTGGAAAAGAAAAACAGTATCAGAAAACCTATAGAAGAAAGCAGAGGAAGAAATACAGTATTCTATTTTCATTTACTTTATTTTAGTGCTATTTTATAAATCTTCAGGGGTAAAGGAAAAGAGCTAAACCACAAGAAACTTTTTTTTTTACTCATTAAACACTATTCTCACTCAAATTCTGATCCACCAAGCCAGGTCATAGCTACAGTTAGCAAGTGCTTACTCTCCTCATCCTCAGAAAAATGCTTCCTATAGAGGAATTGTCTCTTCTGTAGCTGTACATAGAAGATTATGCTCATTTACATTGCCACACACAAAGCACTGTTTGCATTGGGAAATTAATTTGCAGAGAATACATGTTATTATATGCAGCTAGAGAAGAAAGAGCTTGGCACATCAGAGTCATCCTGAAAGATGTTTGTTTCTATAATTTGTCTTAGTGAGTAAAGATCAACTTACTAAACTCTTATATTTATACATGGCATCATATTAATTTCTAGACCAGAAAGAAAGAAGTATATCTGATACAAATATCCACCCAAGATTTACAATGTCATTGTTTGCTGAAAGAAAATACTGAAATAAAGGGAAGGGTGAAGAAGATACAATATTAGGATATACTGCAGAAAGGGAAAAAAAAAAAAGAAAAAAAGAAACTAGAACACAGAGGCAAAGAGAAAGAAAGAAATTAAGAAATGCATGGATTGAATGACTTTAGGGAAAAAAATAACAGAAAGACAACTGGAAGCTTGCTATTTTACTGTAAACAGACAACTCTCAAGCATTCAGGCTGAAAATCCAGTTGCTCTGCAACAGCACATGCTATCTACGCTCATAGTTTGCATTTCCACTGAGACCAGACTCCATTTTTTCTTTCCTAAACTTAAATGCTTAAATGCTTAATGCTTTCCTAAACTTTCAAAGCTTAAATCTGACTCCTATGTCTTACATAATTTTCCAAAGAAAAGAAGGGATATTAAGAGAAAGGTTCACACTTACATAGTTGGTTTATTTGCTTGTTAGTTTTTCAAATTTAGTAACTAAAAATTATCTTCCAGCAATTTCACCACTTCAAAGTCATCTTATAAAATCCTTTTTCATCTCTTGAGATCTGATACATGGTGAAAGTACAAATGCAGTCAGTTCAAATCAGGTTATCTCAACCCAAATCAGTTAATTCAAGTTCACAAACTGCTAATCTGACCTTAGAATAGGATGGTGGAATTGGACTGACCTAAGGATAGCACATTTTTTAATGGTTTCTTCTGACTACAGAAGTTCTATGTATTTGAAAATATAACAGCTTGTACATAGCATGCAAGGACTATTTGCATTTTGCAGACAGTAATTCTTATTATTCAGAGAAGAAATTGGAATTAAGCAGACAAATTTAGGAATAATTAGTCCTCAATGTAAATGTGCTTATGGCAGCAGCTACAAAGACTTTTGTTCCTAGCACCTTACCTTCCATGACTTTTATGACCCCAAACATATCAAGGATTTTGAATATTTAGCAGAATTCACACTGACTCCCAAAACTACCCACTCCAAGTCTAGGTCAAAATCCCACTGTTCCCAGGCAATGCTGATGTTGGCCTTTAAAACCTGCATTGGAAGAGAAAACACCCTGAGATAGAGGTGTAATTTTTCCATCTTATTCCCACAGGATATAATAGATAACATATGCACTACCAACATTATTTTATGATAGCAGTTCCAGTTCCACCACTTCTGGGATACTTAATACCTGTCCACCTAATTAATCCAGCAGGCTAAGAGAATAAACAAACACATAGGGGAAAAAAAGCCTATTTGGACTGGATGTCTTTCTGTGTTTAAGCTAACCTACACAAAAGGTAAGAATACAAATTTTATTCAGTATTCTCAACATAAGAACTGTTAATTCAATTTTCTTAGAATTTTGGGATTTGAGAATAATACAGTTCGATCTTACAGAAACAATGATAATGATTTTAATGTTTTTGGGGGGGGGGTTTAATTATTTTTTTCTTCCTGTATTGAATGCAGTGTAAAGCATTGAAACTATCAGGTTACTCAAGACATCTTAATCTACAAGAATTTCATTGAGTGAGCTCTTGGTTCCATTCTGCGAAGTCTATTGGAGCTGAATTCTTTGTCCGTAAGCTGACCAGTAGAATTGTTATCTATGTTGAACATATTCTCTTTATTTTTGATAATATGCCAGAAGAAATTGAAATTAATGGGAAAAAAAACAAATCAAAACCAAACAAACAACAAAAAAGAAAAAAGCACACACACAAAAATAAAAAAACTTTACAGAAGAAAACTCCCATAAGAGTTTTAAGTTTAGCTTTAAAATCACACAACCAGTAAAATTTTGGAACTCTCCATGCATCTTTGAGTTGCACTACTACAAAAACTTTCTATTTTAATATTTCCATAGTTACCTTTCACTCAAATGTAACAATGTAACACAAAAAATAAGTCACTAAAAAATGCACATTTACTCTACAATTATAATTCATTGATACTGCAACAAGGCAATGAACTCTATTTTCCTTTTTTCAATCCATGACCTTGTTTCCATAAAGAATGAAGTATTGATAAAAGGAGTCCTTGCACTACAAAGGGCATTTTCTTTCCTGTCTGACTCAAGGTAAAACATCATTTGATATCCCACTGAAATGGGTTTTATAATGTCCATATACATCTGCAGCTTTTCCAGAATATTGTGCAGTGCTAAGAATAATAACTTCTCATACTTTTAAAGAAGTTTAAAACCTTTGTAATCAAAGAGCAGACACATTTTTTTTTTCATATAACTTACTTAAAGCAATATTTTGATAAAAAGCCCTACTTGAAAATCTTTTTATTCATATGATCAAATCAAAACCAAGATATCCAGGACTGACTCTGCTAATAACGACAAACACTGCAACATCTGTTGAAGCAGCAGAAAATAACTGACCAGAAGCTGGAGTTCTCAGAAACATGACCAGTTTCTCAGTACTTAGTTTCTTATACTTAGTGCCAACTGCAGCTCTGAAAGGAAAGATTAGTGTGATAGTAAATGGTTTTAGCCTTTAAGTGGTGATTTAGCATTGGAGCACACTTGTCCTGCCGAAAACACACAGAAGCTTATCTGTCATTAATTTGAAAGGCAAATGGCTTTGCAGTTACTGAATGGTAAAAAAAAAAAATAATAAAAAAAAATCCACGAGGGCAGTTCTACATTATAGCTAAAGGACAGAACTCAATGTTGACACCTCACCTTGTTTCTAATATTCCATTAAATAATGTTTATGACAAACTTTGTTCATTGTCCTTTGCACTCTCATTTTCCTTGGAAACAGTATTTTCCTTTCCAAAGTTCATACCCAGGAATTCATTTAAGAATGAATAAGACTCAAAATCCTGTTTAATTTCTAGTGGGGGAACATTGAATTAATGGGGGAACATCTCACTGGTAAAAAATTCAGATTGCTTCTAATAAAACATGACTTGAGAAGTTGACTAATTAGTTGAGTAATCTGAAATAATTAAGACTTGTTTGCTGCCATTGGAAGTTCAGTCTCAAGAGGCTTTGATGGCATAGACCAGTGCACAGTAATTTTCTTACTGCAAGGAGATAGCCTACTCTAAAATAATAAAGATTTACTTTTAAAAAATCCCAAACAACAAAAATATTACTCTAGCCTGTAAAGAAGTCTAAAGACACTAAAGCAGTATCCCAAGGAGATTCCCTATTGAATATGGTAGTCACTGATACCTATGGTGCCAGCAGCAGGGTGCATATAAGGGATATATTTCATTTAAGCAGAAGAGGTGATAAGACAAACCAACAGCTGGTCTGTGCAATATGTCTCCAAATAAAAAGTATTTATTTTGGCTAGGAACTAGATGGACACTCAAGTGTTGTGAACTTGAAATCTTCATTTTTTTAAAAAAAAAATTTTTTTTTACTATATCAGTATTCCCAAAGGTATTTCAGTCTCTCTCTTCTTTCAAGCTCTCTTCACTTCTCTCCTGTGTAGAATACATGAATCAGTTCAAGATAACTTACATGGTGATTGGAAAGAGAATGGCAAATACATACCTAGAAATTGAAGAAAGCTATGACAAATTTTAAGCTATTTATGTATCATGCTCTTTACAGGATGGGACTTAAAATAAATGTTCCCTTTAGTAAGAAGCTTTACGTACCTCAAATAAATGTATCATGACCACATTGAAAGTGAGAAAGGGGATGGGGGAAAAGCAATAAAACAATTTATTAAAAAAGATTACTTTCAACAATGGGCAGCAAATTTATTGGTGCAGTACACCTTTTGATTTTGAGGGGTGTTGTAGGGAAACACTATCGAGAAGTAAAAATGAAATTCTGAAAATGAGTCTTTATAAAATGGATAAATATAATGTAAAATTGAAATTTAGGCGTTTTTTACTTCAAACAGGCCAGATATTCAGAGAGTTAGTCAAGTTGAAATCCAGAAAATTAAGTTTCTTATCTGGACATGCAGGCTGCAACACAGGGCACAAAAGTAGGGAGCAACATGGACTCAACTACTTAACAGTCAAAATACTGAATATTGTTTAATACCAACCATTTGGTGCTGAAGATTTTCTTTCCCGCCATTAACTGAGATTAAGGAAATATAAATACCCTGTCCCTTCATCAGCTCAAGCCCAAGAGCAGGTTTATCATTCTAATATCAACAGACCTATGTTTTTCTTCTCTCAAATCACCTTGTTAATTCCCTTAAAATATGAGCTAAAATATACATTATTAAATGTTTCTTTCACCTGTGACTCACTGCAGGATCCTTCACAGCCACCACAGAGGCAGTCTAATGGCACAGATCTGACTCTGTCAGCAGCTCCTGCACAGCATACCAGCTGCTGTTCTCAGCTTCTGTGTGAGCCTCTTCACCCATTCAAGTCAAAAAGCACATAATGTAAAGCTTTAAATACATATTAACATAATTCCCACACTGCAGAACTCCTCCATAAACTGTTTCAGTTTCTCAAATATCTTAAAGACATTAGCACATTACAGTAAGATGCACTTGTTTAGTAGTCCCCCAGGGTCACTGACTTGGGTACATATTACAAATACTGAGACCACTGTACCAGAGAATTCTTTGAAATAATTGTTTATGTGTTCTGTCAGGTAGAAAAAAAAAAAATAGGAAAAAATCAGCTTTATTATGATCTAGCCATTAATCACATAATAATTATTAATTGTGGTTGGTTTTTTTTTCAAATAAATGAGTTTACTGGCTACTGGGTTCCAAATTCAAATGAACAAATGGCAAATCCAGATTACTTGGTAAATATATAATTCATTCTTTTCTGGATGCTGATTCACTCACCCAAGATCTTCCTCTGTGCTAACAGAGCAGTGTCACAGTTACAGCAGCTCATGCAATACAAATACTGCCCACCTCAACAAGCTCCTGAAGAATAATTAAACTTTTTTTCCTTTCCCATCAAACACCAGGAAACAAAAAATATGACAAACACCACATACATCTCCACGTACTACCTTTTCATCCAGACTCTGAACTGATGTATTTTGCTTTGAATCTCTCATTTGCTAGTATTTTACTGCAACATTTTGGATTTATTTTACTAATGGAAGAACCAGCTATTAGCAATTTCACCTATTTTGTCAGTGATTAATTATGGTCTTTTCAATGTCCTCAGAATTCTATACAAGAGGCTACAACAACTTGTTGGCACCCAGGCTGTTAAAACCCTTCAGTTTTCAGTATTTTTATATATATTTTATATATTTTTATATATTTTCATTGTTTTTATATGTACGATTGTTATTATAATTTTTATAATATGGAATACATGTTACATTTTTGCAATGCCCATAGCAATTACCTTCAGTTCAGTAATAGTTTTTCTTACTGAGCTACATGAACATTATTCAAACGCAAGTACTCCAAATCCTAGTTCTTGTCACTAATTCACATTATGAGTATTTTCCTTCCCACTGGAGCCTGTTGGTTTTAAACCCTACATCCATTTTGACTCACATTTTAAAATAATTAGTGTTCCAGTGGAACTTTTAAAAATTATATTCTTTCACTTAAGATATTTAGTTCATTTATTTTATTGCTGATAGTACATTCTGCTGAGGAATAATTCAGAGACAAGAAATCCGATGCATCTTCTATGCTGTCTGGATTTGACTGATCATTTTGAGCCTCTGCACAACAGAATCTTCCAAATAGCTTCCTACAAGCTGCCTTTATAGATAAAATTCCCTTTTTTTTTTTTTTTTTTTAAATTATCAAACCTAAAAAAATAATAAACATTAGTGGTGATAGGCCTTCACAGAAGATTAAAAAGAAAATGTTTCTGCATTTCATTGCCTAGGAGGAAATAATGTGGGTAAGATTGCTGCTGCTGTGAAGAAAATTAGTTAGAAATAGGCCGCATGCACACTATATACCAGCACAGGACAAGTGCTTTTGCTGTATTGAATCTGGAGAACTGCACTGATTCACAGGTGGTGCAGAAGAAAGGCAGTGGATCACACAGGCTGCCTCCATGGAGAATAAGCACAAATTTAATACTATTTCAATATCCATACACATTTCACAGATCTGATTATGAAAATTAAATCATTGACTAATTAAAACAACAACAACAACAAAAAAGGTGTCTTATACTTTTGTCTGGAAATTGGACTTTCTAGCTGTCTGAAATCTAACTTTATGATCCTGAAGGGAAAAACAGGACATCAGGACTAGCACATTAAAGAGAGCTCTAAATGCTAGTCAGAGAAGGTAAATTTAGGACTGCCACCAAAATTTTGATTATTAAAAATAAATTGTCATATTCTCTCACATAAAAGACAGTTCCCTAGATCTAAAGTGTCCGATTAATGTAGCATGATCCAATAACCCCCATCCTTGCTTTTGTGCCACAAAGTAATTAGGAAAAAGATACTATGTTTGGAGGAGAAAAATACAGTTCCTGCTGAAAGAACTTTTTGTTGAGAAGTACCTCTTTAGACATGCAGGCCATACTTAGCTGTACTCTAATGGAGACTGATTTATAAGTGTAACACAGAAAAGTAGCCGGAAGTATCAAAATATATATTAAATACTTCCTATATTTGTCACATAGCTGTTAAAATCATACGTACTCGGAGACAGAATGTACAACCTATTTTTGTAAATACTATTTTAAAAATCAAAGATAATAGTTAGTAGACATATATTACAATTTCTCTATCATAGTCTGGTCCCAAGTGCCACAACATGAAATTTCGGCAGCTTTGGAAAGGAAGATATTATAAACATACACAGACTGAGAATGTAGTTTCCCTGGCAACCAAAAGACCTGAGAACTCATTCCTTCAGGTTGCAATTCTTTTTATGAGCTCCCACATCTGCTTGCATAGGAATGAGACACCTGGGATTACATTTCCGGAGTGACGAGTGACAAATTATAGAATAGACATTACATAGCTAATTTTGTGCAGTCATGAATACGAATCTTCTGATGTTCATTATCATGGACCACCCAGAATATCCAAGGACATCAGTATTCATACCCTGATTAAGCATCCAGCCTTTTCCCTACTTACCTTGACAGGAGCCAACGCCTGTAAGAAAACCAATGAGGATGCTCTCCAGCTTTATATTAACATGGGTTAATGGACTATTTCAATAAGGAGATTGTAAGCATTTCTTTCTGTTAAAGTAGTGTATAGGCCAGAGAAAGGAGGAAATATTGCACATTAGATGGTGATCAGGAAAGAGCAGGCACTTCTGTTGGCTATTTCCAAGAACAACAGGTGCAAAAAAAGAGTAATTTCTTATAAAATTTTATTTAACTGTCAACATGAACAAAGCTGTGACTCAGCTGGCTTAGATGAAAAGAATTATTACAGCAGGATACTTTAATTCCCTAATGTCTTCTCTGCAAATATTCAGTGTTTCCTATATGCAAATGACTTTGTATGGATGCTGTCACACAGCACGGTTATTTTGTTCAGCCCAACATCTACAGGCAAACTACCTCAGCTAGGCTGTGACTAGTATGTCTGATGAGTAAGTGAATTTTCACCACTTGTATTCAACATAATTGACTCACTCAGACAGTCCTGTGTTAGATCAACTGAAATTACTGGATTTGTTATCATAATTAAGTTTATTATAATTAATGACTTTTGTGAACAAAACAATTTTTGAATGGGTTGTGGGTTGGTTGGATGCTTCCAAGAGAATTTAATATTCTTTCATGAGGCAAAATGAAAGGAAAAATTATTTCAGTATTTCTCCTTTCCCTACTAAATGTGTTCTGTTTCTGTCTGAATACCTTTTTGCTGTAGATTTCTAATGCTGAGAAATGTGCAGTAAGTTTTTGTATGTATAACCAGAGTTATCCAAAGAAACTGTCTTGTGAAGACTAGTATCCCTAAAACCCATCAAGGTTTGCTTTTTAATTTCTTTGACCTCTTTCAATCCAATTTATAACATTATACTAAGAGCTTTTGAAAACTGAGGCTAAAAAATATTCATGATAGCACCTGTGCAATTTCAGAAGCAAATTTTCTAACATACATAGCCTTCAACGCACTCTATAAAAACCAAAATATGAGCACCACCCACCACACCCCCCCAAAAAGCCGCATAGACTTATAACCTGATTTAACATTACTTTGAATACGACTCAATTAATAGCATATCCTCAAGTTGTCACCTACTTTCATGCTCAGACTGACTGAAAATTTCAGACCTTGCAGAGCAAGAAATGCATTCAAACTTTAACCATCACTATTGGGTAAATTACGACTTACCACTCTACTTGATGGCACACATTGAAACTGAACATTGAGCTTCTTTGCATGCACCAAATACAAGTGGAGCCTTGCATGCAAAGCCCAAACTTTATCTACCTGAAGGTAAATATCAAGTAGTTTTTCTTTCTGTGGCCAGAAATACAAATTAAATACTTACAATGATAAATATAGGTTCCTATTATACAGACTACACATCAGTGCTAATAGAACCAAATCAAAATGTATTATTTTACAACAGAACAAATATTTTGAAAATTTGAGTGCTTCACATTATGCACCAAACTTTGCTGTAGATTTTTGAGATTTGAATCTCCAGAATATGTTTCATAGAGCAGTGTAATTCATATCAAAGTGTGAGAAAAAAATAGCTAAATCCAAAATTTCTAGGCAAGCCTGACCCAAAAAGTTTGTAGCGTTTCACCCTGAGCCGTCTTATCTGCATTCACTTACATAACACTTTATAAGCTATGAAAACACACATTCAATCAACAGCAAAAACTTAACACCTCTGTTCTTTATTTCCCATCTTTGTAAATCCCAGTTCTCAACCATACTGCCCAAAAGTGTAGGCAAACATGAAAGGAGGTTAAAAAAGACTTTTAATAGGAATTGCCTTAAGGAACAGGAAACCTGTTATGTTGTCTTAACATATTAAGCAATTTAAAAGGAAGAAAATAGTTCACTGTCCTCATTTCAGCTGGGATAAAGTTAATTTTCTTCCCAGAAACTGGTACAGTGCTGTGTTTTGGATTTGGCATGATCATGATATTGATAACAAACTGATGTTCCAGTTCTTGCTGAGCAGTGCTTACCCTTAGTCAAGGACTTTTCTGTTTCCCATGCTCTGCCAACCAGGAGGTGCACAAGAAGCTGGGCGAGAACATGGCCAGGACAGCTGACCGGAACTGGTCAAAGGGATACTCCATCCTATAGAACATCTTGCTCCATACATAAACTAGGAAGGTCCAGTCACTGCTCTGGGACAGTAGGTGGTAAGCAGTGATTTCTTGCATCATGCATCTTTCTATTTTATGCATCTCTATTTTATCTTTTTTCTTTACATTATTGTTGTTGTGCTGGTTATTGCTGTTGTTATTATTTTTATTAGTAAATATAATTTTATATATATATTATATTGGTGGCAATAATTGTGAGCATGCAACTGTACAGCATGCTTGCTGGCGAAACCACAAAAAGTTCAATCAGCTTAGGCTGAGTATATGAATAGTTCAAATATCATGTCTAAATCAGGATATGTGTCATGAGACACATGAAAAGAGGTACCCTTGTATGAGCAAAAAATTATTTAAAGATTGCTCTTCACTGCACAAATCCTTTAGAAAGTTTCAAATAAAACCAGGGACATCTGACACTAAATATATTAATATATATGTTTTATATTATATTTACATATTATTAGATATTAATATTATATAAAGTTAAATTATGTTATTACGATATTTATTTCTGTAGTAACGCAATGTAATATTTTTATCATGCATAAAATATATATATCAATATATACACTGCAAAGAACTGCTCAGAATTTAATTTGATTATATTAATTAAGCCGAGAGAAAATATTACTTGTACCAGCAGGGAAGAGCAAGAGGAGTACTAGTAAGGGAATATATAAGATTCTTGGCACATTAGACAGATGGGCACACATTTGCCTTGGGGAACACTGAAGTCTAAGCTGAAGTTTGGGAAAACAAGATATTATAAAATGAATAAGTGTAAGGATGGCAAGAAATACCTTCTAGGTGTTCCCTTGCCAGCACTGGGGAAAGCATCCCAGGCCCCTCCAGCCTTGGAAGTAAGTCATACATGAGTGCAGTTGGAAAAAAAACAGATGTATTTTCCTGCTCCAGAATACATTTATCAGATATAAGACTTTCAACAAGGGACTCCTATATCACCTTAATCAAAAGATTTATTTATAGCACTTTTCATCTCAGCTCTCAAAAAATTTCACTCTATCACCTCCATCCCTTCCCAGATACAGAACATGCCATTTCTCCCTTTTCCAGTGGCACTAGTTTGGTTGATTTTCTAGCATGATCTGGTATTTATGATATAGATACCCTATGAATTTCTGTCCTGGATATTAATTCTGCTTAGATAACTGTCCCATCCACCCCCTCACACCTTTTGTTCTCTAAAGTATCCTGACATTTTTGTGTCACCATCTTGTTAGTGATGCCACAGGTCAAGGTGGGTCATCTGTACAAACATGAGTCTGCCTTTTTATCCTGCAGCAACCTGAAACTCCTCACGTTGTTACCTTGTTAGAGGTGCCACAGGTCAGGGTTAGCCATCTGCATGCAAACCCTAATTCATTACTCAAACAAGTTCCTGAATTTTAGAAGCAAATAAAATCAAGATTTGTATGTGTTCCCTGAAAATTGGGACTTTAGGGTTAGCAATGGATGAAATGTATGTGGCAAATACTTATTTTTTGATGACTTTTCTGATAATTAGTGGCCTTATGCATGCAGTATCAAAAGATTCAACACCTCAGTGCAGTCATTCCTACAATTGTTTGTCTTCCAGCAGATTTGTCTTACTCGGTCCTGCAAAAAAAAAAAACGCTTTCCACTTTCCTGCTTAAACAAAACTTCCTTTAGTTATACCAAGTGCAAAGATCCATCTAATGCCAAGATCTGTTCGCGTCATGCTGAGTATGGAACATGCCATACATGCAATGCTGTTTTGCAGCCTTTGGATTTAAATTTGGGGGTGGTTTCTAATGTTTTGGTGACCGCAATCTGCCTGCTTTAGAATTTCTTCAACACATTTCATTGAACTGCTAATAACATTTTTTTTATTACAAACTGAGAAGATCTTCTCATTATTTAGAGAGCAGAGTTTAACTACCGCTTTGATTTTCATAGCCGCAAGGTCCTCAATTTTGGCAAATCATTCTAGTTCTTCATATTCAGGAAGACTGAAAGTGAAGCAAGTGAAGTCCACCAAAAAGATGACCACAAAGAACATTGGTGTTATAGGCATCTAACTAAATCATTATGTTCTTGAATTGTCAATGGGACCGACTTAGTCACCAAACATACCAAGTTTAGAACATTCACATTACTGCATACAACTTTTCAAAACACACATGCATAAAAGGGAGAAAATATCCACCTATTTATTCATGTGCAACTCAGGCTCAGGTGGCCAAGTGACTCTTCTAATAGGCTTTTTTTTTGTTGGCTATTTTTGTACAGCTTTATTAGATGCTCTTGTATCTTTATCTGTACTCTTGCTTACCATCATAGTCCAATTTTCTCTGATCAGATTCTTTTAGATATTTAGATATTTATAGATACATCCCTAGGATTTGGTTGGTCACACATCATACACATATTTCTGCTACCTATGCTTACCTTGATAGACATTTTTAATTTTGCTAATGTGATAACATGAATTATACAAACATTTTCTTTGTTTTAGTGTACTGTGACATTGTTTATATGATGTTAGAAGATTGTAGCTTGGCAGCAGGAGGGAAGCTTCTATTTGCTCTAGCTGCTGTGCTCTAAATCTGGTTTAAACTTCTGTAAAAGGAGAAGTTGCTTGAGATGGCTGAGCACAGGTAATTGAGAGAACAGACTGAGGAAGCAGGGAGAGAAGAAAGGACAGATGGTGTTAGCCCAAGTAAGGAAGGCTAATAGAACTAGCAGAGGTTTAAATACTTTACATAGACCTGCTTGTTCAGTTGCTGTAACTTTCCCTCCGTATTACTTTGGTGTACAAGAACCTAACCATTTCTTTCCAGTTTACACAGAAAGCAATTCCAAAGATACTAGTATGACTAGGTACTAGTATACTATTATGAGTAGGTAACTCTTTCTTCATTTTTCCAATTCAATAGTATAAGGCAGACTTAGCAGCATGCCTAGTCCCTGAGAAAGTGCTAGATTAATTCTAGAAATTTCTATCAAAGTTGGTGAGAATCTAAAAGGAAGCCTACAACATCATTGTGGGGCACTCAGAAAATCACTGATAGATGTAGAGTTTGCTCCTGTGCCTAGCTTTTAAAATTTTTATCTTTGAGCTCTGCATGGAAATCTTCTTAAGGCTTTTCATTTTGGAAAATTCATCATGCTGGGTGGAGTTTTGCTTTATAGCTTCAGAAAAAGGCATGCAGACATGTCTGGTAACTACCAACTTCTATAAATTATTGGGCTCTTCTAGTTCAAAATGACATTGCTTATGGTTCAGTGAAGATCCATAACCAGGGCAAGCTAGTAAACCTCACCACATCATTCACAAAAATACAGCCTCTGACATTGCACTCAACTTGGCATTTCATACTTTGTATGAAAACTAATATTGCTCTTGTTTTGTATATATTCTTATTCTGCCAGCACAGAAGACAGTCATGTTAATTCACCTGCTCCATTGTCTGTTGATCAGCATTTCCCAAGTCTTAGAGAGACAAACCAGCTTTGAGTTTATATTTTAGATTTTGAATAAAATTAATAGAATATTTCAAAAGAACCTACATACTTCTGTCCTATAAAGCCTAAAGTGTCTTTTTTTTTTTTTTTTTTTTTTAAGAATGCAGATAGAAAATTTAAAAATTGCTCCATTGTGACTGGATTTTATTATCCGGCCAAATTGTTGCTGTCAAGGTTATTAATCAAGGTAGAAAAAACTGTACTGTACAATTACACAAGGGTCAGTACAGGTGAATTCTTTTTCTCTGTCATTATTTTTGCTTCAAATATGGAAAATGACAGCTACACAACATGTATCACTGTTGAATTAAGTGATTTCAGGGGCTCAGTAGCATTCCATCCCTAGGGAAGGGAATTAGATGACCAAGTGATTTATTTTGTGGTTCATCACTGTGCATGCTGATTTCAGTGCATCCTTATAAAAAATTGCAAAATCCAAAGATAATGAAACAGTGTGGTTTTTCATTGAAATAAGCAGAAGATATTTTTCATAGAACAGTGGGCTGTAAGTGCCATCTGATGAAGGAGGAAAGGGACTACAGACCTCAATCCAGCTGCATACAACCCTGAAAAAAAAAGGCAGGAGCTATATTAGAAAGCCAAGAGTATGCCTTTCTCTAATTTTAATAAAGCTCCATCTGTACAATAGCCTCAACAGTTGCAGAGATCATTTCTAAAGGGACAAGAATACCACCTACACTGGCAGAAGCAAAACATAAAAAAACATCTGGAACCTCTCAAGTACCTAGTTTGAAGCAGTCTAATAGTCATCTGCCCCAAAGAGAGAGACAATAAAACTAGAAGGAAAAAAATAAAATATGCATTGCAAGAAAAAAAGAAGAGAAAAGAAGAGAAAAGAAGAGAGAAGAGAAGAGAAGAGAAGAGAAGAGAAGAGAAGAGAAGAGAAGAGAAGAGAAGAGAAGAGAAGAGAAGAGAAGAGAAGAGAAGAGAAGAGAAGAGAAGAGAAGAGAAGAGAAGAGAAGAGAAGAGAAGAGAAGAGAAGAGAAGAGAAGAGAAGAGAAGAGAAGAGAAGAGAAGAGAAGAGAAGAGAAGAGAAGAGAAGAGAAGAGAAGAGAAGAGAAGAGAAGAGAAGAGAAGAGAAGAGAAGAGAGAAGAGAAGAGAAGAGAAGAGAAGAGAAGAGAAGAGAAGAGAAGAGAAGAGAAGAGAAGAGAAGAGAAGAGAAGAGAAGAGAAGAGAAGAGAAGAGAAGAGAAGAGAAGAGAAGAGAAGAGAAGAGAAGAGAGGAGAGGAGAGGAGAGGAGAGGAGAGAAGAGAAGAGAAGAGAAGAGAAGAGAAGAGAAGAGAAGAGAAGAGAAGAGAAGAGAAGAGAAGAGAAGAGAAGAGAAGAGAAGAGAAGAGAAGAGAAGAGAAGAGAAGAGAAGAGAAGAGAAGAGAAGAGAAGAGAAGAGAAGAGAAGAGAAGAGAAGAGAAGAGAAGAGAAGAGAAGAGAAGAGAAGAGAAGAGAAGAGAAGAGCTGTATTTTGCTAATTTTAATGAAACCTGTGAATTCCTGTATGTTTATGTTCTAAAACATGCTTCAGAAATGAAGAATAACTTGACAGAACCAACACAAAGATAATGATAAATCAAAAGCAAGAAGTTAATGGAGCAATTCAAAGAACCTTGTTGTATCTAAAATTCTTTGAAGTTTATTTAAGAAAATGGTATCTGGTCTTCTACTGATACCCAAGTTATCTTTCTTCTCAAAATTGAAAGTCACAAAGAGAGTCTTTTCCTTCTTTTCCTTTGTGAAACACTAAACATTCCCATTTACTAATTCTAATAGAAATATAGATATTTCAGTTTTCATCTTCTAGCCTGGATAAAAAGCAGTATAAAAAAGTTTCAGAACAAAAACACAAACTGCTTTCCAAGAAAACTAAATAAACTAGGGGATTTATTTGTGTAGATATCCAAATGTCTGTATCACCTGGTCAAATTAATTTTTTGCTGTTAAAGATATTAATGCCTATATTGTATTCTAGTACACCAAAATATTTTACTTATTACTCTATTTCACCCAGAAATATTCCAATGATAACATAGTACAAAAGTCTGGTATAGAATTAAAATTGTGTCTTCTATAAATATTTTATAAATAGGTATATTATATATATACATATACCCCAGAGCTAAATCATTTACCATGTTAACAAACCTCTCTAGGAAGAAAAGGCTTTCATTTATCAAAAAGATGAGTGGGGCCATAAACTCTGACACTTCAATCACTTTAACTCATGACAAACAAACTAGACCCTCTCTTCCATGTTGCTTTTACAAGGATTTGCCTATTAATTCTTTCCAGCGAAAGAATTTCAAAGAGTTTTTTGGACTAATTTGGTTTTTAGTGTCACTGACATAGTAAGCAAACATGAAATCTGAATATTCAACTGAATTGGAGAAATGAGTCAATGAATACATGAATACTCTATACAGCAAAGCTGTTCAAACATTCTGTGGTGGGTTGGCATTTAAAAAAAAAAGTTAGAAACACCAACAGATACGATGGCGCTTGAGAGACACTGCTGGGAATTTCTTCTCTGCTTGAGACCTGGCCAATAGCTGGCCAGTTCTGAGAATTGACAGCATTTTTCACCACTGAAAAGTGAGATCACCTTTGTGGATACCTCCTTTTAAACCTAAGCCTGGGAGCTTCTGGCTCTTCTTTCCGGCTTTGAAAGGTAGCAGGGCTCTACTGTGGCTGGCCCTTGCTTCCCCCGCAGCCTGTGCCGCGTGGGGTTGGGCCGGAGCCCAGCGGCTCCTGGGCAGGGGATGGAGGCTGCAGGGTCTTGGCCAGGGCCTGGGCCGGGCTGTGCTGCAGCGCTGGCTTCTCCCGGGAATCCCTCAAGGTCCTGTACCAGCGGGGTGGCCAAAGCTCTTCCCAGGGGGCCCCCGGACGGCTGTTGACACTCGCCAACCCCCCCATGGCCCGCACAGACAGCTCCAGGCCCAGAACTGTCCGCTCCTTCCCTGTGGCTGCTGGGCTGAGAGAGAGAGAGGCACCTGAAATCCGGCACCATGAATACCTGCTGTGGCTTGGGCCAGATTTTAACCCTTTCACTACCCAGATGAGACCTGCAGATTTAATCCCTTTCCAGAGAGAGGAAAGTGAGGGTGATCAACATGTAAAGAGACAATATAAACCATCGAAGTCAATAAAAGAAAGAGTCTAGCCTCAGATGGAAAGAGAATGATGAGATGCTTTAATAAACTGGAATATTCTTTTGGTAAGGCCATGGAGATGGACAATAATGTTCTGAAAAACTTTAATTCGTGAAAAAGTATTTGGGAGAAATGAAGTATTTCAAAGTGTACATCTGAGCAAAGATATCCACTGATGAAGCTGAGCAAATGGTGGAGTAGTTGTGATCTCATGAGCTGCTGGAACAGAGAGAGAGAAGTGAGAGTTGATGAGGACCCTTGGCCCTCAGGGAGAAAAAGAGAAAACCTCTGTTCCCAAAGATGATCATAGAAACAGATGAAGAGAACCTTTGCCTTTGAATAACTAATCCTTAAAATAATATCCCTTAATCTCATGGCCCATGAACATACCTCAGAGTGGTGTGAAAATGGGAGAAGGGCATAATGGCAGAGTTTTTTTCCAGGTGGCTGTTATCATGAGAATGAAATGCCATGAGGAAACTGTTCTCTTGTGGAGAACTCTCCATGGAATGACAAGAGAGAACTCCTCTCTCTACAAAGACCGATGAAAAGACTATTGTATAGTTTGGACTGCTTTAACCACCAGGTTTTATCTCTATGTTGTCAGTTGGACAAGGGAAAGGTTGAGTACGGGGGAGGAAGGGTTTCTGGAGGTTTTATTCTGGTTTCTTATTCTTGTCATTCTGTTAATAAACCTTCTTTATTACTTTTAAGTTTTAAGCCTGGTTTGCCCTTCTCCTAATCCATATCTCACAGCAAAAAAATGAGTAAGTATTCTAGTGATTTTTAGCTAGAGCTGTAACCAGGACACATTCATTCATCTTATTTATAGTCTCTCTTAAACTATGAACAAGTTTTTGTCATCCCAGATATTAAAGATTTAGTTTTACATCTGTATGAATGCCAGTAATTTTTATTTAAATTTAATTTTTCCTGACACCATTTTCATAGCATTAAGAACTATTTTATGGTTCTAGAAATATTTTATATGTTGTACAACAATATTTCCTGATGGCTGATTTTTTATGTGCTCTCCATTTTTTCACAAAGCTTTCAAGTACATCATGTGCAACTCACAGTTTATTTGTTTCCTCAGGTTGGTATCTAGTTTAGTGGCAGTATTACACTAAACTATTACGCCAAATACACTAAGAGTAGGACATATTGATGTCAAATTATTAGACTGGAAACAAACCTGAAGATGCCTAGAAAGAATCTGCAGCACTGCATCTGGATAATTGCTCTTCTGAGAAGAATTGACAACCCTTCGATAGAATGGTTTCTGAAAACATCTCTAAGTTATTAAACAGAATAAACACTAGCCAACCCTCCACAGGACAGGGCTTTGTTTGTTGTTTTCCTCTGCTCTGCAGACATGGCAAAAAATGCTACAACTACCTAGGTGGGAATACATGGTATGCAGAAAAGGTCTACTTGATACAAATTTTGTTTATCTGCACAAATTAGGTGTCTATCTTGCCACAAGCATGATTAATTTTTACACATAATAAGAATTTCTAGGAAAGAGGCAGAATGAATTCTGACCAGTTTACAAGTACTAACAAACACCCGTTTTTTCAGAAAGTTAGATTTAGATTCAAAAAGCATGCAAATCAGGATTGAGCAGAACTCTTCCTATGGCATGCACATCCTTAACTTTGCTGATGGATCTGGATTTATTTTAATTTCACTTCAGTTCTGGAGAAGATAGGTTGGAACTAAATAAAAGGTCTACTGATTTATTGATTTTTTTTTTGAGTTTTCACCATTATTTTAAGAAAAGGTAATGAAAGTTTGATTCACATAAAAGCTTAACAGTGCAGGGTCAATATGATAGCACAGCACATATGATTCACACTGGTTTCTCACACTGCCAGAAATTATTAGGATCTTCATTTTCTCCCTCTCAGGAAACTGTTCATCTCATCTTTCCTACTGGTATGGTTCAATTTTCTAGGAGTATCTAATCAATAAGCAACTGGATATCCAAATCTCCCACTTCCCTACACGATCCTCTAGCCATGAAACTAGGTCATACTCATTTTTAGTGTTCAGATATAGCTCTTTATGAGATGAGGCAGAAATCTAATGACACATGTTGAGCCAATTCCAGAAAAACTGGGTTTCTCTTTTAAATGGAGGTATACTACCTGAAGAAATACAATGACATCAAAATAAAAGCTCCCATATCCTGTAATTAATGCTAAAAGTTCTGAGAATTTAAGTGAGAAGTAGCACAATGTCTCTAAAAATTCAAATTATTTGGAAAATTCAGTCTTAGTTTACATTTAGTTTCAGGATGACAGAAAACTTTCATCCTAGCAGCACTATCATATACTTTGTATCACATTACACCGTGTTCAGTGCGGTTGGTCATGTCCTATCATGTCATCACTTGAAATAGGGATGACCATATAACAGAGCACTGGGACAGTTGTCATTCATCATCTTTAACAGGACATGTTCTAGGCAACTTTTCAAACTCACATGACTGTTTCCAGCCATTAGGTCTACCACGCTGCCTGCCTCAATGGCAATTAAAATATTAGAAGGAACAACCACTTTCTTTCTGTGCTTTATAGCACAAAAATATGCACATTTCATAGCTAAAGTCAATCAGAACACCGGAGTAATATATCAAATTCAAAAATTCTCTTTGTAGGTTTCATCTCTTCCTATGTTGAAGGAAGCTCAACCCACAATTTTTCAAAGGTTTCAACAGATTTAAGTCAACCAGAAAAATAAGCAAAATAAACCACAGTATTCATGAAACACCTATTCCTATTGCAAATCTGTATTTTCACCTCTTTTTCTCATATGAATAACCACGTTGGACACTGCATAACTGAATGGAATTAACATCATGAAGAAGAACTGTGAAAAAAATCAAGTTATTCTGAAGAAAAAAAAGTATTTGGATTACTGAGATTTTGAAGAAATATATTATCCCTATTCCCTACCTCTCACCACTTCCACCTCTAAACAGCAGTGTACAAAACATGACTAGAACAAAAAAAAAATATTTTATTTCCACCCAAGTAGCTAATTCTAGTTATTTCTGTTTAGTGATGAGAATGGATTTAAAGTGGAAATAATGGTTCTGAAGAAAATTGGATTTTTCCTTTTTGGAAATGACTGTTAAATGCGGATATTTGGCCATCACTATTTATGGATGCTAAATGCAAGCAGCAAGCAGGAAGCCCAGTGCCTGTGGAAAAGCAAGTCACATAACTTTCTCAGACTAGCCTGAGAAAGTGGCCTGGGAAATCATAAGGAGGAATTAAAGCAATCCTCAGAGACAGAAAACAGGCTTGCAGGTGCTGTTTGCCAGTTTCTTGTTTTCTTGCAAGAGAAGGTTGAGGGGTGGTGTACCCCACTGACCAATGATGGTAATGTGTTAGTTCACTGATAAATAAGAGTTTTACCTTTCTATACTTTCTCGTATCGCTCTATAAAAGATCTGAGGTAACAAACATTGCTCTCCCATTCAACTCACAAGAGAGTCCGTGTCGTACTGCCTCACCATTCCCAATAGTGTGACAACTATTTAATGCATTTTTGTCTGCATTCTGCCCATACCCATTCTGAAATGAGGTTAAGACATGAATGAACTGTCTCTGTGAATGGAAAAATAAGGATTCTGAAGCTGAAAATTATGTCAAAAGAATCATTACCTGAATTGTAGAAGTTATTGGGGATTGAAGAAAACCAAAAATTACAATAAAGTAAATATTTTATTAATGGGGAAAATTATAACACATTTTATAACTGTGTTTTGTAGTGGAAAGTAATTAGCAATCAGTGTTGGACAGCAAACATACAGTAGTCATAGCATGTGTATCTCATATTGCTTGACAATTTCCACATGCAGAAAGATACCTTAAGGCTTTCCAAAGATCTCTTCTATATCCTCCAATGGCTGGACACACAAAAGCAGTGATTACAGCTCAGAAATACTTTTCAAATGCATTCTGAAACCTGTTTATGATCGATTGTCATTAATATTACATTGAGTGCTTGCCATACATTTTAATATTGTATTGATGGAAGTAGTCTGAACTGATCAATACCACAGTTCTCATACTCATACTCATAGGTGTTATGATTGATACAAATAGTAAAACAGGGTTTTTTTCAGCACGTAGTCTTTCCAAGCCGTCCAGGAACAAATAGCACTTTCACACACTCTGCATATTGGAGTAAGAAAGTGAGTATCAATTCAAAAGCTGTCACTCCATCCTTCTACTGACTGATCAGGAGGAGGTTCATTGAAAAACTTTGGTACAGAGAAAATAGCATAGCAACAACGAAATTTAGCAGCTGTTTATTTGGACAGGCAGAGGCCTCATGATACTCAGAAGAAATTTCCTAAGAAACAGCTGTAGCCCAGATATAGTCCTATCTCAGTAAACTCTACTGCTGGGGAGCCAGGCAAAGCATGTGCTGTACCCTGAGTAGCAACAGTAGAGCTCAATGCAAGAATTTTTACATTGCCCTAGGATCTAACACTGTCAGCTAGCTCTCTACCTTTCTCCCTCATGCATTGAAACTTCCCTAAAGCAGTCTTCAGGACTTTATTTCCCCCCCCCCCTTTTTTTTTTTTTTCTATTTTATTTGTTGAATCTGTAGGGTAAAACCAACTCTATTCATGAGGAATGATTTTACATTTTATCACAGTTTTTAATATTTCATTCTCTGCATCAAACTTCCACTTAAAAATAAACATATACAACCTTTTAAATGTTTACTTTTCTTTTTCATGATACTTTGAGGAGCTTCTGCCAAAATCATGGCATTAGTAAGTGTTTCAGATTTAATATGACCTAAAACTGACAGAAGTAGGAGAGAGAAAAGGTAAAATGGGGAAGGAATCCTCTGATTTCATCTGCAGAACTATGTTCTACTAATAACAATTCTGGTTTTGAAAAAGTCGTTAAAAATATAACTGATGTAGGAGATTTCAAATCATAACTATGACCACTGTTTCCAGACTTCTTCATTGATGAATCAACACCCCATTAACAGAGACAGCTTTGCCTATAAATGCTGTAGGCAGAAGTATCTCTGATCCTAACATTTTGAAACGTATTTTTGTCATTGGGTGAATTAGTAGTAATGGAAATAAAATTCCCATAGTCATAAAAGTATTATTTTGAAGGCACCTCCAATCTGTCCTCCTGCTCAGTTAGTCCATCAACAACAATGCAAGTCAACAATATTTTATATATCAAGATCCAGTCAATGTTCAGTCCACTTAATCTTCCCTATTTCCAGTACATACTTCATGAGCATCCAAGTGAAAATACTGTGGGAGATGGCATAAGAAATCTAACTAAAATTAAGGTATATTGCATGCACCACTTTTTCTGCTTCCTCTTCCTCATTTCAATGTAGTAAGTAATTATGTCAAGCATGATTTAGCCTTCGTAAGTCCATGATGGCTATTCCTGACTATCTGTTTGCCCAGACAGCCCAAATTTAGACAGATATTAACAGGATGCAAAATTACCTCATGCAGAAACTTATTAAAACTTGAACAAATTTTCCACTCATTGCCAAAGAATGGACAAATCCAGACAGGTTCTAAGTGCTGAGAATAGGTAATTAAACCATGAAATCTGTAATGTATGTAATCTTGTGGGATGTGACTATTAATACAGGATTTTTAAAATGTATATCACCTGAGAGAATACTTTAATGCTAATTAAGTTTTATAGCACACCATAATTCTAATGACTCATGGCTCAGTTACAAGAAAGAAGAGCATTTTCTAACACAGGCACTTACTCATGCTAACTCCATCACTCAGCTTAGAATCAGAACCCTTTACTGCTAGCATTAATAATAAGCTCAAATGATTCTTTTCAACCGTAAACTCTCTTCCAAAACTAAGTTTCACACATACAGCTATATGTAAAGGAAATTTTTTTCAAACACCTTAGCTGCCAGTCCCTGATCAAGTTGTGTCATATGATAGCATCCACGTTCTTCTCCATGAAAATCTATTTTCATCTTAAACTAGGTGGCCTACCTAATGGTAAGGCTACCACTTCTCCTACAGCAGTGAAGTTAATGAACAACAATTAGAAAGCAGATGCTCAAGTACAGCTTTACAAAGCTTCCTGACTATGAAGACAAAACTTGCTCACTCATGCAGCTCCATAAAATTCCAGAAATTTTATTCTGATTTCACAGTGAAGCATTTCACCTGATGTCACCTGAAGCATCTCCATTTTTCTCAGTGCTCCATAAGTGAGACTGCATATGGTCAGGATTATATCACAGAACAAGGCAATTTCCCTCATAGCTGCAATTTTGAGTTATTTTTACCAACAGCTTAGCTATTATTCTGGTTATGCATGCACTTCTCTATACACCATTGCTATAACTCTCTGGAACCTCAAAGAGGAGTTAACATCCTGTTAAATGGTAGGACTGGGCAAACTTTGGGGTGATCACTTTGAAATAAGAGTGACAGCTTTCAGAACAGAAACATGAAGCAAAGTGAAAAAGAATAGAACAAAGGACTGTAGTGTAGGAGAGCTACATTAATACAAAACTGATACCTGCCTCTTCTACAGGAAAACAAAACTACTCAAATAAAAGATTTTTTCTCATTTCAGAATAACAAGAGATTCACCATACTGTGAGTAGATGTGGAAGAGAGCCATCATGCATCAAATCTTTAGCAGAGTTAAAATCTCTAAATCTTCAGGTATGAGCAATGAGTTTAAGTGACTACATGGCAAGGCCAACCTGGTCAAAACACACATAACAGTAGAAACAGCAGCAGAACAACAGCATGTTGAATGTCAGAAGGAGATTTTGTTACACTTAGACACTATTTCTTGGTTAGCAAAGGAAAGAAATCCTGAGAATATTTTTGACCAAATAAATTCCTAGCACTAAAAGAAAACTTTGCAAAATGATTCTAGAAGTCCAGGGACGCAGGAAAATAAAAATTTGTACATTTTACCTTCTAAAATGTATGAAAATCTATCACAACATAATCTTTAGCTTCCAGATGTATACTCATTTCAGAGTAAAATTCGACATGTCAAGATGTGGTAGTTTGGGGTGGAGTTTTTTAAAAATTAAAAAGTTAGTTCATTTTTCTAACCACCCTAAGTATTTAAACATATAGTTTCACTGAACAAATCTTTGGCATTCCAGTCACAGTGGTGCTACAAGATGTTCCTGTGAACAAACTGGGAGAGAAATTAAAAAAAAGAAGTGAAAGATGAGAAAAGGGATGAAGAATAACAAATACAATTCAAGCAGTATGTGATAAAAATGTTTAAGAAAAAAAAATGGTCCAGAGTTGGACCTTTCAAATATATATGTTCTTTCCAAAGACAAGGAAGTAAATAAAAGTCTAAGTAAAAAAGTAGAGGGGGAATAGGAAAATTTCATTGTTTGTTGGTAAAAAAAAGTCTCCAGTGAAGATCTGTGTGCTGCAGTTTCTTCTGAAGAGAAGAAGCACATGAAATTATGTACATTCTACCATCTGACTAAAGTAGTGATCAGTCAAGAATAAAACACCTTTTATCAATTGCTAGTCTGACAGGTGTTAGACATTTAAATTTATATTTATTACTTTTGGCAGAGACTACAAATTACACTGGGAAATCAGAAAGATAAAGAAATTACCATTAAAAAATAAATTGTGATGACAACAATGTTTACAAATTTAGACAATAATAATACAATCAGTTGCTTTACTGGTTCTAGCACACATATTTATTGTACTTGCCACCATTTACATGACTCATCCGCAACAGTCTACTAAATTTTCTAGCAATCAAATATAAAAATGACACTATTCAAATAAGTATTTCTAATTCCACTTTTCAAATGCAGATGAAAATAGATAGCTAGTCTGAACCAGACTCTCAAATTTAAAGTGGACTTTTGGAATTTTTTCCCCCAAATGACTGCAACAAGATCTTCTCTCCACATCTCAATCTCTTCCCTCTTCCTAAAAAAAAATAAAAAAATAGAGGAAAAGTAGCTAAATTTCTTAAACCTTTTCCTTTATGCTTTTAATCAGATAAGTGTATTCCATTGTAAGAAGCTTTGGAAAAAAGGACTTACTGTGAATTTTCTGGAAGAGAGATGAGCATTATTTCCTAGATGCCATCACACAAATTACTATTCCTCCTACCACATTGTTCTACCCTGCTCTCCCACAATTTACACATGACCATGATACATAAGAAGGCACATCTTTGTATCACTGTTACATCCGGACATAGGCTGGAGACAGAAAACACAACTCGAGTCCTCTTGATCATAATACAAGCAGCAAAAATTTATTATAGTTCTTTTTGTAGGGGGTTTGAACTTCCCAGGTTTAGACAGCTGATTGGTCTGGGTCTCAGCACCACCCAGCTCCCTGGCCAATGATACATCCACTTTCTGGACTAAACATTAATTGGCTGAGGACCCTGCTTGGGCTTGAATCCAGCCTATCCCCACCTTATCCACACCTTGTTTTTACTTCTTGGCTGGTTGGGGTCTGATATGGCTGTATTTATCTGGTAGCTGTATGCCAGCTACAGCTGTGACATATCACCCTTAAAATTACATTTTAACAAATTCCTACATTAATCATAGAATAATTCAAAGAATGGCTTGAATTGGAAAGAACCTTAAACGTTGTCTAGTTCCAAATCTCCTGCTGTGTGGTTGGAAATCAAGTACACTTGTCAGGAGAAGTTCCTTTACCTGATAGTTCAGAACTGTTGCCATTCCATAAATACTTAGGACCAACTGAAAGGTGTACCTGCACAGGCCTGTGGCTTCCATCTCAGAAATGTGTGCTCTAATCATAGTAACCCTTTTTGTGCTTGATTGCTGTACAAAGGTCTTATGCATTCATTTGGAAAAAATACTTTTGTCGTAGGGCAACTTTACCTTTAAGATAGCTTCGGGATCTGGGAGGAAGTTAAAGCTTCTGGTGGCTGATGGGAGTCTTTTCTTGTGACCAATTATTGGTCATTTCTAAGAATTGGCGGCGGTTTTAACCATTGAGAAGTGAGATCAACTTGTGAACACCACCTTAAGATGTAAAGCCAGGGGTCTCTTGCTCTTTTTGGTTTCCAGCTTCTGACAAGGTAACAAGGCTCTGTCTCGGCCTCCTCCCCTCCTCCAGGCCTGACGAGGCCACAGAGGGCAGTGGGGGGGGGGAAGAGAAACGGAGCCGGCTGGCCTGGCTTAGTTTGCAGTTTCTGCTGCTGAACTGAAACCTGACACCAGGAACACTTGCAGCTTTCCAAGATTTTAACTCTTTTACTACCTGGATAAAACTTACAGGTTACTCCTTTTTTCTGAGAGAGAGAAGGATGAGAGAGAGATAACATGAAAGAGACATCATAAAACCATCAAAGACAGTGAAGAAAAGAGTTAAGTTTTAGATGGGGAAGAGAGAATAAGGAGATGCTTTAATTAAGCTGAAATTTTTTTCTGTTAAAGCTATGGAGATGGACAATAGTGTTCTGAAAAAACTCTAATTCATGACAGAGTATATTGGGAGGAATGGAGTGTTCAAAGTGTGGATATTGAGCAAAAGGTGGAGTAATTGTGATACAGTGAGGTGCTGGAACAGAGTGAGGAGAAGTAATAGTTGAAGATTTGGGGCTGTTGTAGAGGTAAAGAAAAAACTTCTGTTTCCAGGAAGGCTCACAGAGACAGATTATGAAAACTTTTGCCTTTGAATAACTCATCCTTAAAAATGACATCCCTAGACTCATTGACCCATACACAGCTCAGAGCGATGTGAAATGGGAGGAGTGAAGTGATGACAGATTTCAGGGCAGCTGGCATCAGAGAAATAGAAAACTATAACAGAAATAGTTTTCTTGTAAGAAACTCCATAGATTAGCAGAAGAAGACTTCTGTTTCTCTACAAAGGCTGATGAAAAGACTCTAGCAGGAATTGGGACTGTTTTAAACACCAAAGTTCCAAAGTTTTTTGTCTCTATGTTGTCATGTGAACAAGGGAATGGTTGGGTAGTGAGGGATAAAGGGGTTTTCTGGAGGTTTATTCTGGTGTTCTTATTCTTGTAGTATTGCTAATAAACTTTCTTTATTCCTTTTAAGTTTTAAGCCTGTTTTGCTCTTGTTGTAATCCATATCTCACAGCAAGAAATAAGTAAGTTTTCTAGTAATTATTTAGTTACTGCTTTAAAACCGTGACAACTTTCCAATCACAGGGTAAGGATTTCCGAGGCTTTCAATTTCATGACAAGTATGAATGACATAATAATCTGGATGGTTTAATCCTCTAATCTTATACAAGGCCATCATTAAAAAACATTACTGCTTAAACTACCAAAATCCACATGCCTTCTCCTGTTCAGAAAGTACAGTCATCAGGTAGACCAGCACAAGACATTTTTATTAGAATAATTAAATTAATTCAATCAATAATTAGAACTCTTTTAATTGTACATGTAGGTTCTTTATTCTCCTTTTCTCCTTTTTTTCATTTCAACAAAACATTTTTTGCCTAATAACTAAAAATCCCCAATTCTTAAAGCACATAGAACAGGAAATTTTGAAAAGTGGGTTTTTTTCCTAACATTGAACTGTCTAATTTTTAAACAACATTTTCATTAATGACACTTTAATGATAGTTTTCCTTTAAACCAACTTGTTTGAAACCTACACAGAGTACTATACTTTTCCTTCAATGAGAAAAATCTACAGAGGAAGAGTATGAATGCCTGAATTCTCGCATAATCTTCCATACTACTTACTATTGGTAAGTTTCCAGCTGAAGTACTGTATTCAGCTCTGTGCATTATAGGGAAAAGATGGACATGTAAGAAGAAATTCAGAATTTTTAAACTATCAGAAAAAGCCAAATATGTAATATGTTCTTATTCAAGAAGACAAAGGACAGTCAAGATTAGATGTAAAGTTCTTCAAGGTAAAGTAAATAAAAAGTGTATGAAACAGTGAAAAATGTTCCTGGGTATCAGATAGTAAAAGCTCCAAATGCTACAGCTTTTTAAACAGAGTAGATAAACTCTGTCATGAGTTTGGAGGTAGCTGATGTGTCTTTAACATCCTACTGGGTAGGAGCTTTTAGTATTCCATTTTTTGTTTTGTTAGCTGCATGAAAGAACAAGAAACTTTCTGATATGTGGTTTTCACTTTCACAGGGTCAATTGATCTCTCATTTTCCCTCAGCAATTATTTTGTGACTCCAAAACCATGTAAATATAAAAAAAGAAAAAAAAGTATTTTTAAATTTAAGAACTCCATACAATCATTTTCTCCAGATTAAAAAAAGCTCAGTTCTCCTAAGGTGACCAATTTAAAGTGTTAGGATACAGCAGAAAGACTATCATCAAATCATCAGATGATCCCTCATTTTTGAAAAAACAGTATGTAACACTTTAAGCCCTCCTATCTCAGTCCCCTGTGATTCCAGGTGAGCAGATCAAAGAATCACCATCAGAAACTAATCAAACATCACCATAGGATTTAATATTACACCTGTAGTTCAGTTCACTTATCTTATTAAATATTGATGGGCTTCCACACTTGGTAATGTGCACCACAAGAGCACGAACTTTACTTTTTGTACTGTTCAGTTCCATTCCTTCTATTATTCCAATACTTCATAAAATCTACTTCCTTTTCTGTGAAATCCTAGCTTATTAATACAGCCTCTTTTTCTTCCAAGAGAGTAAATGATTCCCAAAATCATAAACAAATTTTACTTTCAGTCTCATCACAACCTGTTATCTCCACTGTAGTGAATTCAGTGATCATTTCAAGGCCAAAGCTGGGAAACATGATATTCAAGTGGCAATTTGGAAGTTTCAGAGCCACCTGTGAGACCCTTTGATTTTATAGCACTGATGTCTGAATGCTGAAAGACAACTAAAATTTAATTGTACATAGATCACCTTATTTTACTGAAATATGTTAATTTCATATATGCCACATGGTTTTTCTGTGTTCTGTATTAAAAAAAAATAAAAGGAAGCATTATTGGATGGATGCATCTAATTTAAAGAGCTTCACGATATATTTATGATCAGTTGGGGGAACTCCAGTTATTGTGCTGATGACAGTGGATAAACACTTTTGAGGGAGCAGCAAGTAACACGGAACCCATCAACAGTTGGGAAGATGACTAATAGACAAATTTAAATTTGACAAATTTATTTTCAAGTATATTTACTAAACTCTACATACACTGCACAAAAAATAAATATAAAATAATTTTGGCAGACCCAAGTTCATAGTAAGCAAAAATATGGTACACCTTAAGATTAGTTGCAAAACAGCATATAAGTTTATCGAATGCAAGGTCATTTCACTGTTGGAGTAGATGATTCCATTTATTCTCATTCTAAATTTCCAATCCAGCCTGCAGTAATTTTAACAGGACAATGCACCCCTAGACATTTTTTAATATTTGGTTATTTTAAATTACCCATCAACATTTTGAAGGAAATAATACTCAAAATAATTTTAACTTGTATATATTATTATAAAACCTTTCAAAATAAAATCCTTATGTTTCATCACAGAAAACACAGGAATTGATAATTGTTTGCTTTTCTATATTTTTGTCAGACACATAAAAATCATGAAATCCGGTATATTGATGATATTAAGAGTGACTCTTTATTCCCTGTGTTTGTTATTTTCCACACACAATGAAGGAGGAAGATTGATTGTATTCACTTCCTGTCCATTTTGTTCTGATAGAAGCAAACAATTTTGAGGCAGAAAAGCCAACTACTTTCAGCTATGATGAAACATTTATACAACATGCAACATTTACTTGCCAAACACTTTTTTTAAAAAATTTTAAATCTATGACTGGATCATTAAATTGATTAGAATATTATTTTTTCATGTCTTTCTGAACAATTTCCTTCATAAAATTTAGATAAGTCTTAGTCTGAAGAGACCAATATTATGTCTTTGCTGTTCACCCATTTACAATTACAGTGATTTTACTTTACTTTAAAGAAGCCATAAGCTGGAAAACAGAGTAAATAAACCAACTGTCTTGCAACCTCCACATTACACCAAAATAGCTACAAAACTTGATTTCAAAGCATCTCTGTCTCCATCCCTACTTTTTCAGGAGAGTATCATTCATTTATTTCCATTACATCTCTCACTCCATGCTTCTACTAGATGGCATTTACAACTCTGTATAGTGGTGTTTACAGCATTTCATTGATTTCCATTAGCTTTAGGAAAGTAAAATTATGCTAACCTTTATATGTTCAATATTTTTACTTTTAAAATGAAACCTACCCTTTCAGCCAAGGCTTCCTACCTCCACCAAGGGAAAAAAAATAAAAACCAACCCAAAAAACCAAAAAAACTGAAGGAAGTTGAACCATCAGAAACAACAGATAAATAATAAAACTGAAGGGGTTATTTCATGGCCTTCTTCAATGTAACAAGTGATGGCGTGACCTGGCCCACTGACTGAGGTAAGAGCAGTTTCTATGGTTCATCCTGACTTCAGCAAGGCATGCAGCACTCTCTCCTATAAAGTTCTCAGTGAAAAAATGATGAAATACTAATTAGATTAGTGAATGGTGAGATGGGTTGGAAACTGGCTGAACTGCCAGGCCCAGAAGGTGATGTTCAGTGTCACAAATTCCAGCTGGAGACCAGTCACTAGTTATGTGCTTCAGGAGTCCATAATGGGGCCAGCACTGTTTGACCTCCTCATTAGTGACAAGAAGAGAGTGCACCTGCAGCATCTTTGCAGATGACACAGAATTGTGAGAAGTTTCCAGCACATCAAATGGTTTTGTAGCCATTCAGGGACTTCAGTAGTTTATAGAAAAGAACCCCTTGAAGTTCAACGGAGAGAAACAATACACTGCTCCTCAAGGCTCCCAGTGCTACCAAAACCTCGGCACCTGCAGCTAATACAATGGCAGATGAGCTGCTTGACAGCTTCTACCTCCTTCTCAAAGACCTTGGAAAACAGCTCTCCAAGGGATAACTCAAGACCCAGCATCCCTAGGGGCTCATTACAACATGGGATAGAATAAGTTTACAACAGGATATTGTCAAAACCAATCCGCTTTATTGTGAAATAAGTGATTACCTGTCATCTCAGAATATGTGCCATTGAGTCACGTAATCAGCTTTTCTAATTCATAGCACTGTATTGTGAGTGCTTAACTTCTAAGTACTGCATTACATTTCATAATGGTAGATTAGACTTCCAGGACATTTTGATCTTGGAATAAAGCTTACTCCTTTTCATTCATAAACCTTTGTTAACTGAACACACACACCTTCACAGATATTTCTATTTAAAGTCTGCATAGAGTGTATTCCACTTCAAACACATAAGGTAAATTTATGCTATTTTGATTTCTGCTCTCTTCCCTCAGCAGGTAGTAAAATTCAAATTACCAAAAATATAAAAATAAATTTTATCTAAATGTTATACAGTTTTCCCCTAATATATAAAATCAAATATGTTTTAAATATTTGTCGTGTTAAGAAAAGCATCTGGAATACTTTAAAGAATAAGCATCAACTTTTATTTATTGTCTAATTTTAAATTCAATATAAATGTGTAGTCAAATATTTACATATAATTGAAGAGAGATTGTTTCAATGTAGTAGTAAAAACCACTCAAGAAGATGTTATACTTTTCCAAAGATTAGAAACGTGAATACAGAAATATTTTTAAGTACTAACAATGTTTAATTATATTCACATTGCAATGAATTCACTTGGATGCCGTCTCACTTGAGGGCATCTTACTTACTTTATTAGCATCAAAACAAAACAAAAGCTGTTATGGAAACTCAAACTTACAAATGGGTGACTAGTAAGTGATTTTCAGTGTATTTTATTTGGCTGTTCAAATTTATTATTATTTGAGTCTGACACAAGAAGTACCGTTTATTATTATTAACTTACGTAAAACACAAAGTTATATTTATTAACTTATTATCTTATATGTAATATTATGTTCATGTCCACATATGCACAAAGAAACTTAAACAACAAATTTCCTCAGGTTTTCTGGAAAACCAACTAGACGGTAAAATCATATTTTAGAAAATGGTTTGTTTATTTATTTATTTATTTATTTATTTATTGGATGAATCTTATCCCCTAGTGCTGAGGGGATGAGATTCTACGTTTTCTGACTATCAGATAGTTTCAAAATCACACAAAGTAATAATGTAAAAACTTTTTGCAGAGGAAAATTATAAATTAAAGTATGTCATTACAAAAAATATTGTCTAGAATTGAATGAGGCTCAAAAATTGCAGTCCTTTTTCTGGCATTTCAGTATGCAAATTTGGGGTTGAAAAGAATTACAATTTTCTTTGACTTAGTGTTTTGGTAAATTCTGATGAGGAAATTTTCTTCTTCCATTTTCATTTAATCCAGCCTTTTAAAAGAAAATTTCTAGTACATTTATACTGTTGTCCACATTAAAAAAAAGCAAACAAAAAACCAACCAACCAAACAAACAAAAAAAAAACCTACATTGGCTTCCTGGACTTTATATTGTGTAACAAGAAATGCAGCAATCAAGTTTAATGTAGAGAGAATTACTGAAGTCACAAATATAATGTGCAAAATCTCATAACTTTTAATGGATATCATAAAGCCTTGTACATACTCACCTTCTGTCTCACTTCATATGCTTGGAAATACTTAAGTCTATCATGGTGTACTAACTGTAAAACAGTGACATAAAAGTAATCCACTATTACACTAGTCCCAAATAAGTCAATTTATAACTGCCATTATTTTCAGTAATTGTCCTGGCCTTGCTTATTTTATGAGTCTATAAAGCACGTCAACTACAGCTCTAAATGCAAATAAAAATTTTAAGTACTATAAATCAACTTTTGTTGTCTAGAATAAGGTGAAGGAAGCCCAGAAAAGCAAACTTTTGAGAAAAGTCTCTCCAGAGGAATATACATCAGATTGGTCATCAGGCTGCTTCACTTCCTCTCTAATAATATATCCTAGCTACTAAATAGACTTGCTTTTTCTCCCAGTCATTAATACTCCAGAATAAAGTCTCAGGAGTAGATGTCAAGATTTTGGACTCTTTCCAAGGTAGATGATGAAGACATGGAGGAAGAATATGGTTGTCTTCAAGTAGAAATCAGGATATCAAATTCTACATTGATTGGTACCAGTAGTTGAGGTAGAAACTTATCATATAGTATTAAAATTTAAAAAACCTCTCAACTGAGCAAATATGGACAATCTATTAGTGGGTGGTGAGGCTTTCCTTGAAACTCTCATTCCAACTGGCTCTCCAGCAAAATGCTAAACATTCCAGAGACAGCGTATATGTGCATTTTACATGGAAAAACAATGCCAAATAGAATAATAATATTGTTTTAAAATGTAATAGCCATTAAGTGCTCTTGTCCTTCATTGATTTCAGGATCAAAGAGATGAGTTCATGAATGGAAAGACAAAACCAGAAGACTGAATATGCATTTAAGTCAATCCCCTAGGTCCATGACAAAAAAAAAGACTTTAGGAGTCCTGGCTTGAGAATAAAGACCATTAATGCTCATTGAAAGATACTTATTGGGAAACTGAAGATTCTGTCTTGCGAGGACAGCACAGCATCACAAAATTTTAACTGAGAACATGAGGTACTAGCATATCCAGAAGACCAAAAAAAACAGAGACAAATCCAACAGCGTCAGACTCAACTCTGAGAACTTGCAATCTATAGAAAATGTGAAAAACCTTTTCTTTTCATTTCTTTTCATTTACCACACAGGAGTCAAAGAAAGACTGCATAGTGAATCACACCACAGATTTGTAAGTTTAGTTGTTCTTGAACACCAAATTTTCACAGATAGTATAGGTTTTCAGAATGACATATCATGACCTGAATAAAATAAAAATAATTCATATTAACAACTCTAAATTTTGGAAAAGATGCCTTTCTGTTAGGTGGAAAAAGTGTTTTTGCTTTTCTCACAAGATGCAGCTTCAATAAGAACATAACATTAATATTCAAAGTCAGAACCAGACCATGATAAACTGGTGAATTTATTTTTTATTTAAATATTGGAATGCTAATAACGTTATTACCAGGAGTAAGCAATAGTACTTCATTTACAGTCTTATTTCTCTCACAGTTTAACTGAGCCTGGAACATGTCTTCTAATCTAAGGACAACTGACATATATCCCCTGAGAGGAGAATTTTCTTGGCCAGGAAGAGCCTTATCTAGTCTCCACCAGTTCCAAGTAAAGAAGAGTGCTGAATATTTGAAATAATTGGTAGAAACAAATAAAGCAAACAGTTATTGTCAGGTATAAGTACTAAACAGAGAAAAACACATGTGAACTCAGAAAAAGATAGTGCCAAGATTCTTATGTGGTAAATTTTTGCAAGTCTTTGGACTTGCAAGGACATGAGAGGTGGAAGCAAGAATCAAATCTAATCTGTTCAAAGGTTTTATTCTTTTGAAAGTGTTGGATAAATTTTAAAAATACAAAAATTAAATAATCAACAAATGTCAGATGTATATAATGACAAAGCAAAATCTTAGTTCTAATACACATTCATAGCAGAGAATCCCCTTCAAATATCTGCTTTCACTTATTAAAAAAAGGAAACAATTAACTTTAAGGTGAATTGCTATACAAATTTTAAGTGTGCAGTAAGGACAATTTAGGCTAACTATTCATGCTGAAAGCCCTGCATCTCATCTGAAGAGGTGGAAAGATGAAGAAAAGCAGCATGTGGCACATTCTGTTAGGAATACTGTCTGCCCTATTGTGTTGTGAGGAAAGAGGTTCATTTAGTTCATGGAGAGCAACCTTAAATGTGACCATATATGCTGAATTTTATGGCAACTGTGAACAAATTCCAGAAAAAATACTTCTTTCTGACTGCCACCATATAAGCTAAGCATTGTGAAGTGCAAAAACAATTTCAAAATGAAAATGTGCCCTATTCTTTACTACACTACTGTTTTCTCTTCCTTCACTCACATTTAAGCATCCCATCCCTAAAACATGTGGGATGCATTTAAATTTATAGTTTGCACAGGATCTGTTTTGCTATTCAAGCAAAAAGCAGGATCCACTCCCATTCCTCCCACTGAATCTACAATTTCTATGTCTTTTCTAGGCCAGAAAAATTATCAAAATCTCTGGCAGTATGACCATAATTATTTACCTATTTGAATTTTTCTCTTGTTACAGCACATCTAATTTACTTTCAGAAGAATGGTTGTGCATTTTAGTTTTGGTACAAAATTACTCACTAGTAAGTAATAACTAATAAAGTTATTGAATCACCATATATTCCATTTCCTTTCTCGTGAATATGCCAAAATAATATGTATAATTATTTAGCTGGAAAGCAAAGTTAAATTTATGGAAAATGAACTGCTAATGTGATTTTGTAGTGTAAATATTATGCAGTATTTAGTTGCACTCACAGAGTTAATCAACACTGTCAATATCCCTGTTTCTTGATATAGCAGCTTTCTACAACAACTGCAAGAGTGAGTAGCAATCAAGGCTTTTTTGTTTTGGTTTTATTTATTTATTTATTTAGTTTTTTATTTACACCTTCCTTCTACTATTCTTCATGACACAATGAGAAAAAAAAAAAATTAAAAGACATTATTTCATACTGGGTTGCTTCAGTGGAATAAATCAGGTTACTTCTTTTCAATCTATGTAACTTGTAGGAATGGTAGAAATCCAGCCAAAAACATAAATGTCATTGCTAATTTCTGTTAACTGATAAAGACCTAGTTTCTTGAAATAAAAAAATATGGAAGATTTGACAGTTCTTCAAAATTTATAAGACAACAGTTATATTCACTGTCAAAACCTATGACATTAATGATAGGCCTGAGTAACTTTCCTAGTATAAAACAGTAAAAGTAAGATTTACTCCTTGCAAAATGTACTTCAATGCATACATTTTAAGAAAAGACAATACTGTGCCTTTTTATGTAAATGGTATTTATGTACACTTTCATTATATTATTGTCATTTTCAAACTGAACAGAATATCCCGGAGATAATTATTTTCCTACCTTATTCTTATGTTCTCATTACAGAAAAATACACCAGTGCCATTAATCTAGTTTCAATTAGATGGCTAAAGCTATTGGCATGAGAACTGAGCAGCATTCTGATTTTTGTATTCTTTCACTAAAAATCAACCTCCCCATTTTTCAATATTACTCGCCTTGAACATGAAATGTAGTCCAAATGTGACTTGCAGACAAACATTCTTCTCAAAAACTAGAAGCACATTTTAGATATTTTGGAGTATTTTTTTTTACTTTCATAGCTGGAAAAACTGAAGTGCGCTCTTGACATATATCATTATATATTATATTTACACAGTTCATAATTTTTGCAATCACTTTTAATTTTTTTAAAATTTCAAATTTTAGCAAGAACACTGGTTTCATTTCAGACTAAATATAAGAAACAAATATTTTATATTGGGGGTGGTGAGGTACTGGAAAATATTGTCCAGGGAAGTGATGGATGTCCCATCCCTGGAAAGATTTAAGGTCAATTTGGACTAGGCTCTAAACAACCTAATCCTGTTGAAGATATCCTTGTTCTTTGCAGGTGGGTTGGACTAGAGGATCTTTGTGGGTACCTTCCAAAGCAAAATATTCTATGATTTTGTGATTTCTTCTAGGAAACACATGCATAGAGATCTCATGTACGTGTAGACTTCTCACTCATTCAAAATTATTTCTGTAGTCATAAAGACAGATTAATCAACATTCTCAATACACAGCTGCATGAAGTTCAACTTGAAGTTGAACAAGGCAGGTCATGTCTATCCTATAATCTTCAATTTATTATCCATTATTTTTTGCTGAAATATGCTTTCTGGGAATTTCTCTGGGAATATAATGCAACAGTAAATTAAAACATTACTACTGCAACAGTACGAATATCAGTTCAGATTATTTGGAAGCAGGAATGCAACTTTGTGCACATTTGCAGCATGTGAAACATGACACAGGGATACATCTGTGTCTCATCTTTCAGAGAACACATTTAACAGACATGTACTTACCCTTACAGTTTTTTTTATTGGACATTATTAATTTCAGAATTTCCTCACTTGACACACATGCTACATTACTCCTTGGCACATAGCTGAAATTTAAATATTAAAAAATCCATTGTAGATACAGCTGGCATATGGAAAATACGGAACTTCACTCTAAGATTTCCCCAGACAGGAGCAGACTGGAACAATCCATTGCCTTTCAATCCTTCCTGAATTCACTTACCTCACTGTACCAGCAAAAACCTTATCTAGTGTAAAGGGAAACTCACAGAATTTCAAGAATCATGAGATTCAATTTCCAAGCTCAAGTTTCATGTTCCTCTTTCTGCTGTTTCATTTCATTTTTTGCCATGGTACTAGCTAGTTGTCATTTTTAGCTTTTTAGATCTTTCTCATCTTCAGGTGCTTCTTTCTTTTGCTGCTTTCTCTTATTTTCATATGTCCTTTGTCTTCTCAACATTTTTTCCCTCATTCTCCCTTGTCCTCTGGAGCAGCAAGGGTGCCTGGCCCTGGCCCTGAGCACTGCGATAAGCTCTTGAACAGGTCAGACCGTGCTCAGTTGCAGGCCCCTGTTTTGCAGCTGAGTAAATTATGCAGTAGACAGCACCATGAAGTACTCACATCTTGCTCTGCAAGCCTTGAAAGACCTTTCACATTAAGGAAAATTAAATCTAGCACTGGGCCAAACACCAAAGCAAGATTTTTTCAGACATGTTCATGCCTTTTCTTATTCCTTAGCCTCCCATTTCATCTTGAGTAGCTACCACATCACCATCACCAAAGAACTGTGTCTGCAACTACTTGGGTGAAGAGTCTCTTTTCCAGCCTTTTTCCTGGCCCCCTACTACAGTATTTTACTGCAAAACCCTCTCTACTGCAACTCAGAGTTGGAGATTAATGTGTGAATGCTGCAGAGCACATGCCTGCACTTGACAGATCTTGAACAAGCCCCTCTACATACACATTTTTGCACTTCCTTCTCTGGGTCAGCCCCTGAGGGCAGATCCTTGCCAAAGATAAAGTGAGAGACAAGCAGTACTGGGAAGTCTTCCTCTTTTCCACCTGGAAGCTATCATCCAGATCTTCTTGAAGAAGCTTTGTTTTTCACAGTAAGGGTTGCAAGAATTGTAAAAATACTTCTAAGCACACAATACATGCCAGGGATTCACATGCCACCTCCTGAAAAACATAAATGACCCACTGTATGGGGTATTGTGGTACTGTGATTCATAGAATAGAAGCAGAGAGAGACAAAAGTAACACCAGCATGACTTTGTAAAACTGACAGACATGGTAACTGATGGCAGAATGGAACACTTCAGTATCATTTTTATGGCCTAGGCACTGGTATGGTGACATCATCTTTGTAAGACAGGTAGAAAGAGAGCACAGCTTTTGCCCACCTCATGCAGCAGCCAGTGATATCCCTTTCAAATCACTGATATATGGACAGCTTGTAGGAAGCACTGTGAACTAACACCAACCCACTGCAATACTCAGTGGTATATGAGCGGCTAGGCAGTAATTGTTCCCTGCTCAGTGATTCACCTCATAATGAAAAAGAAATGTATATGGTAGGTACATCCAAGAACATTAGAATTGCCACCAAAGTAGTGAACAACCTTGAAAAACATCTGCATTTCACTCCTGAAAGAGTTATTAGTTTGTCAGCAGGCAGTGCATGTGACAGAGTGAGATATGTCTGTGCTGAGTTACAATTTCTGTTTGCATTCTGCTGAATACCAGTCTGACCTTGTCTAAAGAATCTGCTCTACTGCATTGCGGTCACTGCACCTGGAATTCATTGAAGGAGTATTGCTAAGAGGCTTCTGGGACTGTCAGCTTCACTGCTGGCCTACCTCCAAGAAACATTTTTTTTTTTATGATCAGGAGAAGTCAGTAGGGGGAAAAGAGAAATTACAATTAGTGGAGCTGCTGTTTCTTAGACTCAGCATGAAACATCAAGAGGGCATCATATCTAAAAACACAGCTCGTCTGCAACAGCAGCAACCATTGCAACAAGTAAAAAATACATGAAGGAAGGAGGACAGGGGAACCAGCTCAAAGCTCCAATCAGCAGTGAGTCATACTAGAAGACAATCAGCCCCAAGATTTTAATAATTTTCAAATGCACACATGAACATCCAAGTTCAGACAGAACTCTCAATGAGAAGGAGACATATCTAGGCTTTAAATTACATCAGGCCTGTCACACATTCCCAAAATAGATTGCACTAGAAATTCAAACTACCAACAGCTTGAGTAAAATAGCCTTATAGAATGCAAAGCAGATTAGTTTGAGATTGGTTTCAACACCCAGAGGCAGATATCAGCCCAAAAAAGCACAAAATTTGGGTGTGTGCTAGAGGGTCCCAAAGCTATCAACAGTGACTGCACTTTACTGAAATGGTGAAAAAAGCTGTCAGGCTGTACAAATAGAAAAATGGAAGGTGGAAAGCGTATGAAATCAAGAGCCTGAAACATTCAGCTATGCACTTTCTGATGTATCAAGGGAGGAGTAGGAAAAACATATGCTAGGGTTGACAGCCTGAGCTTTTTAAACAGTGGGTTGGATGGAGTTGTAGGGTTGGCTCTCTCAGTAGTTGGGACTGAGCTATGAAATTTAATTGAGTAGTGGTAGAAATGCAGGTCTGGGAGGCCTTGTCATAGTAAATCAGGAACTCAGAGGCATAAACATGCATGTCTTAGAAACCGCATTTTATCTTGTCATAAAATCTCTGAGATTCTAAAATTTTTTTGACCAGCTTTAATCTCCATGTCCAACTTCATTTCAACACCCTAATCAACACCCTCTTCCATAATTCCCCAGTTACTGCACTCTGTGATGTCTAATTACAGTCTCATTTAGGTCAGTAGTTCTACGTCTCACTAATATTTTTTTTAAATTTAAGCCTATGGAATTTATTTAGTTCCCTAATATAGTACTGAATCTGGAACCATCCAAAATACACATCTGGCTGGCAGCTCAAACCCTTCACTGAGTGGAAAATATTCATGCAGAACAAGGTTTTTGACCTACGTAAATAACATATAAATTTATCCTGCAGGCAGAATAAGGTTCATTAAAACTATCCATAACCAAAATAAAATATCCCTTTTATAAAATTTTAAAGGTTTTTCTTTCACTTCATATACAGAATAGAATAAAAACAAAAGGAAAGTCTTATTAATATCTATGTTAATTGGTCAAAGAAAATATAATTGACTAATAATACCTTCATCAATTGTAGGAATCTCTGATGTATTTCCTCAACCAAGATTCTGAACAAGTTCTAAAGAAGGGCTGAAGTACTGTGGTGAGAAATATCACACAAATAAGCATCTCTTTTTTGGTCATAATACACACTGCTCTAATAATTCATACATTACTTTGTACAATACCACTGTAGATACCCAGTCTTAAAAAAAGAGTAGATGTCAAGGTGAGTCTATTCCACATTTATGCTAAAGTTGATCTGCTTCATCTAATACGATTTTAGCATATAATCAGATGAGAACACATGAAAAACTTAAGTATTTTGAAAAATTATCATTACTACCTTGCCATAGTTTGAGCGTTTATAGCAGCAATGTAAAGCAAAATAAGTCTTCTTTTAAAAGCAGTGGTTACACAGATAATTGCTATATTTTTGTTCAAGTACTAAAGACGTTTTATTCTCCACTGCAGTAGTTGCCATTTGTACAAGTAGAGGGCTGCAGAGATGTTAATCAGAACTTTCAGGATTAATATAATGCTACTTCTGCATGCTGCTGGAATTTCAGTGGGTGTCTTCACTTTTGAACAAGACTACTTTTGCCACATTTCAAAGGGCTGCAAACTCCTATATGTAAATCCCCCCAACTTTTCATGTAACAGCTTGGAGAAAAGGATTTGTTAGAAAGTAGACTTTACATCCTGAGCCTAGGAGGGCTGTACTCTAAGGCTTTTTCTGTCTCTGCTTTCTACACTCATAGGCAAAAATAGGCATGTTAATTTTTTTCCACCCTTGTCTTAAAATTGCTCTAGGAAAGTATTTTTGGGCACTGCACTCCAAACTCTTTACAACTCTGTTAATTTAGTGAGTCCCAGAATCAGAAGCAGAGTTAGCTCCAGCACCTGGCATCGTTTTTGTTCTCCATCTGTCCTAGAAGACAAATGAATTGTGAATTGATCATATTCTCTCCTGTTTGTGTTATCAGTTAACTCAGATATCAATACAGTCTGTTCAAGCACATTTTAAGTACACAAGTTAACTTCCCGGCTTCTGTGGAAGCCAAATACAACCTTGCCCTCATTTTTGTTTTATGGCCAAGAGCCATAAATATTTTTCTTCCAGTTTTGGGGAAAAAGCCAGATCCTAACAAAAAAGCACAACATCCTGTCAGTGTCATTTTACAGAAGTTCATTTTTCCTTCTATGTGTGTGATTCCAGGTACATTAAATAATTTGCTTTAACACCACCATGCTTTACCTATATATGCTAAATTTCAGTGTGGTAAATAAAATAAAATAAAATAAAATAAAATAAAATAAAATAAAATAAAATAAAATAAAATAATTAATTAATTAAAATTCAAAGAACCAGCTCTCCCAAGGAATGTGGAAGGGTGGGGAGAAAATAAAAATACAAATGTTTCATACAGCATCTGAAATACTTGTGACATTTGATGTTTCTGCCATATCACAGCTGTTCCTATATAGGGTAATGTACCATTTTTCTGGAGGAGGATTGTCAATGCTGACTGAATTAACCTTGAAGTATTGTTCCCTTAGGTTATAAATTTCTGCAAATCTAAGGCATGAAGCTGTTTGAAAGAAAGAGAAAAATCCCAGAACTGTAAGCTGTGTTGGTAGCCAGGGAGACTGCTGTTTGATACTATCCTTGAACAAACCAGACAGACAGAAATAGGATGGAGACAGACAGAATAGTCTGGAGACCTGGACACAGAAAAACCTAATTAAGTTCAACAGAAGAGTTCAGGGTCCTGTACCTGGGGAGGAATGACCCCGAGTACCAGCATAGGCTGAGGTCTGACCGACTGGAAAGCAGTTCTGTGGAGAAGGACCTGGGGGTCCTGGTGGATGACAAGCTGACTATGAGCTGGCGGTGCCCTGCCAGCTGGGGTGCATTGGGAAGAGTGTGGCCAGCAGGTGGAGGGAGTTGATCCTGCCCTTCTTCTCAACCCTGGTGAGGCCACATCAGGAGTGCTGTATCCAGTTCTGGGCTCTTCAGCACAAGAAAGACAAGGAATTACTGGAGAGGGTCCAGCAGAGGCCACAAAGATGAGTTGGGGTCTGGAGCATCTCTCTCTTGTGAGGACAGACTCAGGGAGCTGGGCCAATTTAGTCTGCAGAAGAAAAGGCTGAGAGAGGATCCCATTAATTGATATGAATATCCCAAAAGCTGGTGGCAAGAGAATGTTTCCAGATTCTTTTTTGGTGATGCCCAGGTACAGGATAAAGAACAATGGTCATAAATTAAAATACAAGAAGTTCCATCTCAACATGAGGAAGAACTTCTTTTTATTGAGGGTGGCAAAACACTGGAAGAAGCTTCCAAGGGAGGTCATGGAGTCTCCCTCTCTGGAGACATTCAAAACCCACCTAGATATGTTCCTGTGCTACCTGCTGTAGGTGGCCTTGCCTTGGCAGGGGGGTTGGGCAAGATGATCCCCATAAGTCCATTCCAACCATAGCAATTCTCTGATTCTGTGAAATACAGTCTAGAACTACACAGCTCTATTAGAGCCTTGACAGTTAAGTCATACACTTTGCATTAGTAATCTCCAGGTATCAATGTCGTTTAATGCGACTCTTGCGATTCACAATCTTAAATGGGAAACAAACCAAGGTAAGAATGAAATCTCTCTCCAAAAATCAGAAATCAGAGAAGTGCTTTAAAAAAAATCTCTACTCAAAATGAACTTTATAATCACCCAAGATAAGAAGACAGTGAAGCAAGAATAGTCCTTATTTGACACCTTTCCCAATTTTTCTGTAATTTCATGAAACATAAAACATGAAACATGAAACAAGGACCAGCCCTGGAGAGTATGACATATCCAGAGTAATTTTCCTCTTTACAAGGTAAATACAAATTAGTCTACTCCATTTCTCTTAGGCCACATGGAGATTTTTAACCTGCTCATTAGTAGGTTTACTGAGTAAGGTGCATGAGAAGTAACCTCTGGGGGACTACATTAACCTAATAGATATTTTAGCTGGCCATTTTGTTGGGGTTTGGGGGGTGAGGGGGTCTGTGGGTTTGAAAAAATGCTACTGTACAAAAAGCTTTATGTCCATCAGAGACTAAAGGAAATCTGCTGTCTGATAAGCCAGATAACTTCTGTCAAATCTTATAAACTGTTCCTTTCTCATTTATTCCCTATGACAAAGTGTTACTCTTTTCCACCTATCTTTTCTGAACAGAAGAACAAGGCAAAATTATAAACCACAAGCTCATGCTCAGAGCATTCACTCACCTCTTCTCTTCATACCACCAGAAGATTTTCCAGTTTGTGTGTCAGAACAGCTGAATTGATCTCTGGGGAGAATTCCATATTGAATTGCTTGTTGAGGTTTATTTTCATTTTTCTTCTTCCCTATGTACCAACTGGTAGCACCTATTAACAAAAGTTTTAGTCCACAGCATATTGCAGTTCACCATAATGCTACTTTTAAGCCAGGTTTTTGCCACAAAAGCCAGGTTTTACATGCAGACGTAAAAACCTGAAAATTGGTATTTGACTAAGGACCTTAATTGGGATTGTCATTCAGAGACAGTTAATTTTGTCTTTGATCAGCAACCTGTTCATAAACTCTTATTCCAAATGTGTTCATTACCATTCAACAAATGGATTAACTTAATTTACACAAAAACAGATATGACAAAGAAAGGATCCTGCAAGGTAGACAGATAATAATCTTGAAAAATGAAGAGGGATAAAAAGGTAACAGAATTGACTGGGATCTAAAAGCAAGTTTAAAATAAATCAGAGAGGTTTTTTCCACAGAAATGGCAAGAGACAAGTGGAAAAAAAAAAAAGTAAAGTGAATAAGGAATATTATTGCTTCAGCAAAGAGGATAACCTCTGTGATTTCCTAGAAAAGTGACTTGATTTGGACAAAGTATTCACCTCAAGTCACAAGATAGTGACATGAGGGTGATAGTGACACAACTTCTATCATAAGAAAAGCCCTATTTCCTCAGCTGTGGGGGGTTGTGCAGTCATCCTGGCAGATAGGTATTTTTGAGGAATAAACAAACATTTTACAGTAAACAGTGCAGTCAGGACTTGGCTGCTCTGACTTTTGCCATCAAGATCTTAATTAGCTTTTCCACAGATGACTGACAGCTGATCTGGGCGCTTGTTAGAGAGCCGTAGTCTGCAGAAGGGCATTTGGGATGTACTTTAAATGTGAAGTGTCACAGAACACTAAATACTTTCCCAAATCAGGTTCCAGACTCTTCTGCTGAGCATTCCAAGAAACTGCAACAATTTTAACTTAATGTCCTAGTAAATTAGGAAGGATAAAAATTAGATGTAACCTCACAAAGTGAGGTGCTTCAAACATAAGTTTGTTGATATTTCTGAAGTATTGGTTGCTATTAGAATTAGTGTCATAGAAAATCCAATTAAAATTTCTGTCTTTAAAGCAAAATTTGTAAATATTACACTGCACTAGATTATTTAGCAACCTTAGGGGAAAAGAGTTCAAAGGCAGCAATTCAATGAAAAACATCTGTGTTATTAAGGAAGCATGCTGGCACATTTGCCCAATATTAACTGTTAGAGTTCTGCATACAATTGTACAGTTAAGTACAACTAATTGTACAGTTCAGTGATACTTTGCTTATGTCCATAACAATTTTATCTCACCAAGAACTACACACAAAAACTCACTCTAAACCAGTAACTTCTTTCCCTGTGCCCTGGTTTCTGGGCTGGGATAGATTCCAATAAATTCATTTTATTCCTAATAGCTGGTACAGCGCTGTGTTTTGGATTTGGTATGAGAATAATGATAACACACCAATGTTTCAGTTGTTGCTGAGCAGTACTCACCCTAAGTCAAGGATTTTCAGTTTTCCATGCTCTGCCAGTGAGCAGGTGCACAAGATGCCAGGAGGGAGCATGGCCAGGACAGCTGACCCAAAGTCACCAAACAGATGTTCCACACTGTAGAACATAATGCCCAGTATATAAACTGGGGTGTTGGCCAAGAGGGATCAATCACTACTTAGGGACAGGGTGGGCATCAATCAGCAGGTGGTGAACAATGGTTTTGTACATCACTTGTCTTTTTGGGGTTTTATTACTCCCTCTTTTTGTTATCTCCCTTTTCACTGTAAATACATTGCTGCTTTTGCTGTTGTTTGTAGTAGTATTTATTTTATTGCTATTATTAAACTGTTTTTATCTCAACCCATGGGTGTTACATGTTTCTGATTTGATTCTAGTCAACATACTACTCTCCAGGGGGCATGGATGTGAACAAGTATCTGTATGGTATTTAGTTGCTGCCTAAGATTAAGTCATGACACCCTGGCTGAACATCTGAACCTTAAAAGAGGAAAATAATTTCTTTATCTTTCTCTCTTCATAGGAGAACCACTTTCCTCATCAGCTAGTGATTAGATGGCTTAAACATTTGGCAGATATTGCATAGATGCTTAAAATTGGTTTAGTGCATTTCTAAATTCATGAAATGGAAATGCAAGAAGTTTAACATTAAATGTTTGAAGCAGAAATCTGATCAGGCAAGAGACAAGTAAATGTCTGTGGAAAAGTTTAACAAGTATTGTGAAAGGACAATCCATGTATTAAACTTCTCTTTTAAAGAGAAAAGATATCTCAGGAAAGCACAATTATTTTAGAGGATATACTTGTGTGATAAAATTTGATTTTTAAAATTTCACCTCTAAATATTAAGTGTTTAAACCTGTTGCAAACCTGAAGCTGTCACAAATATACCTTCCTTACTGTAACCTGAACCTGCCATATTGAAACCACTGGCTGAGATCCTATTACCCATGTTACATGGAAGATCCACAAAACCGTTCAAAAAGAGTCATAAAAACATCCACAAATTGTTAGGACAGCCAGATCAACACTAGGTTGCCTACATACCAGCTATGTATGACCACCACAGACACACACATACACACAATGTGTTATGCCCTCTTCTCTGCACAGAAGCTGAGAGTCACAGTCTGCTGCACAAATCCATGGGCTCTGCAACCTATGAAGAACTCACATCAGCACATAGGAAAAAGGTGTCAGAGAAGGAGCAGTAGAGAGAAACCTCTATGAAGGACTGAATATGACTCTTATTGCTGCCCTGCTGAAGAAGCAGAGTGTGATCTGTGGCAAAACCAAGGAAATTTTATCCTTTAAAACTCTCCATTAATCTTTCAGATTAAATTTATGGAACTTGCTATCTGTAAGCTATTCAATTTCTGTAATAAAACCCTGAGTCAGCACTACAGGAACAAAGCCAACCTTTCAGGCCTTGGAGGCCAAATGGACATCACTGAAGTATCCACATCATTGTAAAGGAAGTTTTTAAAAGAAATTCATAATTTAAAATAGCATATTAAATTGATAATTTCCATTTTCTGACTATTCATTAACTCTGTTATCACACAGAAACAAAGAATTAAATAAGCAAATTAAAACACTGAGTTATACAAAAATATCCTATTGTTCTTCACTGCAACTAAGTACTTATTCACAGATTTTTTTCCACCAAAGGCCAGAAAAAGGGTTGCAACCACATGTATCTTAAGTAGAGCAGATGATGATTTTTGTACATTGCATTATACAGACATATTTGCAGATTAGATACATTTTTAATTTTTCTGAACCTAAAAGATTAATGCTTTAAAGCCTGTGGAAAATACTTTTTTGCATACACTAGGATGGGACTGTGCATTTATTGAACTTTGAAATATTAAAACTTACAAGACAGCAATCTATTGTTTTTTCATATAACTCTATTCAATAACAACCCAAAACTAGACTCATTATTCAGAAAAGCCTCCTCCTGTCTTCAAGCAATCATAAAATGTTGTTATTAAGTAAATATGAAGAACCATAAAGCTCTTAATGCAAGTAGTCTTTCCTTCTTTTTGACCAGGCAAATTGGTTTCTTTTTTCCTTTCTCTGCTATTTCTGTATACTGAAGAGAATTTTAATAAAACCCTGTTGTTCCATTGGAAGTTAAAGAGTTCTGTGTTGATGTACACAGTACCTGGATGTCTTGCAACTGAATGCCTAGAACTTGATCTTATGCAATATAAAAGTAAAATGATATTTCTACAACGTAAAACCAAGTGAGACAATTAGATAATAAAGGTTTTTCACACTTTTTAATCTCAGTAGGCCCAGTCAGTAATGATCACTAATAAATCCCTTTCACTGTCAATGCTTGTAAAAAGTCTTCTTCATCATTTCTTTTCTTACAAAACAATTACCTGTTTCCCCCTACACACCCCACAGTTTGAAATGTAGTTGAGGATACCATCCCTAGGAATCTCATTTACAAAGTGCTTAAAGAATCATCTGAGATCAAATACTGTTAGAAATACAATTGAGGTGGCAGCAATTCAGCTTTTTTCCATGCTGGAGAAAGTCACTTTAGAGCCAGAAAAATAAGTTTCCCACATAGTTTCTGTTTCAAAGTGAGCTGAATATATGAGGGGGGAAAAAAATTAAAAAGAAGAGAAGAGAATGACTTCTTCAAAGAATGGTTCCAAAAAAGAATGACCACAAATAAAAAAAAGTGGTCCTGAAGTTTTAAAATCAAACTGGTTTCAGCAGCTGTAATGGCTTTAATCTTTTTCTATGACATTTCATTAATTTATAATACTGGATGCTCAAGAAAAATATAGTAATTCACCTGAAATGCACTTCAGCACTCATAACAGGGGCATCATCCAAAAATGTATCAATTATATGAAGGTATTACTATAGGCATTTGTCACAATTTCTCATTATTTTTAATTTCAAACTACTGTTAGCCATTGCAATTCATTTTATCAATTCATCTTTTAACTTTTATTAAAGTATATCACACATCAGACACAAAGCTATCATTATAGAATTGTTTAAAACACAAATAATTACAGTAATAAAAAGGAAAAGGCTTAGGAGCTGTTACATTTAGGAAACAGGGAAGCGACATTATTTTTTTCAGTTTGCAGTAGCGTAACAATAAAAAAACCCATATAAAACTGATCAGAGACACAGATAGAGGACCAGAACCAAAAGTATTTATGCATGGAAATGTGAACATATTTTCTTCAGACATAACAGAATCTGTGTCTCTAGGTTGCCAGAGCACTGTAGAAAACACCTCCAACCCTGATTTTCAGATAACTGGGTAAAGAATAAAGGCGTTCAGGAAGCAACTCCTTCAAAGGTACCCAGTAGCTCCCTGCCTCACAGACATTTCCAGAAAAAAATTCTGAGTGATGTGTTTTTGATGGAACACTAAGACTGCTATTACAAACCAGTCTTAAGGTTAACATGATAATAATTCTTAGAAAAGGACAATAGCTTCTCTTCTAAGAAGCCTCAGGCTACTCTTTCACCCCCCTAAATCCTGCACTGTTAGAATGAAATCAACTGTGGAAAATTATCAGTGTTATATTTTCTAAGAATATTGGCTTCATATCATAATCATAAGAAGGATTAGCACCTGAATGTTTTTCGTCTAAAATTTTATTTGTTTGCAATTATAGTTATGGAGAGAAAAATTGAAAGGTCAAAATGGCTATAACAAAGGAAGTTATTATTTTCAGTTGTTTTAACCAGTCAGCTCCTCATAATAGATTAAGTGATCTTCCCTAACAAACATGCTGATAGGTTTATCTCATTGTAGGTCCTTGATTTAATAATTTATAAGCAGATATTTGGTCATTTACTGTGTCACAGGTGAAGAAAAAAATTAGCTGCAGACAGTGAAGCTAAAACCAGTAGCAATATACAGCATCTTCAGTATGACAGAAATTCCCTAACCACATTTGCTCTTTTATCTCTGATGTATGATCACTGATCTCCTCTTTGGTGATAAAGACTGATATATGTAAGGAAAGTCTCCCTCCCATATCCACAAAAATATAAGTCTACTTCTCAAGTAAAATAAAGCATTAAAGGAAGCATTTGAGAATAACTCAGAGATGCCAGTTGGTGAATTTGAGCTATATAGTTAACTATGTTTTTACATAGACTACAGGTGAAATACAGTGTGGAAACTCATAATGTTTTGGTCACAACTGAAATATGGTATTATTAAGACAGGTGTCAGTCTTCAGTTGCTTGCAGTCTTGACAAAATTGCACATCCTGATAAACTTTAAAAATGCACACTCCAAAATTTCTGTCTGTATCTGATAAATTTTAGATTACCTGGCTCTCTCAACAGTGCACTGCTGAAGTCAAAATAACACATACAAAGCTTCCATAAGAAACATAAAAAAATAGCTAAACCTCTGTGAAAAGTTATGGGGAGTTGGCAAGGATGAACACAGAAGGAATATCCATTAATCTGAAGGTGATGGGGATATGGGAAAATGGTGTTTCCGCTGTGACTTAAGCCAGCTCTAAATTAGTGGGACAAGAAAATAGATAAGAGGGGAGACATGACTTACCAGGGCCTCCAGAGTCACAGCCTCCTCCTCAATCTCAGCACTGTGCTTGTGCCAACAAACTTTAGTGAACCCTAAGAGTTATCCCACTCTGTGGGAGCTTTAATACTACTTACATTTATTAAAACACTCCTGAAGACATTTTAGCTGTATTTGAGGAAAAGAAAAAAAAAAGAGTGAGAAGAAAAAAACATTTCTTGATTCTTCTGGTTCTTTACCCAATATAACATACTGTGTGATGACATCATCAGACATGAGAATTTAAGTGGTTCTTAGACAAAGATCCTGTGTATTTGCCAAAAAATGTTCTCACACTGTATATTGTGAAGCAGTGATGGATGAAAACTCACTGTGATTTTTTTTTTAATTACACTGTCATTCCTAAAAATCTTTGCAAAGTTCAAACAAAAAGACCTTTTTTATGTTTTTTAAATTAACACTTCAGAATTATACAATTATAATTCCATTACTCAAGCTGACAAGACTAATAAAAATGTCAAGGGTTACTACTATACCAATACCTTCACCTTGACTGCTCAGTTTTTCTCTTTTCTGTGTTTTGTTCTTCTTCCAGCATTATATTTTCAGAAGCTGCATTTTTCTGTTACCATGGAAAGTAACACTGTTTTCAGCACTTTATTTACCTACCCACTCCTTTTATTAGTTTAAGTTGAACTAAATGTGCCCTCAACCTCACATACCTTTAAGAGTGTAGAATCTACTTTGTGAATGTGGCTACTTTAGTTCATATTGCTGACCATGTCCTTTCCATCAAACGAAAATGAAGATGAGAATTTGTTGTTGGAGTTCAAATTTTTTAAGTTGACTGACTTAAAAAGATAAAGCTAGCATAAATCATTGCCTAAGTGATAGAGTCTGTATGGATCTTTTTCAGCTGTGACAGGACTGACTGAGAATCAAAATTTAAAAGCTGATAATTATACAGAATTTTACAACAGCAGCACCTGAAGATGCTCATACCTCAAAATACAGCATACTCTTCAGTGAATATTATATATGTAGCCTTTCTGCTAAATGTAGCTTTATTCTTCTTTTGTTATGCAACAGTACATTCTGTATTTCAGAAACAGCGGAATAGTATTTGGAGTTTGTTTCTGTTTCTAGTAACCTTAGAAGGATTCTTTTGTAATTCATCATCATCTTGGTTAACTATTGCAATGATTACAAAATTACTATGAAAAGTATCCCACTGGAGATTAAGTAAGATATTCACTTGCAATATTTTTAAGCTAAACTTTGAAATTTCCTTACCTGGTAAAACTGTATTTCTAAAGTGTAGCTGATAAGATTAGCATACTATCTCTGCATCTTGTTTATAGCATAAAAGCTGCTACCCACAGAGATAAATAATACCTTTCATCTCTGTCTCTACAAAACTTTGAATGTCTGGCAAAGGCATTTTTAAAATTATTTGCTTTCAGAGATTGGCATTTCAATGCTTGAAACTAAAGGTTGGGGATTTGACCAAAAAATCAAAGGAATTAATTTGTCAAGATTTTTGAGGTAGGAGGTTGTCATTTGTTTCTCAAAGCTAATAAGAATAAATTATTATGAACAAACACTAGGCCATGCTGCAAATAGCATATTCTAAAAAAGTTTACGACAGCTTCACAATTAATGCATTTCCTAATGTTACACATAGGGAATATGAGAAACTCCTGCATATGTGGTTTACCCTGAAGACCAAAGTTTGTTTAATGCACTGCATGACACAATATGCTATTCTCAATATCTTATGCAAAACCCAATAAGAACAGAAATTTCTAAATCTGCATCACTGAGTATACTACATACACCCAGATCATGCAAATAAGTGACTTCATCTCATATTCATATTCATATTCATATTCATATTCATATTCATATTCATATTCACATAATACATTCTATCTTCAGTGATAATAAGGCCAAAAGACACGCAATAATAAAAGGTTCAAGACCGATGCTTCATAAGGCACACCAGCAAGGCAGGTTAAAAGCATAACAAACTTAACCATGGTGTAATGGTGTAACTCCTTAAGAATATGCCTCATACTCACTTATCTGAAAAAGGTTTCAGTTGCACTTGTAATGAGTTGCTTGCAATTAATCCATGAAATAATGATGTGGTTAAGAACAAAAACAGGCACCATTCTCAATACTCAAAATGTCTGAGAAACTTCCTATGTAAGAGAGATATGAGACTCTTCCCTTCTTCCTAAGATTTCTGGTAAGTGAAAGCACTGTGAAAGTCCTGTGCTACATCAGCCCAGACAACAGAATAGTATAAAAGTTTGATGTGTTCTGCAAATTGTATATATGTATATGAATTTAAACATGCAGTGTTTGATACACACAAACTGGATCACAGCTTTAAGCAAAGAAATGCCAGAGTGTTATTGAATGTATAATTATGACTATCAATTGTGAAGATTGATTTGTATACCTCCCCCTTTTTCTCTTCCTTTGTGCCCATTCCTCACTTTAAATGTGAGTGAAGGGTATCAAACCTTTTTTATCACTAAAGCAAAGTTACCTCTCTTTGGACCACTGAGAAGGAAAACAACAAGTGCTATGAGTCAGTCTACCTCTTTGACAAATGAATAAAAAGGCCTTAGAAGCAGTTCACACAGCTCCAGGGCCTGTTTCAAGCTTTTCTAACTTTAATATAACACCAAGGTCAGCATTGTATTTTTCATTCCACAAGTCCCATTCCTAGCCTGAATGAACACTGAACAGTTTTATATGCTGCAGTACCACCATGATTTATCCAGCAGAGGCTTCTTTTCTCACTTATCTGGACTCAACCTGGCAACATGACTAAGCACTGTCTTTACAAATTTGCATAAATATGCAAGGCATTTTGTCTCTAGGGTTTGGGGTGACTGTCCCTGAAGGCACTGAGGCTCTTGACAGTCAAGCTCTGATGATTTAGTCAGGTTTGAACTAACCACCCCCATCATAGAGACTGATGCAGAGCTCCAGCTGATGCTGCCTTGCCTGCTGCTATTGTGGCTTTGCTGATCGGTTTGGGGTCCGAATGGTTAATTAGAGATTGCTTTAGCACAGTGGCATATGACTAGTATATTCTAAATGGCAAAGGTTTGTAGAAATTTTACCTGTTGAAAATAAGGCATTATCAGTGGCAAAGGTAATTTTTATTATGTTATTACTCAGCACTGAGAAGAGCCCAGATGCATCCTCTTGATGTCGTCCCTTCAAATACTTACATGACTCTCACTCATCTTTTCTCGAGTTTGAATGGCCAAAACCTTCCCAGCTTGTCTTCTTAAAAGTGATGCTCCAGTTCCTTAACCATTTTTGTCACCCTCTGCTGAATATTCAACCTCTGCATGGCTAGGAACAGGACCTAGCATAGGAGAGCAGAGGGACAAATGCGACACAGTGAGTTCTGCCTCAAAACTTCTTAGACTTGAGATTGGATGACCAATAATGACCTAACAACACCAGCTGATACCAAATTACTCTTCATTCATAAGAATAATTTATTCTCTTTTATGACCATTAAGAAAATACAACCTACATTTTCACTGGATATTTGTTAGGAGAGTGATGTTACAAAAAAAAATGAGTTGCACAATTTCCACATATCTTGTCCTTCCTCCCTTCCTCCCTCCCTTCCTCCCTCCCCCCCTCCCCCCCCCTTTCTCCTCCCCTCCCCCCTTCCTCTCCCCCTCTCCCCCTCTCCCCCTCTCCCCCTCTCCCCCTCCCTCCCTCCCTCCCTCCCTCCCTCCCTCCCTCCCTCCCTCCCTCCCACACCTTCCCACACCTTCCCACACCTTCCCACACCTTCCCACACCTTCCCACACCTTCCCTTCCTTTTATATTCTATTTTCTTATTTCATGTTCTGGACAACCCGGAAGTTTTATCAGCGATTTATTTTAAGTACTAATGCTCTGACTAATGCTGGACACACATCTTTCATTACCTGAAGAATTTTATTCAAATTTGTATTTCCAACTCAACAGTACTATTTAGTTATGACCAGCAATGCATATTTTTCATTAAATGAAGGTCCTGTACAGCCAGGTAAGAAAAGATGGAGGATCAGGTAAAAGAAATAGAGGAAAAACACTCGGATGGCTGGCAGCTGCTAATTAGTAAGAGCAGTACAATATATAGCAATAAATGTGCATAATTGCTTTTCTAAGGAACATGGAACAGGAAAGACAAAGTTGCTGAAACCTTCATAGCCAGCGGGATACAGGCCAAGCACCTTTTTATGTATCAGCCAGCACATCCATTTATAGCAAGTTTGCACTGTTTGAATAGGCTCTTATGTCACAGATAAATATTCCATGTTTGTAATATGAGGTACCCTATAAAGAGAGACTTATTTCCTCTTTCAGTGAAAAATGGGTAAGTAAAGCCTATTATTCACCATCTAAATGGCCACCAGCCAGTGACTAACATCTAGCCTATTTGATCATGAAGTTGTAGCTTACTGATATGAAGTCATATTTCATGGCAGCTCTTGACTGAGAAAAAGAAAGAAAATGCAGGGGTCACAGGAGGGCTTTTGACAGTTGCTGCCATGAAATGTTTTCATTTGTCACTATGACAGTGAACAACAAGCTACTGAGTGAAAGAGAGGGCATGAGAACACAGCTGTCTTCATCTAACTTTCATGGAGCCTTGACACACAGACACAAACACACTTGGGATTACTTAAATTTTCCTGATTTTTCTCAATAACCTCATTAACCATTTGTATTTTAGGCAAAATATTCAACTGCATGTTACTGATGCTGCAGTCATGCATAACAATTGATGAAGTCCAAAGGTCATTAAAAACTGTCTAAAGCTAAAGCATTGAGGTCTTTAGTGACAACTTTTAATTTGACTTCTGGCTGGTTTCCTATGATCAACAAAGCTTTCCATGCTCTTTCCCTTATTATTCTTTCCCTTACTATGATCAACAAAGTTTCCACACTCTTTTCCTTACTATTCTTAGACATCTCAAAAGCTTCTGGTTGGTCCTGGCTTTTTTTAACTAATAAAGAGCAAGTTAATTTTGCATATCTACAGATGCATCTTTCCCATTCAAGTTTAACAATGCTTGTTTTCTTACACCTGAAGTAATTCCTAACAGAATTTATTGTCTAGATAATGCTTAAATCAATTAAATAATCAAGAAAGCTGTAACCTTATCCAGATATAGGAATTCCATGAACTTCAACATAAAAAAAAGACCTATTATCTCTTGAATATAATCAGTATCATGATATTCAAGATCACACAGCAGCAGCAGCACAAAATTTAAAAGTTGTCTTAAAATGCTCCTTCCACTATGCTTTGCATTAGGCAAAACATAAATGTAACCCTTACATTTCAGTAATATTTCCTACTCAAAACATCAGTTAAGGTAACAATACTCAAGTTTTAATTCAGGAAAAAAAATAAAACAATTGATAAGCTATTATTGTGCTTTCAAATTGCAATGAATTTATTTTATTTCCATAAGGACAAAAGCCAGTGTCTGATGTAATTTTTTTCAGCCTTATTTCTAAAATATATTTTATGTTCATTAACCTACTTCTAAAAGCAAGCCCTTGCTTATCTCCTTAATTTTTGTTTTCCTTTTTAAATATTTTCCACCAGTAGGATATGATCCTGTTCTAAAACTGGTGATCATATCTTACAAATGTCCATTGCCACATCATTAGTCTTCTTAAAAGTTAGAAGTAACCGTATTTGTTTTCCTGAAAAACATTCAAAAATGTCATTTATAAGCCTGTTAACAGAGGCCAAGGAGAGAAAAATAAGTCCTATACAGAGTCACAGGGAAGCAAATCAATTGAGGTGGTGATAATCTCATGAAAGGGAAAGGAATAAGACTAATGAGCAGACCTGAGACATGCAATTAGACTTTTGTTTACAGAGTTTGAGGAAATTTCAGTTCTAACAGCTTAAATTAAAAGGAAATTGTCACTAACTTTTATAATTGTAAAGCTACATGAACTTCTAAGCCAATTAAGTATGCCCAAATATGCCTAGGATTAATATTTGCCCTAATCAACAATATATGTTGCAGACATGGAAGGCAAAAGATCAAACTGAAAAGCAGCCTGTTTAAGAGACAATTTGGAAGAACTGGGGCTTCCTTCAGGTAGGATTTTTTTTTTTTTGGTACAGGCATATTATTTTGATCTTGTACACTAAAGCAAGTGTTATAAAAACAGGATAACTAAAGAGCAGGGCTGTGAACACTGTCCAGGCAGGTAGCTGGGCTTGGCCATAGCCAGATGGAGACAGAGCTTAAAGAGCAGAAGCAAGATGAGCATGAGTGACCAGCTCTCTCTTGGTGCAAGTGATACCTTGGATAAAACGTAGTGCCAGCCAGAGGACGTGAGGCATGACAAACATAAAGTCTTAGTGAGTGCTTGCCTTGCAGATGAGCCATAGAGAAAAATTTTAGATATACTTTGGAAACAGAATATTCACTAGATTCTTTATCTTCCTGCTAAATGTATTAGGAAGAAAAAAGAAAAAAAGGGAAAAAGTAGACATCAATCAAGTTATTTGATTTTCCTTTTGGAGGTGGAGATCAGGGGAGATTATCTTGCCAGTGTCTCATAATGTTTCAGCTTTCCCAGGATGCTGAGTAGGAGTGCAAAACGATGCTTATTAATAGAGACCTCCAAAATCTGTACCTATCTTTTGTTGCTCTCAGTTAAGTCTTGAAGAAAGGTAATACAAAGAAATCCCCAATATTATAATGTTCCTGACCCTACAGCTCTTTCTTATATGAAATACTTTATAAGCAGGAAACTTTCCTTTACCAGAGGACAAATACTGTGGATAGAAGAGATACTGAAAAGAGCATGGTCTTAGGGTACAACCTCCACTGTTATCCTGCACATCAGCATTCCAGGAGACCTTGCTCACCTAGTCATAGTCCCAACTGCAATGCTGGAAAACTGAAAGTTAATGGAATCTCACATAGGTTTCTTTTCCTTAATAAAGAAGTTATCTGAAAATGTCAGAGATCCCAAAACATTACATTAATAATATGCTGTTTATAAATTCTCCTGAACTCACCCAGTAGAATTTAAGTCTAACTCCCCTACCATTACACTTCTCAAGAAGCTGAGGAACCTGATACTCTTTCCAAGAAGTTGATCCACAAAAATGTCAACATGAAAGTGCCTAAAGCATGGCATGACAGTTGCCTAAATAACTTTCAAATTGTCATCATTACCCTGCCAATGAAAAATGTGGTCATCGCCATCTCTTCACACACTTGCATTTCACGTTCCCATTTCCTCTAATGATTTTACTGTCTGCTTCGTGAGCCTGTCTCTCCCACGCTTTCATCAAAAACTCTTCTGCTCTGCACTCTTCATTTCCTTGAATCATTCCGTGTATTGGAGTAGCTTTCCATTCCAAATGGAGAGAATATGGGGAATAATTTCTCCATTTCAATAAACACTTCAGAGAAAGCCATTTTAGAGTATCAAATTGCTCCCAGGAGGAGAGACCACTTTTCTTTCAAATAAAATCTGGCTTAGTAAAGGGGCTGGAATTATCTTTAATAACTTTATTTAGAAGCTGATATGGGGGGGGGGGGGGGGGGGAGGAAAGGGGAAAAAAATAAAAAGCTATATGATCAAAAAAATATATCTCTACCATGATTTTCATCTATCTTACCTCCATAAAGAAACAGAGCTTGGTGCCAGCATTACTATGGGAAATTACTTTTGTTCACATTCAGCAAAATCTCTCTTGATACAGAGCCTCAGAGGAATATAGTATGGATTCAGTCTTCCTCAGCCTTTCCCTCATATCCTGCACTCATTTTCTTTTAAATAGTGTGAAAATCCAATAATGTTAATAAAAGGTGTAAATTCCTCATACAAAGTAATGTGAAGTCTAAAATGACATACACAAAACCAACCCACAACACAACAGTGCAAGTTATGATTCATTACCCTGAGTCTGTGATTAGCCACATCTGCATGTGATTATGGTGGTGTCCTCAGTTTTGGTTATGTAATCAAAAGCATGCTTTGAGATTTCTCATCCTCAGATTAAATGCAGGTCAAGAGAAGGCTGGGACACGCCCTACTGAATTATCAATGTTGGGAAAAAGAAGTCAAAATTCAAAATCAAAGAGCATGGCATTGCTAAAGCTACTGAACAACCATTTAAATCTATTGAATGGTGTCCTGACACAGAAGCTGCATTCCTAGTGAGCAGCTTGAACTCCACACTGTCGCCTTCCTAGTCAAGGGTTCACCTATGCTGGCAGAGGCTTACCCTGTGTTTCCCAGTCCCAAGGCATTGCAGGGTCTGTGGTTCCCTGGGACTAGGAATGCCAAGGACTTGCCAGAGTGGGTCATGACAGGCTCCAGCAGCCAGGATTATAAACCCACTGGGATGTTTTAAATGTTGACAATTCATTAATGCTCTCCTAGTTTTCCTACAGTTTCCCAGAAAGAGAAACTTCGGCAAAGTTGAATGAAAATAATTTGTAAGGTAGCAAACTACTTCTTGCAGAACAAAGCCATAGCAAATACTTTAAATGCCCCATTTAGTACCATGATTTCAAACCAGATTCAAGATCTGTCATGCAAAATTTGGTTATCTGGATGCATTACCAGTTGATGCCATCTCAGCACAGACTACTTGGACACTGTGAATGGCAGCTTCTGTTTGAGGCCAGGCAAGAGTCAAGTTTCCTGCTGTTAGCACACCATAAGTCAAAATTCTTGAACTTTGCCCCCAGAAAATTTTGGCATCATCGTTATCCATCTCTTTCTGACTGGCTTCAATTTATATACTCTTGCTTTGTTCACCATTTTAAACATTTGCCACATTATTGGTATCATTATCAGTGGTGGTAAAATAATTCAAGCAAGTTCTTCATCCTGAGAAACTACCCACATTGGTGTAAGCAATGATCATCCAGACAACAGCAAACTGGAATTGTTTCACTAGATTTAGCTCTCTAACATAACATTTATCCAGTCAACATACTCTTTGTGTTCTAAGACATGTTCTAAAACAACCATATCTGCACATGAATAAAAACAACATTTTCACAAAAGACAGAAAGACTTAAGAGCTAGTAAAACTGCAAGAAATAGTGCAGAGCACACACCTTTTCTCTCACCTGTTTATTGCTAGCTTCATAATTTTAAAATATTTATTATTGATCATTTCTATTGATATTATTGATCATTTCTATTTATAGACAGCCTATTAAGGAACTTCATATATATATATAACTTACTTTCATTTTTAACTCTAATATTTGGGTTTCATTTTAAAATATATATGCCTCATTTTTAGTGTTACATGAGAAGTGCAAAGAGTCAGTATGTCATTTTTTAAAAGGTCTAGCTAAACACATGCTCTGAGGGAATGAAAGCATTTTGCTTAAGCCTCAGCTAAAGCTGCTTTTCTTCTGCAGCAGTGTGTAGAAGCAATACAAGAGGATAATCTCCAACACATTCAAAAGTGTGACATCCTTAATATTGACAGAAGTCTTTTTCTTTAACTTCTACAATACAACCAAATGACAGAGGCAGATTTTCTTAACTTCTGATTGAAAGATAGGCTATTTAAAGCAGCCTGGGTGTTCTGGATGTGCGAACATGCAGCTGTGCTATGAGCAGAAATGTTAAATCAAGAGCTTAATGCTTATAGAGGGATTTCGCCCACTTAGATTAGCTTGTTGAACTAGATATATGTAAGCTCTGAGGTTAATGAATCTTGAAATGGAGCTCCACATGACTCAGCAGACAATACTGTGCCTTTTAAAGCTCTGTAAGCAATTTCTTCAATACATAGCATGCTTTTTCTTTTTAGTATGTTTTATTACCACATTCTTCATTGTTGGTTCCTCTTCCCAAACTTAGCTGACTATATCTCTGCCCATCTGAAGAAATGGAGCAGCTCTCAGAACCACGTGAGCCTCCATACTTTGTCTCTAAATCTGCATAGCATAAACCATAAGAAATTCAGTCTCCCACCCTTCTTCTGGGGTAACAAAAGGAGCCACTGGTGATTCTCAAACATATATATACTCTCCATATATAAATGCTCCTTCTTGATGCAGTAAGCTTGCAAAATACACTTGCTTCTCTTCTTCAGAATCTCTGTCATGCAACCATGTCTGTCTTAAAATAAATGTAAACCATCTGTTTTTACCCCAGTCATGTTGGTTTCTTTATAATCTACTGATGTTGAAAAGCAAAAGGATGAAATCCTGCAAAATACAAGTAAATAGAGGCCAGCTCTGATGAAATCAATGCATCAATATGTGAGGACGAGCATTAGGCTACTAAAGAGTAAAGTCAACTTGCAAGGACAATTTCCTCACACTCTGCCTTGATTTAAAGTGCACACAATTTTTCAGTCTCTCTCAAACCCTTCAATTGCTTTCTTCTGCATCAGAGAAATGTAAGCAATATTAAGCCTTTTTTTTTCTCTGGTTCCAATAAAGGTTTTTCTGCCTACAAGAAAAATTGCATGTTTTCACCCATCTTGTACTAAAAAAGGAATTTGTTGTAACTATTTCTAATTTTTAATATAATTGCTTGCCTAGCTTCTCACATACACGGCACCTAATCAACCACTGCATTTGATATTCAATCACAGCAATAATCACCAGATTTTTTAAGTCTCTATCACATTCCTGATTTAATAATTAGTGATGTTCATGATTGCTTAATGCACATTATAAAAGGTATGTAATGCACGTTATAAAGAGCAATGTAGGTATACCAACCCTTCCCTTCCTCCTTGTAGTTATTGAGGCCATCATTACAAACAAGCACTCGGCAGCAGTATCAATGTTCAGTGGCACAAACAGCAAGAGACATTATGTCAGCAGCATCTGATTTTCGTTACTGCATGCACCATTACTCATTTAGTTTGTTGCTCTTGCATCTAAGCCTTTAAATTTGCAAACTTGCCTTTTCCACTGTGCATTCATTGCCTTTTGCTGTCACTTCAGCCTTGTTTGGTAACCCTTAGCACTAGATAATTGATCACTCTCTTCACTATCTCTCTGTGCAAAGAGTTATACTAAATCGAAACTGCCACCTTTAAATTATTGCACAGCCTTCACACTTAGGTATTAATATGTTAAAGTGCTATCTCCAATCTATACTATGAAGTTTATTGTTTTAATTAAAATGCTCCCTATGATCTCCAAAGGAGATGATCCTTGCTTTCCCCTTGCTGCTCTTTTATGAGTCATAAAATTTTCTAATTATCCCATATGATTTTTGGGATGAATTCACCTAATTTGACTTACTCTGTGTTACAGTGACTTCATGTATGTACGAGTGTACAGATGGTTCTATTTCATCAGTGAAACATTGTCATGCTGCCCAGCCAGCAGCCAAGCCCCAGGCAGCCACCACTGGCCCGCTCTCCCAACAGCAGGATCAGAAAGAGAATTGAAAAGATAGAAGTAGAAGACAGGAAGGCCAGAAGTTGAGATAGAGACAGATTGTTGGGAAAAGTGAAACTCATGCACATAAGTAAAGCAAAACAAGGAATTCATTCACTGCTTCCCATGACCAGACTGGTATTCAGCCATCTCCAGGAGAGCAGAGGCCCATCAGACTGGGTTAATGGTGACTTGAGAAGACAAATGCTGTCACTCCAAAATTATACCCTTTGGTCTGGGATATCCCTTTGGTCAGTTGGAATCATCTGTCCCAGCTGGGTATCCTCCCATCTTCTCATGCACCCCTAGGCCTCTCAGCAGCAGGGCAGTACAGAAAACAGAAAAGCTCTGTGCAAGCCCTGCTCAGCAATAACTGAAACATCTCTATTACCAGATACCACATCTATTTGTGTGTTCAGCACAAATCCAAAACACAGCCCTACATTAGCCACTATGAAAAAAATTTACTGTACCCCAGCAAAATCAGTAGAAACTAATTTAGTTGAATATGCCTTAATTTACTTTTCCAGATGGGACATCGACAGAATTTGTCACCAGTATGCTAACATTACAGTGACTATGATTTTTCACCTTTCCTTTTGTTTGATGCTGAGGTTTGACTCTTCCTGGAACTCACTGGCTGAACAAGCTAAGTGAAGAAAGTAATATTGTGTCTGTAATCTGAAACATACAAGCACTTTTAAAATAAAATTTAAAAAATTGTTATTCCATTCCTTCTTAGGTTTAATAACAACACTAGTGTAAACCCTGAAAATGTATGAAGCCTCACAAAAAATAAGGCTGCTGTTACTATGCAGATACCAAACTGTTTCCATAGTGTTGGGAAGTAAGAAGCAGTTAGAAACTGTTGCCTTTTTCAAGTGCTTCAAGATCTTTTTTCTCCCTTACGAGCATTTAACAGTGCTGAAAAATGATTCCAGTCTCAAGAGCAATGAAAGTGAATTTTAGCAGTGATCTTGAGACATTCAAAGGTGGAAGAGCAGTCAGTTACAGCACTAAAAAATTTACAGTAGAAAAGACAATGGCTCCAAAATTTAGAGCAAAAGGAATTTTTACCTCTATATGTAGAACCCTGCTCAAGCCAAAGCCTTCTTGAGGAATTGTGTTGCTTGTTTCCTTTATGCTGCTTTTTCCTTCCAGCAGTTTGCCATGTCAAATCAGACGTGTATGCAATGTTCCATGCAATGAAATACAATAGCACACTCTCATAACTTCAGAAATCACTTATTTGTGACAAACCTTACAGTTTCCACAATTCGTAGTGTAATGCTCACCCTTCCATTGCTTCTCTGGGTTCTAAATTTGGACACTTCAGTCTGGTGGGGGTTGGGGACTGCATACAGTCAAGATGTCAACATCTGGTATTCCACAGCTGGTAATATCATTTTGATGCCTCAAATATGATTACTTCTTCCTTACCTAATCCATTACCTTTCTTACCTAGAATACATTTAGAGTGACTTCTACCTGTATTAAGACTTTTTTTATATCTTTACTAATCTGCAGTTCCATGTTACAGTCACAATTTTACATTTTTTTAGGTTCTATTTCTTTGTTCTCTCTGTCACCCCTCAGAGATGTTTTGTCCCACCTATGCATTGTTTTAGCTGACCACAGGTGACTCAGTTTTAGCCAGAAGCAGTTCCAGCCTATGGCCCATGTCTTATCATCACTGGACTTAGTTGCCTCCCTTCTTAAGGTCTCTGCTATCATGGCAGGCTTGTATATTTCTAAACTATACCATTATTTCAGACATAAATGTCTCATTCAACAGTTATTGCTACTATCTCCATATTTTTTTTTAAGTGTAATTTGTTTTATTTGTGTTTCTGTTTTGCAGTAAATGTCCAAAAGATATGGCCAAAAGACAATTGTCAAGATTGGGAACCCTGTGAAGGGTTCATGCATGTGATTGATAGCAGCAAGATATGGAGACAGGAATAAGTGCCTATGCTGGAGAAGCTTTTAAATCCAGCCTTATTGGAGTACCAAGCCAATGCTCAACCTCTTATTTTCTTTCCCCAAGCTTACAGCTGTGAAACCTTTGACTGGGTGAACTAAACCATCCTGCTTATTTTGACTCTATAAGGAACTGTTTTTGTTGTGCAACATGCAGTTATCACAACACACTCCAGTTAAACACTTTCTAGATATTATCAGCATCACAGTTCTGATTAAAGCCTTGTGCTTTGAAACACTGTACTGTTTCAGCCACTATTTATTTACTAAGCCAGAAGGAGAAGCCCTCAAGTGAGATGAATTACTTATTTAGAGATAGTCTAAACAATGCACCAGTAGGATCCAAAGTTATTATTACCTAATCAATCTGAAAATACTAGGTGATGAATTAATACAGCAACTTCATGTTTTTCAAGGACAAGTGGAAACGAAAAAGAATCAACATCAGCCTGAAATTTATCCGTTTAGAGAACTTTTTGTCAAATTGCTTTCATATTCATCACATTTTAATCTACTATTGTTGAAATATATCTCTTTCAAGCACAGTTATGTTTAGCATTTTTTTAGTAATGGAAATATTTTCTAAAGAAAAGGGTAATAATTAATTCCCTTCCATAAAAAACATTGCTTGAATGGATTTATGAAGCATCGTATCTGTGTTAACTAAATGATAAGACATTTTTCTCCAGATAAGTAAGCACTTAGTTTGAATAAATGAAAAAAGTCATATTAAGGAAGTAGTACACAAACTTTTCTTTGAGCTTGACATTCTGGTGTATTCCCCTTGAGGATAATACCTTCTGAATGACTACTTCTGCATCTTTGAATTTAGTTAAAAAGAAGTCAAAGGCTCGTAAATTCCAGATAATATTTCTTAAAGTCTTTGCTTTATTTGCTCCTTTTGTCTGTGTTCTCAACAGCCCCTCACTGTGAGAGGAATTATTTGGGTGAGAAGCCATCAAACCATATTAGGAACAGTGAAAGTGATGACAGAGACTCTGTTCCTTGGTTGCACTGGAGAGCAAGTTTTATTCTTCCAGGTCTTCTTTTATAGACAGTTCTGAGAAGGTCCAGAAAGGTAAAACTCTCATTGGTCATTAAACCAACACATCACCATCACTGGACAATTAGGAACAACACCTCTTGACTGTTTCTTTCAAGTAAACAACAAGGCAACAAACAACATCTGCAAAGGTTGTTTTCCTTCTCTAAGTTCTGTTTGGATTCCTCCTTATGATTTCTCCGGCCAGAGTGAGAAAGTTGTGTGACTTAGTTTCACACAGGCTCAAGCTAATGCCTGAAGCCTAAAAATGTCTTATTTGACCACTGTTAGTTCCCACAAGAAACAGCCATAAACACTGACATCTTTTACTTCAGAGACTCTGCAGATTCTTTATTTGCATAGTACTCCAACTGTCTTTAAAATAGTCTATGTTTCCCACAGTTTTCTTTCATAATACAAAGTACTTCTGCAAGGCCATTTGATAAAACAGGGCTGTAACTAACATCCCAATTACTGGGATAAATCCTTTCCCTTCCAGAGCCTCAAATATGTCTTATTTGAAATCTGTCAGACAGCCTATGTTTCCCCTTGGCCACTCAGAGTGGGCACTTTCTTGGTTAGATCATTCTGCTTGATTAAAATTTTGAATTATTTTTCCTGTAGCACAAATATCTCAAGATATGCAGCAAAGAACATTCAGGGTTCATATCCAAATTTTTTCCCCTCTACTTCCACTGCTATAATTAATGTGTTAATACATATTAATAGGGTGTCTCTTGTCTACTTTTCATCCTGGTTTTGAAGACCTCAAAAAATGGGGAAAATTCTATTAATTTGTAATTCATATGTATGCATGTATGTATGTATACATATATATGTGTGTGTGTGTATGTGTGTGTGTTTGTATATATAGATAGATAGATATAGCTAGATTATATATAGATATAGATAGATACAGATAGATGTATATTGATATATATAGAGATATATAGATCTAAATTATATCACTACGTAGTACAATACCGAAATGAATTTAAGGCAAGGCAATGGTGTAGTGTGCAGAGTCATGTCACAGCAGATGATCCTCTCCATTCACATCCAAGAACCCTCCCTAAAAGCATATTTCTGATTTGTGGAGATAGAGCATGGGCAGGGATCCCATCTCGCCTTTGAGGAGGATCATGTACCTTTGTGAGGCTGTCCCTGTTGGCACCTAACCAAACCCAAATTAAAAAATGGATTCGAAAAGAAAATTCAACCCACAAAATTTACAAAAGGAACACTGACATTTTAGATCCAAATTGTGATTCTAACATTTTTCATTGGGCAAAATCAAAAAGAATTGCTGTATCCATATTTCTTCCATGGGTTGCAGCTGCCCAGGCATTAGGTGAATTAGGACATTTAGAACGCGGGGTAGTGAAACAGGCCAACTTAACATCCACTGCCCTCAGCTCCCTCCTCGAAGACGAAGAAATTGCCATACAAGCTACCCTCCAGAACAGGGCGGCTATAGATTTCCTTTTGCTTCTGCATGGACACGAATGTCAGGAGTTTGAAGGACTTTGCTGTTTGAACTTGACCTCGAAAGCTCCCAATATCCATGGAGCCCTCCGAGAGATGAAAAACTTGATCAGACAAGTGAAACAAGAATCAGAGGACTGGTTTAGTGAGCTGTTCAAAGGCTGGGGACTCACAGGATGGTGGACTTCAATAATCAAAACAATCTTGTTGGTTTTTGTTATTTTGTTTTTGATTGTGTTAGCATTTGGAACTCTCCGTTGTTTAATTTTAAAGGCCCTCAGTAGTGTAATTTTTACTACCTCAGAAGCTAACCACATGGAACTAGCTGACAGAAACAAATCTAATCGGCCCACCAATTGTGAGTGGTGGGCAAGCTCACGGTAAAAGACAAAATGAGCTAGAGGTTTTTTTCTTTCTCATTTTTGTATAACAGAAAAGGGTGAGGTGTTGTAGTGCATCTAAAAATCTTGGTATCTCCAAAGAGTAAAACTCACCTCCAGTTTGTGTAATGTTAGTTCCTACCTGAGAACCTTTTCCCCTTCCCCCTTCCCATTGGCTGTGACCTCCCTGTATCCCCCGATCACCCCTGCCCCCTGGTATAAGAGATAAGACCCAGGGCATTTCAGTCTCTTTCTTGCCCCGGATGAACGACATGAAATAAACCCGGGACTATTGCAGCAAGTTTGGGCCTCCTGTGTCTAGATACTTTGAGTCCGTGTTGTATCCACTCCAGGACCCCCCCGCCACCCGTGTCCCGTGAAGAGCGGGGGCTCTCACCACGGGGGGTGGGACAGAGGGGTCCCCCCCGGGAGCGGATTGCAACATGTGTATGTGTATGTGTGTGTGTGTGTGTGTATAGATAGATAAATATAGCTAGATATATATAGATAGATAGATACAGATAGATGTATATGATATATATAGAGATGTATAGGTCTAGATCTAGATCTAGATATATAAGACAGAGAAGTACAAACATCTGTTTTTAAATAAGCAGAAGCATAACACTTTACGTGGTCAAACTGTAGCCACCATAACTTTGCTCAATAGTCTAAGTATATTGCATGGAGACTGAGATCTTGGGTCATACACCATCCTAATCATGCCTTTACTGCAGAGACATAGGTATCATCTTCAGTGTTCCTTCATCTTCCTGTATTTTATATCTTATGAAATACATATTACTTATTATTCCATATAGGCTTTGGAAGGATAAAGACAGTGACCAAGAAGACATTTGTGGTGCAGAAAGAAGCAGCTTTTAATATATAACATGTTTCTTATATATTCTTGCACAGACCTAAGGAAGTAACATCTATTTCCTAAAATATTAACTCTTTTCCTGTTGCCAAACTATTTATGCATACACATGACATAACCTTATCAGAAATGTACAGGAGAGAGGAGCTGTAACAGCTAAGAAGGCTAAAGGAGTGCTGTTTCCAGGCCCTTGACCTCACACATTATGCCACAACCTGATTATGTCATTTTATATTCTTTTGGCACAGGTTCTGAGCCTCTGTCAGCAGAGGATTAGGACTTGGAAGTCAACAGCACTCTGTTGAGGAAGCTGAGAAAATGGAGTGACAGAGTGTTGCATTCTCCTGTTGCTGGGTAGGTAGAACACAAAAGATGTACAACATCCTTTTTCCAGAAAGATCCTCAGAAGATGGAGAACATGTTTAATGTCTGGTTATCAACTAAGGAATTTCTTGAAGCTGTTAAATACATAGTCCACTGAAGGAGGAATAGAAACTCTGGAAATTTAAATAGATTGAATGACTAGTGACACAATAAATGTTCTTCACTCCAGTCTTAGAATTGATTGCAAGCCATAAGCAAAGCCTTTTAGTCTGATAACTAACCAGCATATTCCAATTCAAAATTAATTTGGATACCAGTTAAATTTTTAAGAGGACAAATTTACAAATACTGCAAGATAACACTGCCTGCTGCTCTCATACAGAAAGACAACTTCACCAGACACTGGGACCTGATCTTCATCCCCTTCCCCCCAACAACGCTCAGTGCTGGTTCAGTGTTCATGTCAGATTAGACACTGCCATTTTGGACACTGCATTTTCCCAGACTAAGCATAAAATATATACATACAAGTTTCTGACAGCCTGCTACCTAGAAAGTGAAGGTTCTCATCACTACATACAGATTACTAAGACCTCTGCACTTCCCACATAACCCTGGAAAACCCAACCCAGCAGCTAATATTAAAATTTCATAATCTAAGAAATCCTTCCCTCAGTAGTCACGAAGCATCAAAGTCTTACCACAAAGGAGTGTATCTTCTAGCAAAGACTATAGTGTGTAGAGAGAATAAATGTTGCCATTCACCCTAAAGTAAATCCCCGTGTATAGATTTTTCAAAGCAAGCTTGATTTTAAACTTACAGTCATCTCGACATTTTGCTTTATTAAGTCAGAGGCTACCTGAAAAACAACAAAAATTTACCTCAGATATACTGATTGCTCTGCATGATTCCCCATGGTCAGATTGTTTATCTTTTAGAACAGAAAAAACCAAAAAGAAACCTGGCAAAAGAAATCTCAATTCTACAACTCATATTTTATGCAAACTGTATTGGTAAGCATTATTTTCATTATCAATATTAAAAAAAATTCTATTATTTTTGAGTTGACTAGTAAGTTTACATAAATGTTTAATCTATACCTTCAGTAAAAATGTTTGTCTCTCTTGGATTTGTTAGATAAAACACATTCAAGTAGAATAGAAGTTGGCCTTATGATTTTCCTTCCTCACCCTGCTTCATCCCATATGTTATCCATAAATATTCACTGCATTGTTTTCCATCAATACAGAAATATCTAAAGAATATGTGAATCTTTAAACTGTTGAAAACAAACCTACAGACTGACGAGAAATATGGTTGTTATGGCTTTACAGGATGTAAGCACTGTTCAGAACAATTCCATAATACTTTCACCAGCCCTTTCAGAAAATTAAAAAACAAAAACAAAAACACCATAAAAAGCTGTTATCATACATCATGGTAATGTAATTAGCATTTGTGTCTACCAGTGACTCATTAGGGTAATTGGAGGCAATTCCATTTTCATGTGATGAAAGCTGACTAGGATTCCAGGTAACATAGATGCAGACAAACTTGTTCTCTCTTAATGTTGCAGGACGTCTCCTAACATTTCAATTTCTGCTACCATATTCAAGACAGTGGGACATCTTCTAAGAAAGGAACATATTTGTCTCCATAGGTTTCATTCAAATGGCTCCACAAATTGTTAGCAAAATAAAACAGAAAAGAACATTACTCCCTGTCTATAAGGAAATACACAGCAGTGATATGCTGAAAGCCTTTGCACAGAACATCAACACCATAAACCTGTAGCCCCTCTAGCAATCAGTGCAACCATCACGCTTTCACCATCTTCCAGATGGCTAGGGATGGGAAGAATGCTGGGGAGGGATGTATTTCTTAGCTGCAAAGTAATATTACAGATAGGATAAGTGGATAGGGAACCAACAGATATTTTCTTTCATGTTCATTGCTAAAGTTTCAGAAAGTTAAAAATTCCCATATTATCCCTAGTCCTTGCTAAATAAGTCTATGTTGCCTACAATGGAAAGGAAATGCTAATATTCCTTAAGTACTCTGAATAGGATAAAAATTATACTAAAAATCATCTGGTGTATTTTCAGAAAGAATTCAGGCTTTTTTCACACTGTTACATTTCCAAAAAACAGACATGTCCATGGGGAAAAATCCACCAGCTGTACTTTTCAAATATCCTGAAAGAATTGGAGAGAGCTAGGGAGGAATGTTATACACTGAACATTTCACTATACAAGGTGATATAACGATTAAGGTGCAGCATTACATTAGCTTTCCCCACACACTTCATTTTATGTGACATTTTGAGGCATAAAGGATAAAATTTACTCACAATGTCTTTACTGTCATTAAGAGTAATCATATATCTCTTGCCTTCAAATTGCACAAAGGCTTCATTAAGAAAAGTTTTCAGGAGCATCAGACATTGTGCTTCTGATTCCTCAGGCACAGCTTCTGTCTGGTAAGTCTTCCCAATGTAAATAAGTGAAAATTTTATGTTACACGAGACTGTGTAGTTTCAGAAGCAGATTCAAACTATGTACCTTTTACGCTGTCTCCCTTTGTATTTCAGTGAGACAGGTTAAAAAAAAAAGAGAACATCCATAAACTTGCAGGATCAGTTGAAATTAAAATTTCATTTGCTTACAGCCTTGGCACTGAGGTCTCTTTCTAGTCATTAGGAATATGTGCATCTTAGTTCAGATAAGAGGATGTCACACTCCTACCCAAAAACTCAATTCATTGCAGTTTCCCTCCTTGCTCTCATTTCTTAGTCATAATCCTACTTCTGATGTAGCAGTCTTGTATAATTATGCCTTCAGCTTGTTTCAATTACAAAGATCTTCACAAGAGAATTTATTTGTCTTGTTCTGACCCTGAACAGAGAGCAAAACATTATTATTATTTTGGGGTTTAAATTTGTACTGGCTTAATCTTCACCTACTATAATTTTAGCTCTGTAAAACCTAGGTAAGGGCAGACTCAAGTGATATTTATTTTAAGAAATATTTGCTACCATTGTCCTTACCAACAGTTTAGGAGTTCTTTGTGTTTCTTAAGGTTAAAGATGGAGTTGTTGATTTGATGGTATGAGTGTACTGAATCTTCAACTCACAACAGGTCCTTTTCTGTCTCTAAACTCAAAGGTCAAAATTGCATTGATCCAAACGAATCAACTCATTACCTAATTTTAATCTTTGTATGTCCAGCAACTTTCTATCGTTCATCATCTTGCCACAAAACACCATCAGTGATGTCTTTGATCATGTTCACAATGTAAAGCTACATTACCAATAACACTAAATGTCTGTGAAAGTGAAATTTGATGCTAATTTTCTTTCCCTTAAAAGCTGCATCTAATGATCACTCCATGCCAGGTTCTTTTCCCAATTTTTCATTCTATTTTCCATTCAAAAGAGAAATTTTAATGAATACAAGACTTTCTACCAGTGTTCAGGTGATCTCAGAAATCTGCATTAGATGGACATTCAGATGGACATTCAGATGGACATCTGAATTATCCATACTTCATAGAGGAGAAGTGGGAGTAGTATCCCATCAGCAGGCAAGAACACGATAAGTATGAAAAAACATGTAGCAAGTGAAATCAAGCATTATGATGCCTAGTGACATTTGGGGGGAAAATAGAGCAAAAAAAAAACTATGTTCAGTGCAAAATCAGTACCAGTGATATTACCAGCAAAATGTATTATTGAAATAAACTCTACCAAAGACAGTATCATGAACCAGGCTTATGAAGGCTGGTTATCTCAACCATGAGCAGAGACATTGCGTAAACAAATAATCTTTTTGTCATCAAGAACAGCATATGAGTCTCCATTTTAATTATCATCAGTCTGAATAAAGGTGCTATTTTCACTCTTACCAGGACACTGCTGTTTCCAAAAGATAACATTACAGGTTATCTACAGGCAGGAGGATTTTGCTGGCCTAACTGTACCTTTTGTATTGTCAGTTCAGGATTCCTTTCATGGCTTTTCTATTCTTTTCAAGTATGTTCTGAAGCCTACTTCATCAAAGAATGATTGAGCCTTGACAGTGGTTTCAGTTTTTCTGATTAATGCTGAGGTGCCTTCATGGTAAGTATATATACTTCTTTTCCCAGTGTGTCCAATTAGTCCTGTTATAATATATGGTGAGGGTCTCACTTCAAAAAGAATTTCAGTTAAGCTGTATCTTCACAGATTTTTCTAACTTTCTAAACAATTATCTGCCATCTCTTGGTTTATGGGAGCCATTAACACTGTGTGTTAACTGGGTCTGTAAAACTATAGGAAATACTTTAAACCTGCTTTTGGCAACACATTTTTTTTTAACATGCATCGTAACAAACTTTTTTGTAACATATTACAGTTTCTTCCAAGCACAGAACTCATTTGAGGAAAACTATCAAAATATTGAAGCTATGTAGCAAATTATACCACTCAAAATTCTAAAGGTCACATTGTAGCTTTTTAATGAGCTTCTAAGCCTAAAGCAAATGGCATATAATAAACAGTGGATATGGAGTATTCACAGTTTAATAAGGAACTTCAGATGCCCATGATCTTGGTACTATGTGGTCACTGTATTGCCAGAAGTTCATTATACATTTGGCACAGGATGGCACACTGGCAAGGCTGGCAGTGAGCATTTGTTTCAACTCCTTTGCTGATACTCCTCAACCTTGTTATTCCTAGTTGATCATGCACAGTCACTTCTATTGTGAAACTTTGTGCAAACAGCTGAGTTTTTGTCCTGCTGCATAACTAAAGTGATCTGGGATACAAACACTCTTCTCAGACATGCTTTCAAAGCTCTATTTCCTGCACTGAGGTACTACATTTTTATATTATGTCTTCTCTTCAGAGATAGGGATCTCTAGTAATTCAGAGGCAAATCTGTACATGCAGATTTATTTAGCCTTCATTTAAATGGATGCTGGAAGTATGAATTTTTTTATGCTGGCAGAAATTCTTGGCATCCATGAGGTTTCATTAGGCTGAAACTGTGCCTGTGCAGGGGTCAGAATTCAGCCACAATGGCACTTGGTTGTGCAAATCAACTCCTCTCACCACTGAGCTGCGTCATCTCTATACTACATTCTATCTTGGCTGCATTAAGAATCTTCTGGAAGAATTTTCACCATCAACATGATATTTGAGATGACAAAATTCAGTTTCATGTTGAAGTATATCCTAAACTGCAAGGTTGTGAGATCTGACTGACTTGGAAATTCTGCAGCCTGTGAATAAAAAATACCAAGAAGCACAATCTTGCTGTTTTGTTAGTTTATAAATTACATCCAACATTCCTCAGAGAAATAAACGGCAACACATGTGGCCAAAATTCAGTAGTCAAATATAACACAGAAAGTGGGACAAGAAGATATAACATGACAGTTTTTGTTGGTGGTGCATACTTCATTTCCATTTCTCTCACATCTTTGAAAAACAGCCCATTAACTGTTAAAATTTTCATTACTCACAACACTTCCCAAAAGCTTGCTGTCAGGAATCTGCATGCCTCTTAGGTGAAAGTGCATCCATCTGAGTGCACCCATGAGAACAAAGACTGGAAGGGAGTCCTTTTCATCAAGTTTAGCGAGCTATGGCAGGTAGCTACTTAACCTGACTGTATAATGCTGATTAAAATAATTAAAAGATCACTGCCCCATTGCACTAGAGACTTTAGATGGATATGCCTAAGTGCACACTTAGCAGCAAAGTTCAGGATACCACAATATCAAATATTGTTTAGATTTACTTCCATCCATTTTTTTCATTATCCTTTTTTGCCAACATAAAGGTTGTTACCTGATCACAATTAAACGTGGCTTGTTTAGCTAATTACTCATGATTATGCCATTGCTAGGGAAATTTAAATATTATACGGATTTTTCTCTCTCAAAAATCTGTTTCTAAAATACCTCCTCTAATCAAGCAGCAATTATGTTACTCCCCACTAAAACCATGAGCATGTTGACCCAGCTAGTCATGTTCTGGCAAACACAAAGAGAAAAGATACATAGCAACAGCAACTACTCCATAGAAACAACAGGAACAAAAGGAAATCCACAGAAACATTTTAAATGACAGCATTTGGTCATTTCACTGCCATGGGTTTTATCACTTCAGCAAAAGAGATTCTAGGGGAAAAAAATAAACCGTTAAGTTCTGACTGAAAGAATAAATACATTATTTGTATAAAAATGTTTAAAACTGTTCCTTTTCCTAGAAAGCTTAACACTATAAAGCTTAACACTGGTAACAGATTGGGAAACTGGCCAGGGATAGGTTGTCTGAAAGAAACAAAGAGGCACAGAGCTCATTACTGGCTCCCAGTTGAGACTACAGAACAGCAGCAAACACTTCAGGGTAATTAACTGCCCGGAAATTATCTTCAGGGAGTTCAGCAGTAATGCCAACAAAAGGGGGAATACACTTATAACTGCTAAGTTTCATTTCCACTCTTCTTCCAATAAAGTAATATCAAGATACAGGACTCATTGGAGCAAAGTCATGCCTTGCAAAAGCACCCTACAGTTGCAAAAGGCTATTCTTGTTTCTACACTTCTATGCTGATTTTGTTACCTCATTTCTCCCCCTGCTTCATCCATTAGTTATCTTCCCAGTTTTCAAGTCTTAAACTTTTATGTTCCCCAATCAGCCCATATCTATTCCTTCTTCCTGTACTCTCACCTGCTTTTAACAATTAGTTGGTTTTCCTTATGTTTTCCCCAATCTCTTCCATTTGCCAATCTTAGCTTTATTTTCCAATCCCCAAGGAGTCACAAGAAACTCTTTATATTGTGGTAAAGAGTCTTCAGTCAGCATAGAGGAAAAGTCAAAGGAAACCTGAAGACTAATTTATCTGCACATGCTAATAATAGCCCTGACAAGCCTGCACTACATAAGTAAACCACAGTTTTAACTACACTAGTAAAAATTTGGCCAAGATATCCCCAATTGCAAAAGTAGTAATCTGCATGAAGTATCAAACAAATTTCCCTATTAACTTTAACTTATGTTCCCCTTATAAGTGGAAACAGCTGGAAAGAAATGTGTTTAATTACTATATTGCTTTCTCAGTCAAGGTAGTTCCAAGACCTTCTATCAAACTTAATGCTTGCTGTGTAGCTTTCTCCTCAAACATTACTCTTGTCTTGTGTGATCCGCTGCATTCAATTTCTGTACTCCCTTACAATGTGTTATCATCTTTTGCAGTGCTTCTTAAGGAACCCATACATGTTCTTTTAATAAAATACAAATTTCCTGCTGTCAATTGCTTTTCAGCATATAATATTCAAGACACTATGGCTTAAGCCATAAAGCTTCTAGCTCATGTCCATTTTGGATATAATAATTTTAAATACTGCACTAACTGCATTACATTTCTTAATTCCGCTCTTAATTTTTATAAAAACTAGTAAAATAATGATTCTGTCTTGCAGGTTTTCTATTTTTATTTCTGGTCAATGTCAAGTTGAAGATGAGTCAGCAGTGCCCAGGCAGCCAGGAGGCAAACAGTGTCCTGAGGGGCATCAGGCACAGCATGGCCAGCTGGGCAAGGGAGGGCATTGTCCCGCTCTGATCTGCACTGGGACAGCCTCACCTCGAGTGCTGGGGGCAGCTGTGGGTGCTGCAATATGAAAAAGACATTGAACTCTTAGAGAGCATCTAAAAGAGGGCTACAAAGGCTCTGAAGGGCACTGAGGGGAAGCCTTATGGAGGAACAGCTGAGATCACTTAATCAGTTCAGCCTGGAGAAAAGGAGATTGTGGGGACACCTCAGTGAAGAGAAGGGACAGGCACTGATCTCTTCTCTGTGGTGACCTGTGACAGGATCAAAAGGAATGACATGAAGCTGTGTCAGAGGTTTAGGCTGGATATTAGAATAAGGTCTTTCAGCGAGAGGGTTCTTGGGCACTGGAGCAGGCTCCCCAGGGAAGTGTTCACAGCACCAAGCTTGACAGAGTTCAAGAAGTGTTTGGACAATGCTCTCAGGACATGGTGTGGCTCTTGGGGTGTTCTGTGTAGGGCTAGGGGTTGGACTTCAATGAACCTTGTGGATCCTTTCCAATTCAGGATACTGAACAAACTATATGCAAAATAACAATGTACTCAAAGATTTTAAAAACCAATAGCTTCAAAATGGAACCTTTCAGGCCATTGTCTTCAGTGCAAGTGAGTTTTGATTTTTTTTTCTCCAGAAAGTTCTGCTGTATTCAAAGGTATGCATTATTTTTCTGACTTACTTTCTTTTGGTTTTGGCTCAGGGAAGTATCCATAAAAATTATGTCAATAACTTTTATTATGCCAAGGAAGCTGTGCTAGTTTTGCATTAATTAATATTTAGTCAAAAAAAAACGACCCACAGAAATTATTTTTCTGGGAGAAGCTGCTAAGAGCTTCCTCCATACCTAAAAAAAATCAATAGCTGGCTAGTCCTGAGACAGACAACTAATTAAACCATTTAGAAGTCAGATCCGCCTCTGTGAGAGCCACATTTTAAAAACAGCAAGCCCAGGAAATCTCCCTCTTGGCTTCCAGCCTCTAAAGGTAGCTGAGCTCTGGTGGGGCGGCCCTGTTCCCTCATGGCCTGTGCAGCCTGAGGGAGGCCAGGCCGGACCCCAGGAGCTCCCGAGTGGGGAACGGAGGCTGTGGGGTCCTGGCCCCAGGCTGGGCTGGGCCACGGCTGCTGACATCTCACCCACACTAAACCCAGCGTCCCAGCCCGCACCTACGGCTCCAGGCCGAGACAGGACTGCCTCTCCCAGCGGCTGCCGGGCAGAGAGAGGGGTCCAGCGTGGCCTGAAATCCAACTCCGTGACTGCTGTGACCACGGCTCACAACCATCTCCAAGCCTAGGCAAGATACTAACCCTTTCTAGCCTAACTCCACAGATGAGACCTGCAAATCTTAATCCCTTTCCCAAGGAAAAAAAAATAACGACACGTAAAAAAAAAAACCAAAAAAACCCATAAAAACACCAAAGACAGTAAAAAAAGTCAAGCCTCAAATAAAAAATAAAAAAAAATTAAATGCCTTAATGAAGCTAAAAGTTCTTTTAGTAGTGCTATAAAGATAGACAATAATACACTAAAATGTCCCCTTTAATTCATAAAAAGTAGAGACAGATAAAGTATTCAAACTGTAAATGTAAGCAAAACTATCCATAATAAAACAAAATAGATGCTAAAAAAACTGTAATCCCATAAAAACCTTAAACAAACAAACAAAATAAAGTAATGAAAAACTCTTTGCCCCCAGGGAGAGAAGAAGACCTCTATTCCCAAAAATAAAAATAATCACAAAAATAAATTAAAAAACCTTTACTTTTAAACAGATCACCCTTTAAAATAATACCTCATAATTTAACATAGCCCATAAACACAACTGTAAGAGTACTGTAAAAATAAGAAAAGTTTAACGATTACAAAGTTTTTCCCAAGCAGCTACTATTCATAAAAATAAAAAGCCACAAAAAACCATTTCTCGTAAAAAAAATCTTCATAACATAACAAAAAAAGTCCTGTCCCTACAAGAACTAACAAAAAAAACTATTTCAAAATTAAAAATTAACTTAAAATCCCAGGTTTTGGCTCTATGTTGCCAGTTAAAAAAAAGTCAAGCAGGGGGAGGAAGAGGGTTCTAAAAGTTTTATTCTAATACTTCTTATTCTTTTAGTCCTGTTAATAAAGTTTTCTCCATACCTTTTAAGTTTTAACTTAAAAACCTATTTTACCCTTCTCCTAATCCATATCTCACGACAAAAAATAAATAGGTGCATTAATAATTTTAACCAACACCAAACCCACCATATTATTTAATACATTAACAAAAAAACTGAAGTTAAGAAATCTAAACCTCTAGAGAAGCAATCTGCAATGTTAAGACACTTCTGCCCTTATTATCCAGCTTATTTTAAAAAAACTTTTTCACTCTTTTTTCTTCAGAACTCGTAAGAAAATTTAAAAAGTAGCAGCAGAGGCATGAGCCACGCTCTTAAATCACCTCAATAAATGCTTTTATGAGCAGAGGTGTACTTGGAACACAATCTCCAAGATTTTATTCTACTATTGAAGTCCTCCATTATGACTAGCTGTAGCAGCAAAATGAATTTGAAGAGCTCAGGAAGCCAGAACATGCAGTATTTAAGACATATTTTGCATACAAAATTACAGTTGAACCAATTAAAGAAATCAAGGTTATTTAAAACAAATCAGACCTTTATGACTCTTTATTGCAGTCAGTTTATCTGCTGCAAGATTTTTCCTGCTTTTTTCAAAGCCTACCTGCTACAAAGCTACACTCATGAAATCAAAACGGGGTACCTATGGAAGCACAAAATCGCTGAAAGATGAAGGAAAGTTTATCACCTCAAAAAAAACCAAAAAAACCAGAACACATTTTCTATGGGATCTCCCTCAGTTTGTCATATTCCTGAAACTAAAGACAGACTGCTTCACAGAATGCAAGCAGCAATGAACTGAACCTGTGGGTCCCCAGAAACTTCCTTGGCTTGGTGTGCCTGGTCTCAGTGACAGCTGTTCCTTTGCTTGGGAACTCCTGCACCTTCTCTATTATTAATGACAGTAACTCTGACACCACAGTGTTTCTATGCATCAACAGCCAAATAAACATCACGTAGCAATCATGATATACCTGCAATCTGTTGGGGATTTTTCCACTTGCCAGCAAAATAGATTTCAGACTTCTACAATAAGCCCTAGAACATTTCTTACAATATTAGAAAGTATTTCATACAGTGTTCCAAATAAACATTTTATGTTCTAAAGCTAACTTTGGAAAGTTAAAAAAAAAAAAAAAACCAATTGCACTGTCATTACTATTATTCAGGGTGCTTGCATCAATGCCAGATTTAAAACAACCCCTTTGTCATAAAATAATTAGTGTTAACATGATTTGAAATCTAACTCGTACAACCAAACCCTACTATAGGCGATAAGAAACACCGTGCTATATACAGTGCTTTAGACATTTACAAAACTGATCTTTATCCCTAGCAGGGATAAAAACAGGTCATAAAAATCTCATGGAGAATAATTTGAGGGATCCTGATAGTATTTATTGTATTAATTTACATACTGTGCAGGACCCACTCAGAATGCAACATGCTACATGGAACTACTTGATTTTACTCATTAAGTTTAAAGCAGGGAGTGGCCATACACTGATGCCCAATCTGAGAAAATAACTAACTTTTTCAAAAGCTAACATAACATGAAAATGTACCTCTTCTTAGCACTGAAGCTTCTGAACAAGCAAGTAAAGATGCAGTCAGTTATGGTGGCTTTCAGGATATTTGAATACAATTCTTGAAAAACATACAGGTGGAAGATTATTATTATTGTTGTTGTTATTATTGTTATTAATATTATTATTCCTGTATTGTTATACACATCTAAAGCCATGATTTTATAAGAATTGTGACAGTTGTTTCAAATGCACTTATTCATTCACAGTTTACGACACCAAAGATTCCCGCTCTTGTACCATTGACAGTGATGCTCACACCCTTTTTCACATTCTGAAAAATTACATTCACTAATTTCTCATACTATGCTGGTTATATTTAGCACATATATTATTTTTGTTTAAATAAATAATAAGATTTTTTTCTCATGTTAAAAAATATATATAAATGATTATAAACTTAGGTAAACAGAAAACTCATACTGCTTCTTTACTGAATTACCATTGAAGTAATTTTGGGATCTTTGGCTTCTTTCGTTTCTGGACAAATATTCCAGATATGGCAAGGGCAAAAGACACTTGTTCTCTATCCTATGTACCTTAATCCACTAACAAAACAGTCTGTGTGGTCCATGGCTTTTAAATAGGGCTCTTCCCCCAACACAGAAGTTAAATGCTGCAGTGGTCTTGTTGAGCACTGCCTTTAAAGCCATAGATTCCAGGAAATATGTAAAGGTAAAAATAATTCTATTCAGTGTTTTACTTCTTTAGAGGATGCACCCTCATGAACATTTGCAGTAGCTAAATATTAACTAGCAGTTTCACACATTTAATACTGCATAGGCTTAGATTTGGCCAACTCATTTTTATTGACACTCTTCTTTGAGCCTCAGAGGTCATTATTTCTTGCCTTGTAGCATCACTCGTCTCTAACTCAACAAATTTCATCAGACACAGAGGATGAACTTTTCAGCCTCCTCAAGAAGCCACTACCTATGCTTTTCTGCTTAGAGGCTGAATCAGTTCCATAAATAAATACAGAAATAAACTTCACTTTCAACAGACAGCTCCCTAAGTCACTTAGCAATTGCTTCTCTGTGGATATCAAACATCCAGTGTGAAAAATAAAGAAAAAAAAGCTATTCAAGGGAGCATCATACACCAAGTATTTTAAAAACTTATAATGCCATACTTTTTGTATCTGTATAAATGTGTATGAATTGAAATGTATAAAATTATGAGTGAATTGTATCTGTTACATTTTATTGCATATCATGCAGTAGAAGCTGCTTGTCTTCAGGAGCAAGCAATGGCTAGTGTTGAGTTTGATTATAAAAAGGCTTTTCAGGGCTATTTGATTCCACACTGTTTGAGAGGCAAAACAAGCCTTTGCAAACCACTGCAAGAGTAAGCCAAAAAAGTTTAAAAGGCAGTGGGATAGGAAGACAAGTTTCTGTGGGAAGCTGATCTACCAGCTAGCTTTTGTCAAAGAATAAAATAAACACCCACTGTTGAGCCCAGCATTAGCCAGAACGAAGTGTGCCAGTGGAAGATGACATCTGAATGGCTGGCAAGCATAACTCCCTTGAGTGTGAAGGCAGATGCTATCTTCTGTGTCAGACCTAGCTGAAAGCTAGAGAAAATACATAATTTTTTATCAATTAGTAGAATAAAGAACAAAAATAATAATTTTAAAAGGCAGAATTTCTGCATGTCTTCAGAATAAGCAGAACAGGGTAACATACAGGAAATGGAAGAGAAAGTTATTCATGAGAGTCTGCAGACCTCATGTCTGAGCATATTGGGTATTTTGGAAAGTTCACTGAGTGAGCATTTTTCTAGCTTCCAGTCTTTCTCATTTAGTGCCTGAAATGCAGCACGTAGTCACTATTCCCTAGACACAAAATGAGACTTTGCATATATGAAAAGCAGCTTGACAATTAAATGAAAACAGAGCTGTTGGCATGGGAAGCACAATAACACTGGTTTTCTAGGTTAGATTAACATGAACTAGAACAAACACCTAATATGCTTTAAGATTATCTACTACATGCATGAACTTTTAACTGTTACCTGCAACTTCCATTATTAATCCTCAGGGGAAAAAAGGCTTCTTTTTCTGGACTACTCTGCTGACACCTAGCGATCCTCGGCTCCAACAGCTTCGGAAAAAGAGAGGCAGTATCAGAGCAGCCATTCTTTTCATTCCACTCACAGTAAAATGTTTTATATGGCCCTGTCTGTGATTCAGCAGAGTGCTGAAACATATATCAACTCAGAGAACACTGTAATACCAATGAGAGGAAAATGTAGAAAGATGGTAAAGAGGAGAAAGGGGAAAGAAGCATAAAGAAAATAAGTGCTAGTCAAAGTCTTTCCCTCACAGAATAAACACCTTTAACACAGACGAATAAAATTTGCTAATTGTGACTTCCATCTTTTGCTTTGTCTCTTTCACATATGTAACTGAGATATTTCAGTGTCTGTAACTTCAAGTTAATGACTACTTTTTTGTTTGTTTTAAATGTAAAACAAAAACTACAAGCAACTCCCGGTTATTGTCTTAAAATTAATTGCAGTATAGTCCTACAATTGCAATAGTATAAACAGGTCATTTAATCCTTGGATTTTTGGGAGAGTGGCAATTTCACATGAGATTCTCAGCTTCACTAAAGTGGCTTAATATTTCCTGGAAAACAGGCATCAGTTAGGTGAGATGGCATTTTCTGATGTCAAGGAATTCTGCAGCTTACAATGGACACAAAAGCAGTTTAAAAATAAAGACCAAACATCGTCTTTTCAAAAGAAAATTAAAAAATTAATGTAAGAGCTGCCCTCTGATAACAAAGATGAATAAGATCATATTTCACTTCCTTGAAAAATGGCTCCAAGAGGTCACAGTCACTACTGCATAAAAAATGTGAGAACACATACTGCCACCAATTGTCATTGAGCTAGTCTCTTGAGAACTGCTGGTCAGGAATTTTTAGGTTTCCCTAAGACAATTTCCTATCTGTCTTTCTGAAAGGGTCTCCTAACAAAAATCTTACAAAATGCACAGGTGTTTGGATGTTTAAAAACACCTACACAGAGAGAGTTAGGCTTCTCCAAGCTTGCACTGTTACAAATTTAGTGTAACTAAGCTTCACTTCAGGAAAAGAAGCCACTAAAACAAACACTGTGTAGTTCTTTGCATCATAAACACAGCCAAGACACTAAAGATAGCATAAGCTGAAAATGAACAAAAAACAAGAGAGAATACAGAATTCTGTTAGTGAAAGAAATTTGTTAGTGCCTGCTTGTGTGTGCTTTTCTTACAATGCTGCTCATGACAGTGACTGGAGTTCTCCTCTCAGACACCACTTAAGCTCTTCACTGTGGCATCAAAAGTCACTGCAACTTTCCTTCCTCTTCAACCTGTTTTCTTGTCTTAGACACTTCAATCAGTCAGAACTTAATCATGCATTCAAATGGGAAGTTCAGTTACTTTTTTCTTTCTCCACAGCATAATAATCAAAATCAATATTTCCAGATAGACCAGAGGATATCTCACTTCAGAATGGTCTGGGATTATTATCTTAACTCTCACATTATAGGTGCTGAATCTCTTGGGACTAAAAAGCTGATTATGTCAAAAATGCTTGTATGTCTATAATTTTTATTTTATGCATGTACAATTACCAGTTATCAGGGAAGATAACATTGTTCAGATGAAACATAAGAGGTTTATATATTTTTTCCTTGCAAACTTTATTAGGAGTAGTGTAATTAAGCATTCAGACACAGACCTTAATCAAAGCCTCAGTCTTTAAGCAGCTTCCTGATAATTGCAATTAGCTATCTATAAGTGTAAGATATTTTATTATACAACTGCATGTAAGTGATTAACTGAACATTTTGATATATAGGTCAGAGACTGCCACTTGATATGTTTTAACTCTACGATAAATTTCAGACTCAATGTATTACACAACTTAATAAAAACTTTGCTTTGAAGTTCTTAAGTGTTTTTTTTCTGCTGCTAAAGTTCAAATAAATTTTCTGTCATCAAAAAGTAAATTAAAATTTTCATCTTGTAAAGAGAAAATTCTTATTACTAAAAGCATGCTTTTACCCTATACTCATTTAGTATTTTTCATTATTTAATTGATTTGGCCTGAGATGCTAAGATTATTGTTATTAGTTAATAGAAAAAGTGAATCATTTACTATGTCTTTTACTAGACCTGTATTAATCGTAATTTATATATCCAAAATAATTACTTTTCCATTTATAATTTGCAACAATAATTATGGAGTTTAAATAATAATCAAGGAAATAATATATTCCCACTGGGGAAGGAAAAAAAAAAAAGTGAGAAGAAAAACAAATCAGACAAGATTTTACCCAACAAGTTCAGGAGCAGAGCTGCTTCTATTTCTACAGCTTTCACTCCTTAGCCTTAACCTTGTTTAGATGAATGGCAGAAACTTCTTTGTTCTCATTTCAACTGTCCTGATCCCTCCTCAGATCTCTCTTATCTCCACTTAATACAGGGAACAATTTCTTCTTGAGAAAAAGCAGGAAGATGGTTTTTATTGTCTTTCTCATTGCCATAGTTTGCCTTGTGAACCCCTCAGGTACAAGATTCAGTAGCTGCAACAAAGCCTTGAGCTGCTAAAAATAAAGACATTTGTAGTGTTTTGATGCTTTTAACTGTCAGAGCCTTTTACAAATACCAAAAATATAATTCTTGGAACATACCTGATTTCCATATATCCAATGCACTGAATACAAGAAAAGGGAAAAAAACTGATGTGACATTCGCTGACAACATCCAAATTCCAGATAGCTCCAATTCTTGAACATAAACCATCAAATACTGCTGCTTTCAGTACAGTCATAGGCAATGTGAAACTACCGCGCAATCAAGCTGTTAGGACAATTTGGAATGGGAACAGAATTCTCAAAGTTTTGGTACAATAATTGGAACCATAATGTATTCCTGGAATTTTCCTATCTAGTGTGAGAAAACCACAAGTACATTATACATGTCTAACTTCCCACACCTGCATAACATATTGCGAGTCTCAGTAACTGGCTTGTAGTTCAATACCCAGGTGGCATTACAAACACATTTTATATCAAATTTAATTTTATATCAAAGGAAGACATTTTAAAAATTACCAGTTTTCATTATAATGCAGCCAACCAACCACACATTTACCAGACTAAAGAGGCAGGCACACCACCTCTTAATAGACACTTTATAGATACAAAAAACATATTTTTAATTCATTTTAATAATGCTTCTGGTAAAAATACAACAGTATGAAACTGAGAATAGGAAACCAGTTGTCCCATGGTACTTTAAATACCTACTCCTATAATATATGCATTGTTGAGAACCAGACATATGCCAATTCTTGTAAAAGAAATCTGCCACAACATACAGTGATACCGGATAGACTCAAATTAAAGGTCATTAGTAAAATAAAGAGACTGGAGTGTCTCTCCCACAAAGCAAGCCTGAGAGAGTAGGACCATTCAGCCTGAAGAAGGGTCAAGGGGAATCTTATTAATATAGGTAAATACATGAAGGGATGATATAAAGAGCATAGAGACAAGCTCTTTTCAGTGATACCCAGTGATAGGACAAGAAGCAAAAAGCACAAACTGAAACATAGGCCGTACTGCATGAAGATCAGGAAACACATTTTTTCACTATGAGGGTGACTGAGCACTGGCAGAGGTTGTCCAGAGAAGCTGTTGAGTTTCCACCCCTTTAAGAAATTAAAAATCTACTTGGACACAATCCTAGGCAGCCAGCTCTAGGAGACCCTACTTGAACAGGGAATTGGACAAAATGACCTCCAGAGCTCCCTGCCAACCTCAACAATTCTGTGATACCACAACATCCCTTACAACTAGGAAACTGACAGAGCATTTTCCTCAAAACTATTTCAGTAAGTAGACTATTCAATAAAATATTGACATGATTCTGATCCATCCCAGCTTTCACACATGGTCCTCCCCTTTTCTTTTGCCCCAGGTTTTTGCTTCTTTTCAAAGTCAAGGACTCATCTGACAGTGCAAAAAGAGTGTCCTGTTCATGAAGTAGTATGCTGAGATCTCTGGCTGTATAAAACTTCATTCACCAAACACATGGGTTGGATATTTACAGAACCTGGTCTCCCATCTGACCAATTTAGTAAAATGAAGACCAGAAACTACTGCTCATCCAGTGAATACAGCTAGCTCCAATAGCATTATTATTGCCTTTTTAATTTTTAAAAGGATAAAACAAGAAGAGATTCACTGAAATCTGCCTAAAAACAAAGCCCAACTCAGTATTAAATTTCACACTTAGTTAGGCTCGAGCAGAACTTTTATTGTGTGGTTGTAACACAGTCTAACACTGATGCTAATTGATCAAATTTTTGCAAACCGAAGATCACCAATCAGCATGACTCTTCATAAGGATTTCAGTTCCATTATGTTCAGACATACCTCCTCCCATGGTGAAATTTCTTCTGTTTTGCACAGATCATGCATTTCTTAATTGGTTTCTCCTTTTATCCAAGTAACAAATTTCTTGTTTGTCAAACATAACTCACCTGAGATAACTTACTTTGAAAGAATAAAGAACAGCTTTATTTGAGAAGTAAGGATTATTATGCAGAAGTTAGAGACCAAAATGCAAAAGGGAAATCATACTAAAAGCATTTTTGAGCTTTATTACACCACAGTGCAGTGTCAAGAAGAAATGCAAAGCAACTTATTTCATGTATAAAATGAAATAAACATTTTGCCTTTTGAGTTATTTGACCTTTGGCTGCAATGATGATAATTTTGTCTCATCTGCATATTTCACACTAAGTATTTTAAATGAAACAATACTGATCTATGCAAGTAAAAAAATCATAGAATGGCTTGGGTTGGAAGGGACCTTTAAAGGTCATTTAGTCCAAAACTCCCTGCAATCTTAAACTAGATGAGGTTTCCTAGAGCCCCATCCAACCTGGCCTTGAATATTTACAGGGATGAAGCATTTACCACCTACCTGAGCAACCTGCTTTAGAGTTTCACTATTTTTATTATAAAAGAATTTCTTCCTTGTATCTAGCCTAAGTCTACTCTCTCCTAGTTTAAAATCATTACCCCTTTTCTTAACACAGCATGCCCTACTAAGGTTTTTCCCCATCTTTCTTACAAGCCCATTTTAAGTGCTGGAAGTTAACATAAAGGGATTTGTTTTGTGAAAATGATGGCCTGTAGAAGGGACTTTTCTTGAGCACATCTCACTTCACAAAGCATCTCTAGGCATTTTTTGTGCACACGCTCTTGTCACAATCTTCTATGATGCTTATGAGCTTCATCAGTTAACATTTCCTTTCTAAGCATATATTAATCAGATTAGAAAAGACACAGAAAGATAAGATGAATCGCTTACAGTGCTCTTCCCAAACTTAGCTACTATTATTTTGCTGGAATTCCAGTTCACTCAGAGCAAGAGAGAGAACTAATTCAGCATAAAGAGAGGAAAGCATAATGTGATATTCAATATAGTAAGTTAAATAGGTCAGTTAACAAGAGATTCCAGATTACATTTTTCTGCAAAAATTACACCTTTTATACTCAAGAAATGGAAGGTAGTGGGAGAGACACTTTGCAGGAGGAGCTATATATATTGGCTGCCATTCTTGTGGCATTTTAACAGAGAACCTGCAATAACTTTGTTATTTGCAGGCAACTCATGTAAAAACAGTATCTTAACAAGTTACTCTGCCTTCTGTTCAATCATGTTAACCTCTTTTCACAGACGGTTCACAGAGTTTCCTAACTCTTCTTTTTCTGTGTGTAGATTTTCTTGTTCTAAGATAACACCTTTAGAAAAAAAATCATGTTTTTACATCAGCAAACATCTGTTGTTTTTCTTACCAAAATAGGATAGCTCATACCCTCTGACAGCAAAAACTAAAATAACTCCTTCAGTTCTCCAAGTGATTGCAATGCAAATAATAACTCTACTAAAAATTTAAAGGCCAGTATCCATTTTAAATAACAGCTCTAACTAAAAAATATTTTAATAATGCCTTTCTTCCCTCTTTTTCTTCTGCCCACTTTTCCAGTGTTGGTTCAATAGCTCTGTGTTTTAGATATTTGTTTAAAAGATTGAATGTGCAATTAAATACCAAAAAATATATAATTTTATGTGTAGACTTCAAGGGCAAAGTGAGATTGGTAACATATATTTGCTTTTTAGCTTTAAAAGCTCAGATTTTAATTACATTTTCCTGTACTAATATACAGACTCATAATGCATGATTACTTACACAGGATGTTTTAATTTTATTATAAGAACAAAAGCTATAGAGTAGTATAGTCCTTGGAAAAGCTGCATAGTGTAAATTAAATGCCAGAAGCTCCAGTAAATGTTACATCTTGGGATCTACAAGCATGTCAAGAACTCCTCTTTTATTTCATCTGTTTAACAGACCTTTAGTTTTACACAACTGATAAGCAACTTGTCTCACATGCACACCTCTACAGCATTGTATTTTAAACGTTCTGTGTGTTCCAAAAGCCTTCAAATATTTGTACACACCTATAACATATGTGCAATGTGAATGTGAAAGCTAAAAATTAAAATGTGGTAATATGAACACTAGTCAAGATTTATTTCAAGATTCATTAGGAAGCCACATAGTATATCCACCTCTGGGTAATTAAAATAGGAAAACTGTCTGAGCAAGGAATGAAAAAAAGAAGCTCACATAATAAAGAAAAGCTGAATTATCTTAAATATTGATTTAATTGTGAAAATAATTTAAGGATATTTCAGAATAAGAAGAAATTTTTTATTTATCAAATTTTTGTACATATACCACTGAAATGTACTTCTGATTAAAAAAAATGCTTTTCACTGATGACAACCATACTTACTGATAGTTTGGAATTGCACTGTGTTTGAAACTTGAATTTTTCTTTTTCCTTATAATCTCAAAAGTGCAACAAATCACAAGTGTAAGAAAAGTGACCTAGGAGCTAAGACGTATGAGTGTAGGCACACAGCTCAAAGAAAAAACCTTTTCTGAAGAAAAACTCATATAAAAGTAATATGCCCTACACAGGACGGTACATATTTGAAAGATTAGGTTGCCTAATTTAAATACTCTAAAATTTCTGAGGGATTTCAAAGCACTATGATGAAACTTTAACATCTGCACATTTTTCAGAACATTATTTTATTATTAATTTCCAAGATAAAATTGTATGTTTCTTTTTAAATATTCTCCAAAATACACGTATTTATCATGTCCAATATGAAAAATTCATATAGAGAACACTTTCTGTTATCCTGAACCCCTTCAGAGCCTCAATTTTATAGTGCTGCATGCTTAACAGCAGTATAATTGAAGTCTGTGAATAGTATTTCTTTACTAAACTATTCAGTACCAACAGCAGAGCCAAAAGTTCTAGACATCCAATTCTACAATCCATGAGGTTTGATATTTTATTGATATGCCTTTCCATTGAAGGATTTCATTACCCATTTGTGCTAGGAAGATGAAAAAAAGCCAGCTCATTTTTCCCCCTGTTTTAAGGCATATGTCAGGGGACACCAAAAGCAGGCTGCTTGAAAGGACAGTGGAGCTGGAAGCCAAGAGCCAGAGTAGGGTGGGAAGGGCAAAGCTCTCTCTGATAAGGACACAGTCCCATGGCACCTGAACTAAAAAGAGAGCAAGCAGGGCCAGATGACATACCAATGACTGCCAGATGAGGCTGTAATAACAGGGCAGATCTGAGGTCAGGCCAGAATGATGGGTCAGCAAAGTAGGGCCTGAAGAGATGAGGTTAACCACAGTGCCACACAGATCAAGGCAAGGCTATAGTAAATGAGGTAGGTCTGATTCGAGCTGTACCAAGTCTTCTCCCAGTCCAGGCAGTAAAACCTCTGGGAGAGCAGGGTTATGCACTCTGGCCCCTGACATAATGCTACATTTCAAGTGCTCATTGAACTTTACCCTGCCTAATTTTTTCATCCCTGATGGTGGTTTTGCAGACACCTAAAGAGCCGATGCCAAACCTCCTACAAAAGGAAAGCTAAAACAACAGAAAGAGCAATGATGGCCAATATCAATTGTTTCACTGACCTAACAGCCTTTGGAATAACTAGGATCACCAATGTGGTTTTCCCTACTGTTCCCACAGAAAATCACACTCTGAAAAAAATGTGCACAGTTGCCTCACTGAGAATTACTATTGGGTCTGATGTATCCACTGTATCTACAGCAATCATGGTAGAAAAAATGCCCAATTTGAAAAGTGGTATTTAAAGCACATGTGGCTTGTAAATTCTCAGTCTGAATGACTTGCACAAGGATGAAATATGTGATCTTCTTCACAGAGGAACTTAGAACTCCAGCAAGTATCTGGAGATCTCATGGAAGCCGGAACATGATGCTTCAATGTTCAGTAAAGAGCACTTCAACATTTCTAACTTTATTTATTTCCATGTCTAAATTAAAAGTATTTCCTAGGAAAGATTTTCACATATTTCATTTGTACCACTGTGAGTTATTTAAAAGAAAAAAAATTAATACCAAGATGGAAAACCTCTACAACCAGAATCAAAGACGGAATCAATGTTCCACCTAAGTTTTATTACTGGTTTGACTGTAGAAATGAATGTTGAAGTCTCCCTGTATTAATTTGACATAAAATTGAAAACAGTTTCTTCATTTATGGAGAGCAGCATTTATGAATGACAGATGATCCAGGAATACTGATTCTCTCTGCTTCCTCTTCTGAAGAGGCCACTTTTGGGAATGATTAGTGGGCCACTAAGATACATGACCTACTGAACTCTGCAACAAAAATACACTGGCTTTTTGATGATTAATAAGTGTGCTTGGCATGTGAGGTCCATATTCTCCGACTAAATGGAGCTGCTAATATTTCTCTTATAAGATGACTTCCTCGAGGAGAAACCCAGCTTTGCATTTAGCCCCCCCCCCCCCCCGAAGGTATGTCCTGATACAAAATATCTACTACCAAAAAGTAATAATGTTTAAGTCAATGAATCTTTATTCAAGGAAAAATTAAGCACACAGGAGGAGTGCTTATGCACACATAAGTGATAGAAACACTAAATATTTGTTATGATTTTTCAAAGACGCCAAAGTTAATGTCACTATAAGGTGTAGCATTTATAAGCCTATTGTAGAGGTTTATTGAGAACAATTTTATAAAAATATCATAATGGAGTCTATAATTTAGAAATAATATTTTTAGGAGTGTTCCACTGTGTATCTAACTACATACTAATGTTTACATTTAAAATCAGAAAAGTACTCCTGGAAACATTTTGATTTCTTTTTAAACATTACTTGACATCACACAGAAGTGCTACTCCACGGAGTACCCAGTGCTCTGGAGGCTGACGGGTTTTAAGATCCATAGCAGCAATGTAATTCAGATCTGTTCGACTGCTCTTTTTGTAGACCGGACATGAATACAGACGTGGATCTTTTGCAGCTGAAAAGACAGAAGGGACATAAAGAGCAATTAAGCGAAGTTGAAAAAATGGGGCCATAAGGGAATGACCATAAGGCAAATGGAAAACTGAATCCAAGTTCAGTAGTACGCTGCTCTCTATTTGCTATTGCCAGCTGAAGAACATATATGCTTTGAAGTCTCCGTAGGTTTAAGATTTAACATGAGCACCTAGGAACTGGTTCAAAGCAAGACATGTAAATGGACATTCTAGAGTAATAGTAGTATAGTATTCAATCTGCCCACTGAACATCATTTCTTATCAATGTACTATGCCAAAATAAAATTTCCTTACTTTGAGCAACTTGGTTTAAAATGCATTTAGTATTTGAGAGTATAAGTCATCAACTACTTCACTGCAGAATTAGAACAGTAGTCTACTCATGCTTGGTACCTCAGTATTCATTTATTAGTATCTTGGCTGCTGATCATGCCTTTTATAAAATATTAGCTATACAAAATAGCATGTTAGCAAGCTTTGCTTTTAGAGGTGGAATGCTTTTCAGCAGATTTTTCCAATTTTATGTTCTGCAGTGGATTTCTCTATTCTTTTTTACATCCCTATTCAAGAGCATGTCCTATTCCATATGCAAAAACCCACCTCATTAAGGCAAAGTACACATTTTCACAGCACTGTCCTTAAGCCCCATAAGTTTCCTTTCCATTCCTACATTCCTTTTCTGCCTCAAAGACAAAACATCTCCCACCACCTCACTCCACCTCTTGCCTGCTTCCATGAGCTCAAAATCAGACTTGTCCAGGGGAAAAAAAAAATTATAAATATATACAATATCTATATATATAGTACATATATAGTATAGATAACATGTGATCTATAAGTGCAATATATACATGTGTATGTGTGCATATATAAAATCTGTATATATCTGTATATATATTCTATATATATCTGTATGTATATAATCTGTATATATATAAAATCTATGTATATCTTATGAATGTATACATATCATATGTTTATATATATATTACATTCATTTTTAGCATGAGTATAAATGAGATTATTTAGATTTAGGTTATGGAGGCTACAGAGCCTATATTTATACAGAGTTTATGTATAAGAAAGATGGCGTTTTCAATCTGGGAGACATATTGTCAATATGTACAGCTTACCTGCAAATGGGTTACAAATTTCTTAACAACATTAAGACCATGTGTAGACACCTATGTAAATATTAGGAAGAGTGCCTACTATCAATTATGAAGCATGTCTGAAAACACATTTTCAGTGGAAGTCTGGGAAGTCTCCCCCATTGAAAGAGATTTGCTATATATACAATGATTTGAAACAGCTTAATGAAATTCCTACAGCCAAAAAGATTTCAATGAAGTTAAATAAAAAGTTACATTGAATTAAATGGAAATAACAACATTTACAATACTGGTACTTACTGTTATTCTCTGCATATATCCTTATAACTGGCATCAGCTCAAAGAGCACCTTGGGCTTAGATTCTGTCAATCGCATGTTTCTTCTGTCCCAGCCAGCTCCTTCCAAATACAGCCCATACACATAGACACCTTCGGAAGGAGGGCTTGTGATATCATCCTTCATCCATTTAGTGACTTCATTGCACAGCACCACACTGTCAAGAGCCCATCCTTTGTTAGCTCTTGTTATTTCCTGCCCAAACCAGACAAAAGTTACGTGGTTACATTTTCACATGAGCACAGAATCCTTTTTCCCAGCAGTTATTAGAAATAAATTTGTATGGTCATAATATATCCTCTTCAGTACAAAAAATCCCCAATTCTTTACAATATCCATGTTCACAGAAGTCTGACTTTTCTCCAAGGGAGTGATGGCATGGCACTACAAGAAAGCTTTCAGTACTTTTTCCACTAAATTTGATTTTAATTTCTTTCTATTATATAAAATATCTAAAGACCATACCAAGTAACACAACCACTGAATGCCAATGGTAGACAGCTCTTGTGAACACAAAAAATTCACATATTTGATGAGATGAGAAAACATTACCTGTATGGGGTAAGTGAAACATATTTTCTGGGGTTACCTTCCTTTTCCTGCACCTCTACTTTTCAGTATTCTTAATGAGTAAGAACTCATTAGACAGAAATTATATCAGATATATATAAATCAGATATAAAGCTATGTAAAGAGAATGAAAAAAAACCCTATTAGTTAATGAATTGGACAACACGCAATTCTCAGGTGCCCGGTTCTTTACTATCCCATGCAAATATAAGTTATGGCAAACCAAAGTTTTATCCTGATCTTCCAATGGCTTCAAAAATCTTTGTTTGAAGTAATTGGAATGAATGTTTGCCCCATACTGCAGTTACTTGGGTGATCTAAAAGAACTCAAGGTTTATAGCCCAGTGATCATTCTGACTCTTCTTTCTCATTTCTATTTGTTTTACCACATAGTGAAGCCCAGAAACTCACTTTTGTATTTACTTGGGATATTAGGGTGTTACATATCCACAGTTCCTTTTTATGGAACCAGAAAATTCTGTAGTTTCCAACTGTTTTTAATCCTGCCAGTAAACCTTTTACACAAGCTTGGATGCAAAAGAGAGTCCCAGTTTAGGACTGCTCACTCATAATTCCAATGTTATATGCCTGAAATTTTAGATTACATTACTCAGACCTCAGAGTAAGAGGGGATATTTTTCCACAAATCTTCATTCTCTTCTCCAAAAGTTTGGGCTTTTTTTCCTGAGGTCACAGTATATTTTCACCTAAGTAGACTTTTTTGCATTTTACACATTCCAGATGCTTACTTTCTCTAATATGTCCCCTTATGCTGACCAACACAGGCATTTATTGCTTCCTTTTAAAGTAAAAAAGTAGCTGAACAGCCAACACAATCACCAAGTCAACATACATACATTAGCAAACACATCAAATATCATACATATGCATTAATAAGGGAAAGTCTTTCCCACTTCCTGAAGATTTAATCAGCTACTGAACAGCAGAAGTGAAATGTAAGACTAATTCTGAATAGCTTTTATGCCCAGTCTCCATGCAGGTAAGTACTGAACACAGAACAAAAGAGAGGGGGGGAAAAGGCAAATTCATGGACTTAATGGCCATTCTCAGAGATATCTCAATGTTTCCATTTATACAAAATATTAGACAAAATATTTTTCTAGTCTGCCTTAATGTTGTGAGATAGCCTTATTTGGGTGTTGGTCAACACAGGAAACATATTTTAACACATTAGTGGTTGATATACTGAGAAAGTATGTGTGAAGGAAGAGCAGTTCACTCAGGAAATGCTAGACAGTCAAACATCTTTCCAAGTGTATAAACTCATCCTTCATCAGACAATACATTTTATTTTTAAAAGCATGTAAAAAAAATAAGCAGAATAAGACTTCAAGCACAATTTACCTGTCTCACTGCAGTTAAAAATCCTTGAGGATTAAAAAACCCTGTCATCCAGAAACAGTTTGGTTGACTTTCAAAAATCCAGTTATAAATCTGGTGATTTCTTTCTAGAAACTCAGTAAACCAGAAACCAAGTGTACTGGAAGGCCAAGATGCCTAAAAACAGTAAACATGTTTAAAAATAGCATACAGCTGTCAAGAAGAGCTAAATCCTCCAATGGTAATAAACTATATAATATTAGCAAAGCATATTTGAAGATCATCTATCATATCTTAACTTTAATCTGATGCTTAAACTTTGCATCCCCCAAAAACCTAAAGCATATTCTTTCTCTGTTCAAATTCATGTCTACTATTCCATTTATATGCTTAATGTTCTCTGTAGTAATTGTCCATTTTATGGCATTTTTGCAAGGTTAGACAGCTGTATAAACTAAGAAGAAAAATTGCATAAATGTCTTTATAATTCCAATGTCAATGCATCAAGACAATATGATTTCTGTAAAACTGTCCTGCATTTTTATTCTTCTGAATAAAACCTATGGAAAACTGAACTTCAACTATGTGGAGATACAGCTGTGTTGCGAAGCACCTGTTTACATCTAGGTTTTGTACCATGAAAACACTTTGTCAGTAGAAACAAAACAAGCAAATAACAAAAAATCTCCCCATTTTTCTTTCCATCAATTGCTGTTAACAGTTCTAATTGTCTCAGAAAGGAATTTCCACAGGGAGAGACTGAGAGCTGGGATTGTTTAGCCTGGAGAAGAGAAGGCTCAAAGGAGATAATATGTTTCTATCTCATGTGGAAACCAGAAGAAGACAGAGCCTGATCTTTGTCAGCAATAGAAGAGAAGGCAATAGGAACAAGGTGAAATGTCAGAAATTTTGTTTCCACTTAAGGGATTTTTTGTTTGTTTGGCTGGTGGTTGGTTGATTGGTTGTTTTTTACTGTGAAAGTGATCAAACAGTGGAATGGGTTGCACCTCTGTGATTCTGGAGACTCCTGGGAAACCTGCTTTAACTGACCCTGCTTTCAGAAGTGTAATTAAACTAGACTGTCTCCATAGGTCCTTCCATGCATCTACTATTTCGTAATTATGTAGCTATTACTCAAGCTCAAAGTACACTGATTTTGACCAAGATGGACAGGCCACCTCTACTTAACCCAGAAAAGAAATATATAAAAATTATATATGTTCAATAAATAACACCAGTGTAGTCCAATGATGTGGGTGCTATTTTTTAAAATCCATCATCACATTTTAAATTTCTCTCCTCTCTTTGGCTTTTTTATCCTGACAATATGCAACAGACTGTTAAAATGGGAAATATCTGCATCCCTCACGTTCATTTCAATTTTTTTACATGAAAGAAGGCTTGTTTTGACTATGTTTATTTTAGCACAAAATCTATTCCAGCAGTTGCACAGCTCTGGTTAACACTTCTGAAACATTGTTTGGAAAAAAAAAAATGTTTACTATCAGTCTAGCAGTTTAATCTAGTCTCTTCAGAAATATTTTTATTTCTTTCCAGAACAAGTGATGTACACCTACCTTTTTCCAGCTGGCAGGAATCCTTCCATCATACATGCAGTCTAAAGCATCCCTCAGATTTTCACTCATAACTATTGTCCCATCAATGGCAAGTTTTAGATCAGTCAGAGTGCTTCTCACTAAAGAAATAACTCTCTGCATTTGTTCAATCTCCTGTCGCAAAAATATGTGCATAGGCTGAAAAGGCCCCATGTTCTTTAGTTTTTCTTTTACCTGTTGGTAGGAAACCAAACATCCTTCAATAGAAATGAAAAAAAAAATGGTTTTATGTCAAGCTTAGATCCCAATATGATCTTTGAGATATAAAATAATTTATTTATGAAGCTAAATGGTCAGTTTGGCACCCTTGAATTATCTGCAAGAAAAAACCACAGGATTTGTTCCAAGAGATGATGCTGAGACTGGCTATGTTTTTAGTTTAAGTCATGATTTAGTCTGTATATCATGCTTTGAGCTAATGCCACTTAAAGAGCTTGTAGGCTGTTTACCTTAGATGGAGGAATTCAGCTTTAATTCCAACAAGCAGTTCCAAGGCTCCCTTTGCACAAACCAATCAAGACTAATTGTCCCAGCTACTCTGCTTCAACAAAGCAGCAATGCCTGGGAACTATCACAGTACCATGCAGTCTTGTATTCTAACCAAACTCGTTGATATATTTTTAATCAAAAGTATAAAATTAAAAAATGAACAGCTGCATGGACATAACTAGAAATTTTATAGTGTCAACAACCTCTGTTAAAAGCTGATGATCCTACCTCCCCCATAGTGCAAACAACTTAAATGTTAATGGGCTTAATATTTCTGAAAAAGTTCTTACGAAAGCACTTCAGCACATATTTAATGACTTCATTATAAACATTAATAGTTTGGCCGCACTTCTTTAAAAAACAAAGTATTTCCTGTATGAATTAATTTAAATATTTGAAAAAAGTTGTTGGTTGTTTTGGTTTTTGGTTTTTTATCCATAAAAGGTAAGATGGAGCAAATGTTTTTGCCAGAATTTCATTAACTCACTTCAAATGGTACATAATCAGCAGGAATTTTTTCCAGCATATCATCAGCCAGTCTGGCTACAACTTCCTCTCGAGTTTCACCTCCTCCACCAGAGCTATCTTTAGGCTGAATACTGAGGATGGTGTCCAATACATCTTTGGAAACTTTACTTTGGTAGGTGATATCTGCGTTGGGATGCAAACCAAACACCTCTGGTGTGTCATAAGCAGGAAGGCTCTACATAGTAAAATATAAAAAGAGTACAGCTGGAGATTTGGAAGCAGTCCATTGAAAAAAACCACACAACAAAAATCCCTAAAACATCAAGTAAAAAAACACATAAAACTCCACACACAACAAAACCAAATAAAAAAACAGAAAAAAAAGTAAGTGAGAAGCTAGATTTCTTCAAATTGTCTTAAGCCAAATAACTTGCTGTGGTCTATTTGTCATGCCATAGCCCAAATCACACCAAACAAAATTGTGTTTTAACAACTATGTGCTATATTAATATTAAAATTTTACTCTCATATATCTAGACCTTTTATTTCAAAGTGGTTGTACCCAATGTCTGGACTCCACTCTTTGCCCTCTTTAATAACTTTGTGTCTTTACATATGTCACGCAAGCAAACTGTATAAAAAAGAATAAAAAATATTGCTGTCATGGAGATGATAACATTGATAACAGTAATTGTCACTAATAGATATGAAAATTGCTAGAAATCAATTTAACCTGTGAATGAAAGGAAAAACGCACATCCTCAGAAAAAAAGAAAACTTAAAGGGAATAAGGAACTTATAAGAAACAAGTGATTAGCTTTCATTTACTAACCTGTATATACTGAAGGTATTGATCCACTATAGTACATTTGGGTATGCTGTATCCTTTGTAGAAGCTAAATTCTGGACTGAATGTATTTTCACTGAACCAAACCTTTACAAAGGTGTTCATGAGCCTTTTGTCAAAGTCATCTGTCACACGACCACCATACTGGATCTCACCTATCATGTAACAAACAGTACTCCAGGAGATCCCCTAAAACCAAGCAGAAAGCACTGACTTTAGCTAATCCTCTCCTTATTTACTTAGGTCTGCCTTAGTAAAAACAGCTGATGTAGCATGTCTGTCCCATTTGGAAGACAGTTAATTTCCTATTACTCTTTTTTTTATCATAGTCTTGCATTCCCAGAACACCTGCAAGGATTTCTCAAGATATAATTCATTGACAAATTCAAGAGCATCTTGAAGATAGCAAGAAGAGGTTACAGATGCATTTGAATCTTCCTTTCACTTAAAATGCCAACTGCAAATTGCTCTGCAACAGACCTTTCTGTATGACAAGTGACCATATGAAAGTGAAAAACATAGAAGAAATTCTTGTATAATCACTTAAAATCAATTTTGATTTCTTCATGCTGCAATGATAGGTTGGGGAGGGGCAAATCTTATTATTTTTACTTGAAATAGATTTAAATAAAAGAGTATTTTAAATCTTCCTTTTTAACTAATTGACTTAATTAGAATTAAAAAGAGGATCTGTACTTCTAAGGTTTATATTTCTGAGATGTCTGGGAAGGTTTGTTGTCTTTTTTTTTTTGAGGTAGAGGTTAATACAGAAGTTAAACATGTACTGTATTAGAAGTCTAAGTCTGCCGCTATAGAGACAGGTATACTTGAAATATCGAATGCTTGTGAAAAAAACAGTAAGTTAAAAATCACTCTTGTAGTTCAATTATTAGGAAGCATTTACATACATTCCACTACTAGAAAGATCCATCATCTTAATTCACCTTTCTCACAAAATCATTAATTACCTTCTTGGTATCCATGCGATTCAAGTGGTTTTGAACGAACTGCACAGTAGCATTGAAATCAGCTTGATTAAACTCATAGGGTATATTCCAACCCAGAGACCCAAACTTGCGTCTTTCTTGAACAGTGGAGTGCAGGAAGGCTACGGCATACAACAGTGGTTTCCATTGCACCATTTTACTGGCATCTAATAAATCCTGGCTGACACCTATTGATTGCAAATGGACTTTATAAGAATCACAGTAATCATCTTTTCCAAAATTACTTCAAATCAGTGCTAAAATATCACTCTAGAGATATTCACTTGGCTCTGCCTCTCCCAAGGGTAAATTATTGTACCACAAAATGTTCTGTGCCAGAGACAGTTTATAGCATGTTATTAAGTTGCTCCAATTAAAAGAGTAAACTTCAGGGGAAAAAACCCACCATTCACTAATAGCTGTACAAGCTTTACAAGTTGCTTTCTGCACAGAATATTTGTCCTTTATTTTATGTAGTGAAAACAGCACTTGGTAGCCAACCATGTCATCTTTCTGCCAAAAGGCAGAATATTAAAAATTAAAATACTTTGACCTGAGATACTAGAAGCCAACACATGAGAAAATAAAAGGCATTTCCTGTTTTGCTATCCAATTAGTTCTGGCAACAGAACATCAGCAAATCTTCTCTTCTTTTTAATTTTCAAAACAAAAAGTAAGATGTGTCCTGACATCGTTGCGATCAGTTCCTTATACTAGCTTACACCTACTACCAGTTTAACATGATCACACAATACCATCACAGTCCAAAATTTAATTTTAAATAATTACCATTCTAGCACTCACCACTGTATGTTCTCTTTAGTCCAGCTCTGAGTCCTTGTGGTGGTTCATTGGTAAACTTAATTGACATTTGAAGAAGGGAGATGGGGAACTGCTTGTGAATGTCAGTTGTCATCCACAGTCGAAAGCTTTCATGAACAGTCTCTGTCTCTATTACAGTGTCCATTAACTCATCCAGAAAGTCAAGTCCAAGGTGGCAATTTTGTAGAAGTGCCCAGCCTCCCTAGTTTAAAACAATAGAATATAAAAAGTTATCAATATTGTTCACAAACTGAAATCACTCCTTGAGGGGAGCTAAGCTGTGAACTGTTTCTTTGGAAGATGATGTTTGCTTATTTGTTTCTTTTCACCTGAACAAGTGGTCCCTACTTGTCTCATCTGGTCTTTTCAAACAGATTCTACCTTTTCCATTTGAATACATTTAAAACATATCGTGTAATGACTACAGTGATGATAGAAATTGACAAATTTGTACTTACATTAGGGATCGCAGGAGTAGCTCCATAGAGCAACCTGCTAAACTTTGTTTTTCACAAGGGTCCCAGGCTTGGAAAATAACCAAGTAAACAAACATAATTAATCTATTGCTATCAATCAATAGATGTCAAACCTTCTTATATGAATTACTATACTTCATTATAGGCATCTCATATACCTCTTTGCTAAGAGGACTTGTGAGACAGTGAGGGAAAGTAACTGCATTTCTCTTAACTAAACAAAAGGTGCACCTCTCCCCTATTTTTGAATGGATTTCTTCTCATTTGATCACCTAATTAGTTCCTTATGAGAAGTATTAAACTCTTGTTGAAGAGAAAAAGCAAAAGTCAGAGTAAAAGAGGTTATAAACAGAAGCTCATAACACAGGAAAGTAAGATCAGTATTTTCACATCAGCAGGCATAGCAGTAGTATCACCTGATGGGCAAAGTGTGCCAAATTGGAACATCTCACCTTTCTCACACAGATAGTTTTGTTCTTTAATTCCTCTTCCTTTAAAATGCCTATGCTACCAAATTGTCCCTCCCAAGTCCAAATTCAGACTACAGAAATACAAAATAACTTGCTATGCTACCTTGTTTTTTTCAGGTTTATGTAAGTGTCAATAGCATATTTGGAATTCATTTTCCTCATTTAACAAAGTACATCCATACTACTAAAAATAAAAAACTGAAAAAATAATCTGAAATGCTTACAGAAGAATATTTACTGGTGATATAACAAAAAAAAATTGATTCAGCTATGTTCATCAGTCTGCAATTAGCTATAAAAATTACATTTTATATGAAAAGCTCTCCATTTTCAATGAAAAACATCTGCAGAGTATCAAGAAGCTTGTTATGGCAAATTGAAGGACCGTGAAAAGACAGTTCTCTTGCTTAGGACACTTATATAAATAAATATAGGGGTTTACATCAGCATTAATTACCCACCAAACAACATTCTCGCATGGCAGGATTTTTATTTCTAAGTATTTAACACAGAGAGAAAAATGTTCAGATTTTTGTTGCTTACATGAGCCATTGTCTGCTGTAGAAGTTGACGAGCATGGATTCCTTGCCCCTGGCCCATGGAAACACAACACGTTTCTGTCTTCAGTCTTTTTCCCAAAGCAATAATTGAGTCCGTAGGATCAGAGCCCATGGAAAGAAAGCATATGAGGGGAGTACGTGGATCTGACTCTTCCCATGTTTTCTCCAAGTCCAAGATGACTCCCTCTGCGTATTTCTCCCCCACAGTGTCAGAGATATATTTTCTGGCCTATATTAAAAAGGGTAAGCTTAACTTGCGACCTAACCATTTAATACTGTTTTCTTCCCAGTGTAAATACTAGCAATAAGTAGAAGAAGATCAAAGGCTGCTAAAATTTGTATCAAAAATATAAATACGCAAGTTTATTTTTACATGTTAACCCATCATACTGTCTCTGAAGGTGTTATTTCATATAGCCTTATATGACCAGTTAAATTCTTTTAAATAATTATTATATTACACTTATCTGTATGTAGTTATATATAATAACTATAATTAGAATATAATAAAAATAACTTTTCTAATACTTGAGAAAATTTTGAATGATTTAAGGCTATCTCCATTACTCCTAGCCTCAAAATCTAGAAAAAGAGCAGAAAAGGATTAAAGATGGGCTTCAAAGTTCTTAGACCTTTCTCACTTTACAGTTAAACAAGCAATGAATTAACAGTAATAATGATTAAAATAACTGTCACTAATTAGGCAATCCAGAGGAACAGTCTTATCCCTTCTTTATTTATCTTTAAAAATTCTGGATTATTGTCCTTTTTCACAAAGAAATAGAAAGGCTCTTTCAAGGAGCCTGAGATGATCTTTCTTGTACTCTTTCCCACCACACAGCTTCCGTCTTAGATAAATCTTTCCCTTAATGCCTCTGGGTTACCTCTCAGAGACGAAAGACATTCAGTGTTAAAAAAAAATTAAACATTTCATAAACTATCAGTTTTCATAAAACCATCAAAAGATGAAAGTTTATCTTGCCCCATTAACAATAGGGAGGAACTAATCTAACATGATCTGTTTCAGACACATAGGAGACACCACAGAGATATTCTTTATACAGTACTGCTTAACCTATTGACTGCAGTTACTCCAATAATTGCTGAGATTTTTCTCTGAATCCAATCAAGATGTCTAAAGACATGCATCAATAAAATTAATGCCACATTTCAAGTGGTGCATTCCAATTCAAGTAAATTGTCATTAATTGTTCTGAATTGTAAGTAATTTTATAATTTTTTGTTCTTTTTTACTGGAGAAGAACATAAAGGTAAAAAATAGGCTCCTAGAAGATGATTTTTCTTTAAAAAAGGTCTATTTAATAAGCTTCACTTTTGTACTTTTTAAATAAATGGCTTTAAATTGAAAGCCTTGAGCAGTCTTTAACAAACATTTTTTTCTAAAGTGGGTCTAATTCTTCCATGCAATAAATAGTTTCTCAATTAAATTTTTTTCATTTTTCTCTCAGACAGTCGAGTTCATTAAAATATTTTACTTCAGCCTAATATGAGGACACTTCTAAAATTCCAGTGAGTAAGCCAGGAAAGCCACAAGTATCTTCTGAACTAATAAAGCAGATCTGGGTAAACACTTATGATTCCAGCAGAAATCACCACAGTGATATCTACCACAGTGGATAATATTTGTTCAATATACTGCAATAACTTTGTTATCACTGCCCTTGTAACAAATACATAAATGGTCTGAAAAGAATTTCAGAAAATACAGCATAAAGGTACATTACAAAAAGGTGTTTACAATTATGTAAGATAGTACTAACCTGCAATCTGGAAACTATTATTCTAGTGCTACCTAGATAGACCATGTAGTTATATAAATATACCTGAGCTATGGTCCTGTCAGGACACCAAGATCTGATAAGAAGAAGATGTCTGAAGCAGTCCAGAGATTGCCCATATCCACTAGGAACCAATTCTTCTTCGGGATTCTTACTATCAAACCAGATTTTCCACTGCTTCTCTTCTCTGGAAATCTGCAATTATACCATCAAAGAAGCAAATATCACTAAACAGACAAGTCATCTTTGCACTGCCACTAGGTTGCAAACTTTTAATGAGAGTCAGAGACATGTAATCCACACCCAGGCATTTGTTTAGAGATATTCTTCCACAGATTGAATAAGGATATTAAAAATTATAGGATAAAATTTCAGATTGTAAGTATGCTATTGTAGAATGCAACACTCTAGAGTATTCATATTCTGAAAACAGGAGCTATTAATCAGTATTTTCTATTATGATATAATATCTATGTCAGAACAGGATAGTTAGGCACAGATATGGCTTTGAGAACAGCAAGTGCATAATTGCTCCCCACATGAATGTGCAGAAAAGTTTTCTGCACCCATACCAAAAGCTATTTACCATTAGCTACAATACACTTAGTGTCCAGTAAGACTATTCATACAAGTATTGAATTTACTGAACACCTTCTCCCTAACTTTTACTCCATGTAACCAGAGAAATACTGGAACAAGCATCATAAAACATAGTGTAAGAAAGTACAACAGGGATGTAAGATAAACTAACAACCAGAATAAGAATAAAGTTGCAATGTATGAATTGGATAACGGCAAGTTGATAATCTGAAAAAGTTATAATTATATAAAGTGTGAACACTCTACACTCTTCTTATTTTCCCAGAGGTGGTTGAGTCTTTATATCAACATAGGTTGCTAAGCAGACAGGGCCATAACTGTGGCTATCTGCTGTCAGTTTTGTTTCACTTCTACAAAATAAACCAGTTTCCACCATTTTGCTTGATGGCTACCAGACAATTACTTGTTAAACAAGAGATCAACTTTAAAAAGCTGTTACGTACTTGATCAAGAATATCTGAAAACTGTTTAAGCTTACTGAGCTCCACCAAGTTCAACCAAGTCATATCCAGAATCCATTTAGCTGGCTTAGGAGGACAAGCTTTAAGGTCTAAGGAAGCACCACCTACAAGAAATTGAAATGAGTCATTAGTACTATTGGAGAGACAAAGAAAAATAAACCAAATAAAAGGGAAAAATCAAATACAATAATCCATTTTTTAAATCATGATGTTACAGGAGTTTTCTACCTTACAAAACTATGCCATATTTGATTAAGCTGAGCTTGCAATTCGGTTAGTTTATAATATTATTTTCTTTTTATATATTTTGTACCTCAAACAGAAGTCTTACTCAATTTATATTTTGAGACTTTATTGGTTTTTTGTGCAATGTACCTGGAATTAAATGCTTTTTGCGAAAAGATATACTGAAAATTCAACATGGAAAAAATCACATATACAATCCATAAATAAATGTTGCCTGGAAAATTAAGTCCCTTGAAAAGGTAATACAAAATGGATCCAAACATTCAAGTGAACTCAGTCCTTGTATGCACTCAAGACCAAAGCCTTGAACTTGTCACATGCAGCTTAGACTCCGATGTTCTTTTAAACTGTTAGCATCATTTTCTGCTCCTATTTGCTACAGCTTCTATAATAGATTTAGTACAATAATAATTTTTCTATTATCTAAATAATAGAACCTTTCTATTATTTCTACTAAGATAATCTTTCTATTATCTAAACATATACCTGATGGTATTTGATCAGCAGACATAAAGGATACTTAACAATATTCCTTTTAAATTCTCACGATTACAAAGATATATTCATCAATATTCAGTGTGCTGCTATAAATTAGAACTACCAGACAATGTTGTCTGTCACCAGATCAGAATGATAAACATGTATTGTTACAACTGACTGGGCTTTCATGTGCAAAAGGAAGGAGCATGCTGGCTAGGAGATACAAATACATAAATTTTCTATAATACTAATGTGTTCTCATTAAAATTTATTCATAGTTCCAACCTTTAATAAGTGTCAGAAATTCTTCATGCTTCACTCTGTTTCTTTGTATATCAATCTTCAAAGTAAGCAGTAATGTGAAAAGAAATTTGTGCTCCTCATAGAGCCCTCGGGCAGTATATTTGAATATTTCGTATGTCATATGTTCAATAATATTGGTAACTCTCTTGCTGGTTATAGGGCTCTTGGTAGACCTGTTAGAAGAAAGGTCTGCAGTTGAAAGGTGATTTGCTTAGACTTTATAAAAAGGAATACTATGCAAAAGAGAAAAAGCCATAGTTCAGTATTTTCAAAATATGAAAAATAATAGATTTAGAGGAGAATATCAGACAGCAAACGGGCAACAACTTTCAGATTGAAGCAACAACAAAAAAAATCCTTTCTAATCAAGCCTTTTTTCCCAGCGGAAAATCAACGTAGTATAATATTTTTTTATTATCTAATAGCAAATTTTGAAAGACTCTAAGTACATTAGAAGGTTCTTTGCCTTGCTAACTGACAAAGTTTTATGGGTATTAAGCTGACAATTCCTGGTCAAGATGGCAAGAAGAAGCAGTCTTCTTTCTGATATTAGTTTGCAATAAATCTTTACTGTACTACAAGCACCTCCAGGACTGGGTAAATACAAATTATACTCATTGTTAGCTAAATTACCTGGCTAGGGAGCGGTCAAAAAGCCCCAAAAACTGCCAAAGCGATGTCTGATACATGACATTGACCATGCTCATCTCAGTGAGAAGGAAGTACAAGATGCTACCTCGAGTTGCAACTGAAGAATGGGAAAGAAAAATTTGTTCAAAGTAGAAATGCAGAGCTGAAAACTTTAACTCTCCAAAACAGGTGCAGTGATTTTAACACCAATGATAACTGAAGAACCTTGAGTTTTTCTACTCATTACTGCCAGAAAAATAATAAAAATTATTCATTTAACCCTAGTTTATACATCAGGGGAAAAAATAAATTCTGTAATTAATGCAAAGTATGTAAAGTCCAGTTTTCAAATATGAACATGTCTGGAGAGCAGCCTGACAGTACATTGCAATATTGAGATCATCAGCAGAACATATAAAAATTATGGCTGTTTGCTGTTTAAGTATCCAAATAAATTTCTTTTTACAGACTTTTACAAGAGTCATATAAAAGTCAAATTAACTATATTGATTTAACTCCCCAGCACTGATTTAACTTCTTTTTAGCAGTCATTCAGTTTTAAATGCAAAGGTTTTACAATATCTGTAATGTTTCTCATACACTAACTGTACCACCTTACACATTGCCTAGAACGCAGGCAATTACAGAAAGATATTTTTCCACCTGATTTTTTTCACATTATTACCTGTCAGTTAAAAGTCAAAAGACTCATGAAATGTGCTGACTATAATAACCTAAGGATAAATGATGAGGCATTCATCAGAACTGATATAAAGAGCACTTAATGCTATATAAGCTCTGTAAAAGAATGTCAACATGTTGAACTCAAACATATACTTACCTAAATACCCTAATGACTGATGCACTTGTTTATAGAGCAATGGGAAGTCTACAAATAGAACAATTCATTCAATTTTATAAATTCCACGAGGCATAACATCGACTATTTTCTCCATTATAACTCAATATGACGTTTCCTAGATACATTTTATTTACAGAAAAACACAGATCTCTCCTACCAGCTTTGGTCTTCCTGATCGCATCCTACAGTTTCTCCTACTTTAAGTATTGATGTTTTAAATACATGATGTAGCTATGTTAGTCTTCCATCACTACCTTCACTCACCAGGTCTGTACTCTTCACGGGCTGTATTGATCTGCACTTCAGTTTCAGCAGAAGTTTGTAGTTTCTGTGTTACTTCCTCAGCAGTCTTCTTAGTGTTACTCAATACAATTAGTAGAGTCTCATCATCTGCCAGAGAACCCTTAGTGCTTGTAAGTCGAAATAAAAGGTTATCTTCTAGGTCTTTAATCCTCCTTTTGTTCATAGTCACATCTTCAATAAGATCCGTTCTTTCTTTCTCTAATTCCTATTGGATTACATGGTAATATTTGGGAAACAGAAGAGCAATCAAAAATAAAAATAAAACATTTTGCTTAAAAAATAGTGATCCTACTAAAACAGTGTTGGTCAAGACTAGCTGCATTAATCTGGGGAAATTCCAGTGGTATTTTTGACACAAAGATTGATTGCCAGGATCTTAACCTGCTACATAAGTAGACATTAACAAATCATTTCTACAAATATTATGGAAGATGCATGTATCATGCCCTAAAAGAATAATAAGTTTGCAATTGTTTGTCTTCTCTTTCTGTTTCAGAAAAGATGAATGCAAACACTATTCCAGACATAAGATTTTATTCCCCTCCATGTAATCTTATCCTCGTTCATGCCTTGCTTTACAATCACCATATTGAAAATTTAGTCTCAATGGCCATCCTTAGTCATTGAATCAAGCGTCAGATATTTCAAGAAGTGCCAATACTCCTCCACCAAGCAGGGATAATTTCAGCCTCTTACTAAAATGCTGCATTGATTAAGAAAATGTGTAGGACTCGAGTTACTTTACTAGAAGTATTTATTTTATACATTTAGAAGTACAATAATCTGGGTGGTTTATGTGCTTAGTTTCTTTTCCAGTGCCCAAATATAGAAGATGGATAACTATTAATTAGGAGTTTTACATTAAAAAACAGCTATTTGAAATCTCTAGAAAAATATTTTTCAGCAATAAAAGTCCTTTCAGTTCATTCTTAAAATTAACCTTTAAAAAATTAATACAAATTAGTCTGTCAGAGATAAAAATCCTGTACTGAGATATTAAAAAATGTTTCAACACAGTGAAATAAAAGGAAAGAAAAGAGAGAGGGTGGGTTAAGAGTTTTTCATAAGATAAGTTTAATATGAATCTTATGAATGCAGAGTAAGTGAGCCAGTTGTTAGAAATATTTGCTGTCTAGTTAAATACTTCACAAAGTTTATAAAGGTCTGGTGAGCAATTTTAACAATGTCTCTCCAAACCTGGAAGTTCTGTGTTCACTTCGTCATTGCCAAGTCCATTTCCATGTTGCTTAGCAGCTGCTAATATTCCAAAGAAACAGGGACAGCACTAAGAAATACATGACTTCTCATATAGCACTAGAGACATAACGGACCTGAGCCCTTAGCAAGGTGTAAGAAGAGGTGTTTTACTCTCCCATTTGAGTAGTCTTCATTTATACAGATATGAAACACTATTACAACATTTTATTTTTTTTTATTTTTCCACATTCTATTACCGTAAAAAGGAAATTAAGAAAAATCATCTTATTATTATCTGATTTAGAGTTTTTCTTGGTATATTGAAACATTATCATCATCAGGTAAAAAATATTTAGTTGGGCAATCATTTTAGAATGATGCAAATAAAACCTAACAGAAGATGTTCTTATTTATTTAAAAGATTCTGACAAAAACTGATGAAAATAGACAAGAAAACAGTTATCTGCATTTCAATCAACTGCTGTTCCATGCAACTGAAGAAAAACAGGTAACAGCTCATGAAGCATTTTTTCATGCAAGTCTGATGAAGTAGAAACTTTTTTAAAGAATAGTATTAAAAGAAAGTTATCATCAAATTAAATATAATAATTAACCTACTGAGACAAATTAAACTTTATGCTTTACTGAGTTCAGTTTAAAAAGTTAAACATACTTTAGAATTCAATGCCTCATCAAAACAGAAAGCTATTCTCCTCACAAGAGCCTGAGAAACAAGTTGGAAACAGTTACCAAGCTAAAGTGAAGTAACCCTAGATGAAAACCTTAGTGAAAAAAAAATTCCCTTATTAAGCTCTTAAGATGCTTTTTGCAGATCAGAAAATGTAAATAGTTGAAAGCTTTCTTCATATCTTCAAAGATTTCCTGTCATAACACCAAGGATGCAGAAAAAATAAGCCAAGTTACCATGTACATAAATTCAAGGAACTTGCACCAAAGAGGCTATTTCAAATCCAGTTTTATGGAATTCCTTTCACAAGCAGATGACATTTTACCGACTGTACCAAAGAATGCTATTTCTTGTTAGTGTTCATAAAATATGAAAGCTGCTACAAAGCTTATATCATCCTGTCACAAAATTATTCACAAGTACAAGAATTTTTATCAACTGTTCCTTACAAAACTTGAGCCTTTTTCCAGCAAAAATCTTGATATATGAATGTGAAAATTCAAAAAGCCACAGAGTTATTGCATATTATAACTCTATTACTAATCTAACTTATCTATGACACTAAATAAGCAAGCTTTTTTTCAAATTACATAACAGCCAATGTATCAAAATAATATCATTAAAATATCATAAGTTATACTACCTTCAGACATATATCAAATCTTTCAAATCCAAGAAATATAGTAGAATCAAATTTATATAGATATACCAGCTGCCCATTGACTTTATGCTTCACCTGTATCTTGCAATTGGTTTAACATTCTGGTGTAAAATAAGAAATCACAATACCAGTGTTCCTATCAGTAAACAATTAATTCTGTGAGATGTATGTGACAAAGATTCTTCAAATGGTCGTAACAGACACAGAGAGTCAGACTCTGTAGAAACTTTAAATGACATGCTGTAAACATTCCTTTTCCTTGATGAGGTCTAAACCTCATTTATTCTAAGCCAGAACCATGTAAGAGATGGCAGAATGGGAAGGATAGGAATGTGCATAAAAATCTTGAAGCACTCTGATTTCAAATAAATAATATCTTTCTGGGACAGAAGTTCCATACACACATTGTAACAATGGATATCACAAAGCAGCCATAACGCCCAAATCATTTGAGTAACTACCTCACAATAAAATTATTCCACCACTCTTCCACCAAAGGCTACAAAAGGTAGTAAGAATCCAGACACTTAAGAGGGAAACTCCATATTCCCAAAAATGCATCATTATCCATCATAGAAAAGTATTTGGATGGTGTGATGTGTTCAAAATGACTCCTCAGGAAACCTTGAACCACAAGGTGTATATAAAGAGGCCAAGAAAACTGCAACATGGTGAATATATTCTGTAGAAGTTCCCCTGCCTGTTAAGTGGTCCATTCATCATTTTTCTAGAGAAAATATCCCCAGGTGGTTTCAAACAAAACAGTAGTGAGTATAACACTGAGAAGCTGGTAGAGAGAGCACCGTATGTCCACTTTTTAGACATTCCCATTTAGTGAGAGAGGCCATTGAATAGTAGAATAATTTTACTTTGGAAGGCACCTACAGAAATTAACTAGTTCGACCCCTGCTCAGATCTGAACAGCTCATTTGCTCAGGGCAATGTCCACATGAATCTTGAACCCTTCCAAGAACAAAAATTCCACAAAATCCTTGGTTAAGCTGCTCCTGCATTTAACCACACTCGGTGTAATTATTTTTCCCCTAATATCTAATCAGAATTCCCCATGTTCCAACTTGAATCTCTTACTCCTCCATCTATTTCTTGGCTACTCTGAGAAAAGTCAAGCTCCTCCCTTTCCTGTGTCCTCCAAGAAAGCACACAGCAACAGCAGTGACAGTAGGAATTTGATAAACTGTCTCCTGGAGGAATGTACGGTATTTCAAGGCCCAAGAAATGAAGTTTGGCATAAGGCTTTGTGAATATACACATCACAGCGTGTTTTAGACAGACAGTGATAATTTCATTACATAGTTGACAAGCTGTCAGTGGTTGAAGAGAAGCTGATGGTGCAATGAAGCTGTCTGACAAAAAACAGACCTTAACAGATTGAGTGTGATTTCTCTCACGAGATCCATTCACTGTTTGGGAATGAAATGAAACTACTTGATGTGAATAAAATGACTGAGGCTATTAACAAGAAAAATCTTATATTGGAGGGGCAGAGGGAAATGTTGGAAGGACAGGAGAACCTCAGCAGATGCCACAATAAGGAAGGAAAGATATTCCTGTTATTCCTCTCTAGTGAAGGTAAACTGAACTATTACCAAAATCTTAGTAAATACAGTAGTAAATACACAGTCATAGCTGCACAGTGTTTCTTATGACATCACATTGCCTGACCTTATAGTTACAGGGATTAGCTGTTCCATACTTAAAAAGATACCAATCAACCTCCCTCCAGAACTGCAGGTGGCATGTGGACTGGGACTCGTATCCTGAACCTGGACTTCCTCAACTAATATATCTGCAATGACAAAATAAGTAGGTAGCCCATTTTCCCTTGGAGCAAGGAAGTAACTAAGTCTGAATTCTTTGCACTAGGTTATGTTGCCATGAGCTCCAGAGTGTAGACACAAGATCAGTTTTGATTGCAGGCTCTTTTGATTTTCATTCTCATGAGGCAGAAAAATAAGGTTAATACAGTACAGTTGCAATAATAAAGAGACAGAGAAACTTCCACATGAATGAGTCAATTGGTTCTGTGCCACTTTTTAAACCATTACAAATAGGTTATATTAAGAATAATCACAATACAGAGAGAAAGTTACCTTGCAATATGGGAATAGAGAGTAATAAAATTAAGCATTCTACATGTACAGCCAGGAAAAATAGATACATTTAATTCTTTTACCTGTTTCTCTGTGAGAATGACTCTGCCTAAGAGTTGATTTTCAAGCCCTTTCAAGGTTACTGTAAAATCAATGATGGAGGTTTGAGCACTAATTTCAGGAGAGTAACACGGATTTGACAGTTTTGTAGTAATGTAAAGTCTGAAGCCATTCATGACATCTACTTCCTTATCACCAACTTTCACCTTAAGAAAAATATTAAAAAGAATATTTTAAATATCAGGAGCCAATACATACTTTTTCAGATACTGCATATAGGAAAAAAAGGTTACATTTTTCTGATTAAAGGCAAAAATCCAGTTTTAAATCATACACCTGATGCAAGAAATTTGTTGAGAACAGTCAAGGACCACTTTAAATGGCCTATTCCAGACTTATTTCAACTTCTAAAAATTATCATAAGCAAAGGAAAAATGAACTCTTTACATTAAATATATTAACCTTTGGGAACTTAACCCTACCTTATTTTTTCTTGTATTACCATTAATCAAGTTTAAATTAGTTTAATTTTTTTATGGTCGTATATTTATTTTGCTAAGGAGATGGTGTGGGGAGGGGAAGGAAAGAGGAATTTCCACATTTGCTCATTTGTTTTATTTTTACCTTATTGGCTGAACCTGTTTTAATGATGTTTCTTTCCAAAACATTATCAAGTGCTGGGTCAAGCTCTTCTCCAACATCTTCTACTAAAAGAGGTCTTCCCAAAGAAAGACTGTCCTCTAAGTGGTTTCTAAAATACTTGTGATTCAAAGAAGTGATCTAAAAACACAGACACGATATTTTATGCCCATTTACCAAGCTTTTTGTTGGTTTTATATTTATAAATTATTTCATTTTCTTTAAATGAAATACTTTCTTTACTGCCAAAAACAATGATCCTGTGAGTAGATTAGTATTAAGGCAAGGAACAGTAACATCAGCATACTCTATTGTCAGATCTCATGGAATGCAAAGTTTCATTTTTCAGCAGCAAACGTAGAAACAAAGCAGCGCTGAGCACTTGCAGTTTTGACATCCTGTGGGTACAACTACTCAAGAAATTCACAAAAAAAAATTCACAGGAACCTTTTAGCACCTTCAATTTTATCTTGAATAACATCTCCAAGTCAAACTGGAGCAGAATCAATTTCAAGATAAGTATTCTGGGAGGTTTTTTTAACCCTTGAAAATTAGAGGTTTACATGAAACAGTACCTTAAACAGTTTTTGCTTCAAATGGACCCCAGTATAACTGGGATTTTCAATATGTTCAAAAAGCACATTCAGCTTAGACTTTAATAAAGCTATAAACAAACTAATAAACGTTTTTATCATAACTAAGCAACCATTAAAGGTTTCCATACCTAGATAACAATCAGCATGAAATTGGTAGTAATATTATCTGAGCTACTCTATTATCACACCTCAAACTACTTTTATGGCTTTCAGGGATTTTTTTAAGAGCTAGTTTATTGGTGTAATCATAATTGTAGCCACTAAGGACATTCTTCCTCATATTTTCTTGTTTGAATTGAATTTGTTTATCTTCAGATACAGCCTTCTCAGACTGTACACTGTAGCACTACATCTTCCCTGTATATTAACAGAGTGCATAGCAGCTGACATCCACACTAAGACAATAGAAATTAACAATAATTTCTGATTAAAAGATGAAAAAATATCTTGCTGTGAATCTTCATTTATAAACACATGAAATTGTATTAATCATTAATCAACTAATTGGTGCTTTTTTCCTAACACTTAGATTATTCTGAAAACATGTTTATTACCAGACATTGCCCATCCAGCCTATTTTCCAAAGTTTCATTAAAGTAAAGTCTTTAAACAAATGGAGTGACTGGTGCTAAAGAATACACATCCACCTCTAGCCAAATATCAAATCCACTAAAATATATCTGAGATATTTGTTATTTTCAAACCAGACTTTTTATATAAATGGCATTTATTAAGCATTAGGCGAATCACTGAATTGTAATGCTCTGTAAGCTAAGAGTTTTTAGGGATTTAGTGCAAGCATTTCCATTACCTGAAGGTCATTTCTGCCTTCCTTATTTTTAATCCAAATTTTACCCTGTGCTTGTGGATCAATTAATAAAGGATAACGAGATGCTTTAGTGACAATGATTGCATTCTGTATGGATAGGTCATCATTTGGCAATCCTTGCAGGTTCCATTCACTGATAGTTGGAGCATCAGTCAACATTTCTATGAGGTTCAAGTTGTTACAGAAAGGAATTTTACGGCTTTTCATTTCCTTTTGCCAGTCATTTAACAGCAGACTGCGGAATTCTTGGTTAAAAGGACCAGAGTAGGACAGAAAAGCTGTAGCCAAGAGTACATCACCTCAAAGAGAAAAAGGAGGGAAACAAAAAAACAAAACCAAAGTGTTACAATTTTGCCAATTCTATTAATGAACAAGCTGTTTCCTTCACTAGTTGCTACATGTTTTGGCTGGTAGCTGAAGAATACACTTTGACCCATAAAGAAGACAAATCAATCCTTTTTCCAAGGCTCATTGTATGGCATGACAATGGTACATTTCAGTAGAGGACACATTTACTTTGTTCTTACTATGCAATTGTAGGAATCAAGAGATCAGCATCTGGAAGCTTGTTAAGGTCAACTCAAGACAAATGTAACACTATTCCAAACAGCAGATCCTGCACAAGCAGGACACGGCAGAGAGAACTTACTCAGAAATTTCTAATTCCATTATTTATTTGTGCACTCATAAGAACGGGCTTAAACAATGGGAGGAGTGATTGGGGGAAGAATGGGAGAGGGTGGGGTAGAACCCCTTGTAAGTACTAATTCAATTAAATTATTATTGTAAACAAATTACAATGATGAGTACTGGTAATAAAAACTGTCACAGGCATCATTATGGAGGTATTAAGTGTGACAAATTTTAATCTTCAGTTTCAAAATTTTCCCCCTAAATTTCATGACACCATAGTTTGAGGGGGTTTTGTACTTCTGAAATAAAAATGTATGATTTAAACTGGAGAAGATATCATACTTTTATACCGACCCTAATACTTTTTGGACATTTTCAAGTTATCTATAAAAGAAATAGAATGAATCTGTGGGGAAGGTATCCCACATTTTTAAAAAGTTAATACACATGTATATATTATACCAGCAAATAAAATACAACCTAGTTGCTATAATACGACCTATACAACAAGGCTGCTTTTTGTGGCCTTTCAAGATAGAGGGCAGAGAAGAAACTTCAGCCCACCGTAAATGATGAGATAAATTTCATTTATTTATTGATCTAACTAATGAACCAATTATTTATTATAAAGTACTTTAGTTTACAAGTACAAATTCAAAAAATAATAATGACCTTCTAAGAAGCAAATTTTTATGTACATTAGTAACTGCAGTCAAAAATATTGATTTCTACATATTAATGTCAGTGCTTGAGTGTCAGTCTTACTCACCTCTATATATATTCTCAGTTATACACGTTTTATTGGTGCTTGCTAACATATCAGTCTCTTTGGACTGTTACCTACAAGCATCAGTCAAGTTAAAATTTTAGTGTCCCAGATATGTGCCACCACATTCACAGCATCCATTATCTTTTCTTTTTAATGTGAACTTTAGCCTTATCTTTATTTTTCACCTAACATGGCTTTAGCAGGGGAATTAGAACAATTACCCTCATTTTTGAGACAGGGACCTAAGATACAAAGGAAAAGTTTGATGTTTCAAATGTTTTTAGTTTCACTACCCATTACAATTCACCTTGCTTCCATGTTCAAAGGTTTGGATAAAAACTTACCAACTAACCTCCTGGTTTGCATGGCAAATTCTTTACTCTGTTCTGTCCACCTCTCTTTTTCACCTGCTAAACCACTTATAAGACTTGAGGCAGTTTGCATTTTATGTCGGCAACGCTCGGCATCTTCCAGCAAAGTCTAGAGAAAACCATGCACCAACAGAAGTTGTTTACATATCTGATAGACCAGAAAAATCTCTACAACCAATAGATAAACAACAGCTTAGAAATATAGTCTCAAACATCTCTATCACCATGAAGAGGAGGGAAAGTGAAATGGGAAAAATATATCAGGACAAACTATCAACATCTCCCAGAAATATGATTCAATATTTATTTTTAATATTTCTGTTCTTAATTTTATTTTGGTGCAGTTGTTGAATAGTATTTAAAATTCTTGATACTTATTCGTTCTGTGGAATTCTAATTAGAATTTCAAGTACACATATCCAGCATACATGAAACTTGAAGTTAAAAAAGTAGGCACTGAATAAAGAATACAAATAAAATCGTTTTTGAGGGGGTGGAAGGAAAGAGGGAAGAGGATCAGAGGCAAAGGACAGAGGTAGAAAGCAAAGATGCAGTATTCCAGTACTATCTCTTATCTGCTGTCCATCACCATCCTTTTCAAGGAATAATAGTGAAATTGAAAGAACGCGTTAAGTGTTCCTTAAAGCAAGGGTAGAAACTTTTCTGTGAAGACCAGTTCACCTGTTTTTCTCTCATTGCATTTTCATACTCTGCTTGCACAATATCTAATTCTTCTTGCTTGGCTCCCAGTTCTTCTTGAGCTTTCTGCAGATCTAGCATAGCATTGGTTAGGCGTTTCTCCTGAATTGCTAAATTAGCCTACAGAGCATAAAAACATAAAAGTGTATTCATACACAGAGAATTTCAAAGCATTTGCTATGATATATTTCAGAAAGTTTTCCTGTACTACATTTCCAAATCAAATTCTTCAGGAGAGATTTCATCACTCAGCAAAACATTTTATTTTTTCAACAAACTAAATTCTTACTTCAGATAGCTGCACTTGAACAGTTGGTTTAATATCAATTAGAAAAAAAATCATTAAAAATACTTCTGGAAATGCCAGTCATTCTTCATATGACACAAATGTTAGTCTTACATAGCTTGCAGAAGAGAATGATGCATCTAGAAGTCTACTTGATTTGTCCAACCAATATGCTAGGTCAAAACACAAATTTTACTCCCTTCTCAGTCGTTCTTATTATAATACAAGCTATTCTCTGTTAAATATACCGTGTTCTTCCTGACTTTCATTCTAACTACTTAGGCCTGTTTTATTTCTCTGCATAACACTGATACAGAGTCTCTCTACAATCTTCTTATGAACTGAGATCTGGAACATAAAAAGAACTAAATCTCAAGGCTTTTTTCTACTTAATTCAAAATTTTAAAAAAAAAAGCAACTGCAGTAGTGTATTTAACTAGATGACAGATGCTTTAATCCCATTCACTAGGGATCCAGAGTCACAAAACAACACCATCTCTTTCATAATTTTGACAACTTACAAGTGGAAGTACATTTGAAATATATTTTTATTGCAGAATTACAGTGTTCAAGATAATAAATTTCTAGAGAGGGAAGCACCAATTCAAATAAGGCAGATGAAGTCTCCCACAGATTAAATCCTCAAGTGCAAACAGGTAAGGATGAGAAGGAGCAGTGTCTTTGACTGAACTACAGACATACCTTTAAAGGTAATACTTCTTTGTTGATGGAAAAAAATACCACCATAGCTTTGGTCCATGAGCAAAGGCCAGCAACATTCCCACATACTCTCTTAGCCGTCTCAATGTTGTAGTCCACCATTTCAAAATAAGGACTCAAAAGTTCTACCACTTCTTCATTAATTGTGTCTTTCTGAAAATGCTGAATAGAAATTTTTAAAAGTATAAGACACAAAATATATGTAAATACTGTAAATTATATATACATGTATTTCAGAACACATGGAACACTACAAAGATCACAAGCGTTACTTACTAACAGCTAATATGGAGTTATTTCTCACATGCACCCTTGAGACCTGTACAAAGTCATTCCGTTGTTATATATACTTAGAACATGGAAAAAAGTTCACCTTCATTTATGATCTTTGCTATCTCACAGTCACCATTACTGTCACTCAGAAAATCATTGTTTCAAAATATCACTGGTCCTGCTTGAAATCTTATTTTGCTTAAGACATAGGGAGTTTTGAAAATGTTCAAAAAGAAAATGAAGAGCTAAACTCTTGTTCAAAAATACACATTCTACAAGACAGTCCTTTCAAAGGGCAAGCCAGCTATCTTACCCTTAAATTACCTTGACTAATTAATAAAATGTATTTAATTTTTTTAAGAATGTATTTTTACTCTTCTCTTGAAAAAGCCCATTTTTCATTTTTCCTCCTGAAAAGCTCTCAGTTTTATCCCTCAAATTTATATACGGAGTATAATGAAACCCTATCCCAGATGAAATTGAAAAATAGCTGTTCCATGAAGCACAAATAGGCTTAATTAAGCACAAGCAAAATGAAATGTTGAAGTCCCTTAGAAAATTAAAAACCTTTACAAGTAGATGCAATGTGAATACTACATAAATAACATCCATGCCACTATCAACCATACAACACTGGTCAAGCCTCCTACCAGACCAGTGGCAAATTAAGTAAACTCAAAATGCAAAAATCAGGGATGAAAACACTTTGTGTAGCAGGAAAACGTAACATTTATTCCCACTAGATAAATCACAATATTATTAGGTTTAGTTATGAATCGGTATTTGTTTACCAGTTAGTTTCCATTTCCCTAGACAGATGCTGTGAACCAAAAAACCCCAGATTTTAAAAAGTTCTGATTGTGTTCATCCTAATAAACATCTATGCTTTTTCAAGCCAGCGCACAAGCTGCAATGTTGAAAATTAATGGAAAGTTAAATACCAGAAAAAAATATGTTTGTTATTAGCTTTAATGAAACGAGTAAGTAATGGCTATCCAAACCAAATGCTCAAAGCTTTGGGTCATTTGTCACCTAAAACAATTCCATTGCCTTACTTCGGAAAAATTATAATTGATTTATAACACGACTTTGCAAGAAGGGTTAAAGCTTATTTCGTTCAGACATATTTATTCTTAGGTCCTTAACATTTCAGATCTATTGTGCGATTTCCCTTGCACATTTGTTCTCCTATGAACACCAGAGAAAGCACTGTCCTTTATTTTCTTACATTTTTTAAAATAATAAAGATTGCACAAGCACCTGCAGGCTCTGTAAGAAGTTCCCTGTTGTCATCAGCTTTAGAGATTCTTGCCATGATGGGACGGTACAGCATTTTTCCTGATCAATTTTCACATGGTTGACTTTACGCTGGAAGAGCAGCAACACACAGTCCATGATACGCATGATGAGGTGAGGAGGTCGACCCAGTGTGCGGACAGTGGCGATATCTGCAGGTTTTATTGTCTAGGAATTTAAAACAAAGGGAAAAGCAATTACTGTTAATGTTTAGTTAATTAAACATGGAACATAAGCTCACCAACGGTATTAATCAATGGGAGAAAAGAAATATTTATATTATTTTTACCTCTAAAAAGCATAAAGCTAGAAGGACCCCACAATCCGATTTTCACTAGTAACTCCTATCAAGTACTAGGAAACCTCAGCACAGGACCTCCACAGCAGCACCTTAAAACTCAAAACTACCATAAACTGTTTTGATGATAAAAAAGAACAAAGCAGAAATATCTTGAAATTTTACTTGTTTCTTTAAATGTGAGCATATTGCTCAGAAACTGAGTCTAGAATGGAAATACTTTTCATTGACATCCAGAAAATTAAGGTAAATTAAGGAAACCAGTAAGAAGGCCTGGTATATATATATGTTTGCATCTTCTAAAACATCTTACCAGGAATATTCCTGGCATAGGAGAAGGCCTGCAAGAAAAATAAATTATAATAAGATGTGAAAACCTAGGCCCTATTAAGGCTAAGTAAGCCTAGAGTGCGAGTCACTGTAACTCATAACTCTACATCATGAGTCAGAAAAGACTTATCAGAAAACTCAGCTGAAGATGTCTCCTTAGAGAATGGATTTGAGCAGTAGTGCTTACTGCACCACATACAGAGCAACAAAACCAGTGAACAATGGGCACTGCTGATGGGCAGACCGGCTCCTACAACACACACAAGTCTAAGCCTACAACACACACAAGTCTGAGCAGAAGCTTTGCTAGTTCACATCAGTCCTAGTACACAACAGCCCAAACATGAAAAAACAGATTACTGCAAGTGTTATGACACCTTGCTTCTAGCCTAGTACACACCTCGCTGGGAATTCACGAAGACAGATTTTAATTACCTGTGTCTATACTTCAATAAAGGGATTTCAAAGTACTGCAGGCTATCCAGATAGCCTTCCCTCTGCCAGCCCTTTGTTTCCCTTCAATATTTTGCTGCTTATTGGATTCAGTGTGCACCAAATACTTCACCAGAATTTTTCCAGGTATCTGCATGAAAATTTTAACCAGTATTTCTTAGTCACTGTAAGGAAATTCAGCTCAGCCTTTTTTTGCTAACATATAAATTGTGTCAAAATTGTTACATTTAAATTTTATTTATTTATTTACTTGTCTCTAGCTGTGCATTGAATGCACTATTTTTATTACAGGGAAAACTGCAACAAAGTTTTACTAAACTTTGACAATTCTTACTCAAATTTTAAAAAACTAACCTTATTATATATTTAGAAATGCTTCCAAGATCTTGCGTACCCACCCTTCTGAGGATGGGAGGGAGGGAGGGAGGGAGGGAGGGAGGGAGGGAGGGAGGGAGGGAGGGAGGGAGGGAGGGAGGGAGGGAGGGAGGGAGGGAGGGAGGGAGGGAGGGAGGGAGGGAGGGAGGGAGGGAGGCTTAGAATACATAGACATGTTCTACTAGGTCTCTTTTTGTGATTGTTTGCCTTTCCCATTTAGACATAGGCAAAGCAATTTATTATAGAAAATTCAAGAATTTCAAGATTAAGCCCAAATATTTTTTCCCATTGAGAAATTTTACAATAATGCCAGTGTAGTTTTTTCTTGAAATCAGGTTTTCATTTATTAGCACCCTACATTTCCAGAGCAGTATTGTTTTGGTTCAGCCATTTCAGTCAAAAGCAGAATGTAAGCTTTAATAAGATACATGTCTAGACACAGGATGGTGGTGCCCCCTTTATACTGCAGATGCTGACTAATTAACATGGCTTATTTTTCCACTTTTCAGAATGCTTGCCCACTACCGGGTTTGTTGTTTTGTTGTGGCTGGTTCTTTAACCTTTTTCCCGTGGCTATATATCAGGGTCTTATAATACAAACCTTCTCCTTTATTTCACTCTTCCCAGCTGTCAGGCCACTAACCTTTATTTAGACTTTTGTACTCTGTCCTTTAAGCATCATGGCAGTCAGAGACTGTTAAACATCTCTCATTCAAGGTGAAGTCTTACATCCGGAAGACCCATAAAATTTTTCTACCCTAGATTTCAAAGTTATAATGCCGTTCTTTCAAATCAGTCTTTAACCATCACAACTGCTGGCAGCCTCTCAAATGGAAAGGTATAATTTCCAGTAAATCCACATAAAACCCTTTGAGGTTTGTCTATCCTTCAGGTTTTTTCTTCATACTTTTCTGTTTCTTGAGATGTAAGCTCCCTGCATGCATCTAACAGGTATAGTTTAGATTCCACTACTACTGCTTGAAGCAAAATGTCTTGAGGCACATCGTCCTATAAAGTCAGCTGAGCAGACATAAAGAAAAATAGTATGCAAGACCAATTAATATTAATCTTTTTAAATCTTAAATATATGGGCATTCTATTAAAAAAGCTTTAGAAGAAAAGTATGGTGAAGGAAATGAAGTCTTGGTAATGCCACAACTCCTAAGAAAATTTTTTTTTTTTAAAGATAGAAAATAATGGACCAGAAAACTCATTGAAAATGCAATTTCTTTGTGAAAACTTAAAATAGAAGGTTTGGATTTGGATGGAATTACAACTGATTTTATGTGGAGAGCACTTCACTCAGTGCACACAAGCTGTTTAATACAGTATCAATATTCAGTTACTAGTCTAACATCAACCTGTAGCACATGTTATGTTAATTACAGTTTCAAAGAAAGTTAAAAGTTTCCTTTTCTGAAAACTGACTATTTGGGTGTTGATACTCACATGAAAAAAGGAAAACAAAACTGAATCCAAAAAGTCTCAAAATACATTTTTTTTTTTTTTTTTGTCAAGAGTTATACAATATGTCTGCAATTTTGTATTTCAAAGACATCCACCTTCTTAGTGGTAATGTTATATATGTCCAAGTACTAACCTGTAAGGCTGCTTCTGCCTCTTCCAAAGCAGGCTTGGCAGCTTCCAACTTCTCTTCGGCAATGGCTTTGTCAACCGTGATACTGTCTACGATAGCTTGCGCTTTGTCTTTCACTTTCTGAACATCACCCTTCACATTCTCAGCAGCCTGTGCTTTTACAGTAACTTCTTTCAATACCTAGAATGTGAGAAAATCCACATGCCATAGTTAAAGAGTTTTTGTTACAAAATCATATCTGTCCAATTCCAGAAAAGTCAAATAAGATCATTCTCTCCAAGATCCTTTCTTTCCAACACTTAACTTCATTTAAATTGATTCATCTTTTCAAAATAGAAGGAATAAAAGTAGAAAAAAAAATCTAACAGCAACACACTTTGAAGGCTGTACGTACCATGTCAGCTTTTTCATTGGCAGTTTGAAGTTCCTTTTCTTTTACCTCCAGTTCTCTGCTTAGAGCAGCTACTGACTCAGAGGCCTCTTTCAATTTTTCCAGACCAGTATTTATTCTGAAGTTAAAAAGCAAAATAAAAAGCATCTCATTTGCTATGGTGCACAATTGACACTCTACTTTCCATCTATAGAATGAATCACATCAACCAGAATGAAAGCTTGCAAAAGATGTTTTACACCGAAAATGAAACTTGGACAAGAACTTTCACCTTTCTCATATCTTCAGAATCAACAAAGTGGACAATAAAGTACATTAATAAATTTTGTGGCTTGAAATTTTACCCACTTCTAATCAACGACTATATCTTTATCTTTGCATAAAAATCCTACAGTTCGTTTCTATAAATAACACTGTCCCTCTTGAGCCAATGCTCAAAGAACAGAGTCCTGTACAGCAGAAAGCTTTTTCTGATTACTAAAATTTTGAAAATTATAACAAATCAATATTTCTTATTTTAAGTGGACACTGAAAATAATCCAAGACCAAATAAAAGAGAGTAAAAGAAAAATAACATTGAGGTAAGACCTATCTGATTCAGCATTAAAATTCCCCTTCAACAGTGATTTTTTTCTATCAAAAATTCTTCACTTGGGACTTTTCAGACAAGTTTTAAGGACCTCTACAGAGGCTGCTATTGCAAAGGCTATGCAGTACTCAGACAGCTGAAGAAATATAGGAGAACAGACAAAGTGTAACCCCTGACAAAGCCATTCAGACAGTGCAACTAAATTTACGTGGAAAAAATTTGACTTCATTAATTAATTTGGTAAATCTGAAGGTAGAAAACATGGCAACACCCTTGTCTTTTACAAGCCTTCACCCCTAACATAACTACAGGTCTCAAACTCAATTTGACGTTGAAGACAAAGAATGTTTCAAAATGAAATTAATTAGTTTAAGCCTTTCTTTAAGGCTTCCAACTCTTTTTGACAATCCCTCAAAACTGAGAAGCCAATTTTTCTTTAGGGTGACACCAACTCATACATTAATTGCTAATTTTATATTATAGTTGAGTTTTCCTGACATGAAGATATATCTGCAAATAGATATTATTAGTTTAATAAAGCATCTGAAAATAGGAATAAGTATATCGAAACCACTTTAATAATCTACAGGTAAAAAGCTCAGGAGTCTAAGTGAGGCTCTGTGTTCACAAAACCACTAAGGATACTCCTTCTGTATTCATAACAGGATGTTACAAGTGTTCAGCAAGAAAACAAAAGTGGCTGCCTGGCAAATTAAATGCTTTTTTCAATATATTATGAAATGACGTGTAGATAACTTCTTTGACTCTTTAAAAACACACAGGTACAATTTATGCTCACGTCATTTTCCCTCTAACTCTATTTTCATGCACCACTACTCCTTTCCCCTACCACCTCCAAATATATATAATCTTTAGATTATATGACAAGAGAAACTACAATATTTGAATAAATTACACTTTCACATAATTCTAGGAATTAAAAATACCTTTTTTTTACTGTGCAAGGAGACAAGCCATGCATTGAAACTAAGGATATCAGAATATACCTACCTGGGAAAGAAAATTACAGAAAAGCGGAAGTAACCTGAGTAGTTTACCTGTTTGATAATGTTTGCACTTCAGCATGCTTTTCTTTGTATGTGGTTTTATATCCCTGAATAAAGGTCAGGTAGGATTTGGGAGTCACATGTGTAGAACGTCTGTATCTTTGAAAGTAATCAGAACACTTTTCTGCCACTCCATCCTGGAATGAGCCCATGCACTGCACGATTTCCCTCTTGGTATCAGCAGTGCAGTCCATATCAAATGAGGACAGAAAGTGTTCAGATACTTAGGAAAGAAAGGAAGAAAGCTTAAATGTAAGTAAATATTTACAAAAACATATTAGCTTATAAACAACTCACTATAAAATAAGACAGCATGTATTATCCTGGCTTTCACCCAGCTTCTGAAAACCCAGTCTTCTTTACTCTTCACTATCAGAATCTGAAAATTATTCCACACTTGTCAATAGAAAGTATAGCCAAGGATCTGGCATTCTTTCATCTCCAAATTGTGCAAGTGCTTTTTCACTCTGAACCTAGCTGCTACCTACCAGGGACTAGGTAAGCACAGCCTTCCTCTGTATACCCTATCACAGACACATTCACAAATACCCTCTTTCTTTAGTAGCATCTTTGCCTTCTTTACGAATGCTTTTAAGACATCTTCACAGGGAATTTTTCTTCAAACTGTGTTCAAAACCATTCCTGTGTTAGAAATATTTCAACAGCTTAATACAACAGGCTTTAAAGAAGAAAATTTTGGAATCAAGTAAGTTTCTTCTGGCAAAATTCAACGCAATTAAAACAGCTATTTGACCACTGATCAGAAAGTTATGTGTCTGCAAAGATAAAACCTACACATACCTGCCACCAGGGCATCCTTAGGCCATTGGCTGAACCAATCTATAGTGCATCCAGAAATGAGAGCAGGGAACTTCAGGGCCCTATTTCTGAATTTTTCACCTACTGGTGAAAAGCAAAGAACTACATGAAGGTTCTGACGGACTCTGGTCATGAAATAATCATACAGAGCTTCACTGGTTGGAGGTCTTCGTGGATGTTCCTTTTTGAAGGAGGGAATGAGATCACTAATGATCTCATCTACTTCATCACGTGCAAATAAGTTTGACACCTTTGGGAAGAAGGAAGATATTTTCATGCTTTTTGAGATGATCCAAAATAGAGTCAATAGAGCACAAGGTTCTTTTAATACACAGCATTGTAGGAAGGGGCATACATCTCGGACACTGAAGTTATTAGTGCCCACCAACTCCTTTAAACAAGAAGTTTTAATGAAGTGATTCCATTAAACAGATTGAAATCTAACTTACTGTAAAACTTTAAACCCCACCCTCCAATGGCTTTGATTCCTTCTCTTTATATTCCAATAACTAGTAGCAATTACTCTGAAACATAATCCTGCAATAATAAGTAAATAAATAAAATCAATTAAATCCATCCCATGCACTCTGGACATAAATTTACCATATAAAAACTATCTGTACACTAATAGTTAATTTAACAGACAACTTTTTAAAACATCAGAATTATTTCCCCAGTCTCAATTTTATTTTTTTAAAGCTGCGCTCATGTCCCTTGAGATAGCTTCTCCCACTCTAACCTAGGATTTTGTAGATTTTATAGACCACATTCATTTTTAACAATACTCTAATGACAAAAAGCACTTAAATTCTAGCTTTTGAAAGTGCATCCCTTGACTTATAATAAAATTTTCAAATAAATTATGTTATTTTGCTTCAGGATTATAAATTTTAAAAAGCAGAAAATTGATCATGAGGAGACACTTTACCTCTCCTGATGACAGAACATTGTTCAAGTATTCCAAGAAAGACTCATCTTTGATCTCATTGTCTGTAAAAAGAAAACAGGTGCCTTTGCCTTGCAGTCCTGCAGTTCTGTATAAGAGTTTCAGATCTTCCATCAAGTCTAAAGTGTTGTATGATCTACAAAACAAAAAAAAGTTAGTTGAACGAATACTCATCTCTTTTTTAAAAAAGTCATCTGACCAAAAGGGTAAAAAAAAAAAACCAAACAAGCAAATTTAAATTAGAAACAATATCTTGGAACTTAAGGCAAAAAGGTGCATATTTCAGATAGGTCCTCTGATGAGACCTACACCAAGGGATATTCACACATGTAAATCTACACTTTCTTCTGCAGCCAACACATCTGCAAAAGATCTAAAATAATTTCACTTCCCTAAAATTACATCTTATTTGAGTGCCAAAATTGACCTGTGCTACAAGCAGCTGGGGAGATATTCATTCTGAGGCATTCAGAGAAGGATTTATGATTTATTTTTTATCTTTTATGAGTTATTTCAAAAGAAACCACACTGGGTTGAACAATATGAAATAAAGCCAAAATGTACTTGGAAAAGGTTGTCAAAATACTGATATCTATATAAGATCTGTGAGATTAGAGGGCAGGGATAAAGATTCAACTTTCTCAGATGATGGCATTTCAAATATTACAAGATGAATTCATAACAGCCTTTTGGATAGATAACCACCTAAAAATATTTTCAGTAGCCTTTAATGTACTGCGTAAAGACTCAAAGATAACTTGACACTGCCAATATTCTTTCTCATTCTGTGAATGAAACAAAAAAAAAATCCTACTCCAAAGACAGTAAAAATCCACAATTATTGTAGAAAATCAAGCAAGTCTAGTAAGTTTCAAAGGATTTTCATGTCCTCCCACTCCATGTGATGGTGATCAGACTATGCTGAGCAGAGAATATGAGTCTGTTTTATTTATAGGAAGACTTAAAACTCAAAGTGCTTATTTAGTTAAATTTCAGGTAATGCTCACCTAGTCAACATTATCTGGAATGTTTCATAGCCCGCTATGAAGGATGCCAATCTTGTCAAGCTCTGTTTTCCTGAGCCACCAACTCCAACTAAAAGAGCATTTCCACGAGGAGTGCGAATCACACGAGAAATCTGTGTAATATACCATTCATTTATTGCTACAAAGTGTAAAAGTCACACATCCAAAAATTCTATGCTACCACATTAATAAGTTATATTAGAAATGAAGAAAAAAATGAAAATTTTAAGGTTTAATTAAGGGATTCTATATTACTATTAATATATTCTGTGGGCATTTGTACTTTGTAACATTTACTGTTGACCTGTCAAATAGTATAGCAACCATTTGATTCCATGACTGTGTATGTTCAGTTATCAGTAGAATTACATCTCCCAACAAGTACAAATAAATCTCAGCTGTGATTTCTTAGTGATGTGCTATCACAGCATGAGGAATTGTCAAACTGGGAAAGAAATAATTTTCCCAATGTCATGACCTCTGGATAACTTCAGTAAGACTCATCTCACCAGGTCTTTTCATCGTGAACCGAAAGACAGGATGTCCCAGGCATGTTAAATTCGGGACAAAGAGTTTTCAGTATTCTCTGCAACAGGTAATAAATACAGCCTTTATAATGAAACTTGTTACACTTCTCATTTACTTTACTGCAAAAATGCACAGTATCAAGTATGAATATTTGATCACAGTGAAACATCTCCCAATTAGATCTACATTTCTTTCCCACTTCATTATTTATCTTTTAAATCAAAAGGCAGTAGCTTCCTACTGCTCCACATTTCCCTTTAATTCAGGACTGTGCAATGTAAACAACAAGACCCTTTAGAATTCAGAGCAAAAAAAAAATTCAGCAGTAACTGTGAACTGCATACATTTGTCTTGCTGTCCAAAAAACAATGCCATGAAACATGATGCTGAGAAAACATGTCTAAGTACAGGAGACAAACTTTCTCCACAGCCCATCAGTTGCAAGTGGACAGACCCTCACTGTACCCAGAAGAGCCTACATTAATGTCCAGAGCAGCACAGAGCCAGTTCCCTCTCAAAGACACAATAATACCAGCCAGCTGGTTTGCAGCTGGTCTCCTCCATACAAGCAATGATGCACTGGATTGGCTTCTGTTCTCTTTATCATCTTGAACAGTTCTTTAATGACTCCAGAATTCCACTGTGTCAATAAACCACCTCGGATACTTATTTACTTGCCTTTTGTCTGAGTTACTTCTTTCCAAGCCATTAAAAATAGTCATGCCAATTTCCTCTATTTAAAACCTATTTATTTTACATACTGAGTGTAATGTATTTATTATTTTCCACAGGTTAATGTTTCAAAAGAAAGATAAAATCAAGTATGAAGTCTTAATCTAAGCTTCTTTATTATTTACCCAGAAAAAGAAAATTTAATTTGCCCAACATCCTTGCAATATCACAGATCATTTCAATAATGGCTATTAGATCTTTTCCAGGCAGAGGCACACAAGCTGTTAATTAGAAATTTTGTTCTCTATTTAAGATATCCCTCAGCTTTAACTCATTCAAGTCATACTATGTGAGCTCAGATTAGGCATTACCTCAACTGTGCCTTTCTCTTAGAAGCTGTCTCAGGTCCACACACTTGTTCCTGTTTTCAAGAATTTAGAATCACAGAAACACTACCTATTTATTTCATCTAAGCAAAGGCAAACAAAATATTTCAAGTATTTACCATCTAGCTACCAAAAGAAAATTTTCCTGATAAAGGTGGCTGTTCAGTGAAACAAAAAAAAAAAAAAAAAATTACTACATCCTAAACTTATATAGATTTTTTTTTCTAGGAATAAATGAGAAACTGATTGGTAAGTGTGATGATTACTTACAATTGTCCTAAAGAAATGCATAGCACAACATCATTGATTCTGCAGTGAACCTTAGAAAGAAAGGGACTAATTTTGCAAAATAACAAGAATTCACCCCAAAATTATGAAAACTGGAGATGCAATATGTTTGTCAACTATAATTAAATTTAAATTGTTTAGATATTTAAAATTATATTTAGGGCGACAATGCAGTTAAATATTCAGTTCTTAATAATTTATTATAAGAAATACTGAAAACTTCAGTATTCAACTCGGACAATAGGGGTTCTAGTGTCAAAAAAAAGGGTTCTACTTTGTATGAGGCCTTTTCTACGTGAACAGTCATATCAAGCTGTGCTGCGCTAAAATTTATGGTCAGTTCCTATCCATATTCAAAAGAACTTTAAAACTACTGAGCATACTGTGAATCCACAAAAGAATTTTGGACTACATTCATTCCTACTCTGCTGTGCATACTTCTTCAGAAGCGACCAATTATGTCTTAACCTGAATTTCATTTGATTCATTCCAAAGACAGGAAGGGCTCCCAGAAGGATTAAGAAGGAAAGCTGAAATAGAATTAGAATAGCTAGTGCCATGGTCCCACCAAACATAAAAGTTAGATATAAAAGAATAGTTCCATCTGATGCATTTTCTGAAAAGTTTTTAATAGGTTTTAATACCTAGTCACAGAGTGACAGATCAAATATTTGCTAGCAATAAATTATTTGCTTCAATTTCAGAAGTAATTTACCTTGATTCATGCATACCTCTACTCAAAGGAGATGGGGGAAAGTGAACAACAACAAATGACAATCCAGCAAGACTGTACCTTGGCTAAATGAACCATAGCATCCTCAAAGAAAACCATGTCCATTCCAGTACCACGAACATTCTCATTGTATGTTTGTAAAAACTTATTTAAACGATTCCGTAGCTGATGAAATGAGGATATTGGTTCATAGATTTTGGGAATATCTAAATTAACTTCCTCTGGTTTTTCATCTAGAACAAAAAGCAAGTAATAAAATCTTAGCAACTTAAATAATTGACAAAGGTTCAATGAGGGGATAAGTAAGTAAAGATAAGTAGAAGTTTCACCACCCAGAAACAGATATATTATACATATTATATATTAGATGTACATGTGAGAGTACACCCTGCCTGCATGAAATGGTGATTTCAGCTACATAATTTTTAAAGACAAAATGCGAAAAAAAAAATTTAAATAGCCTTCTTTCTCTGTATCTGAAACTTGAATGAAGAAAAATGATACTTGTTTAGGTGCTAGGAAAAAAAGTAACACCAGAGAATAAAGGTAAATAAACACTGCAGTTAAAAATTGCAAATAATCTTTTCTGTAAAAGAAAAACAGTCTAAATTGATTAAATAATTTACTAGAAAAAACATACTCTTGAAATTAATAACTGCCACAACAAAAAAGTATATTCATTGTGAATTAGCATACATTCATTTCCTTAGGTGATATGAAAGACACAAGTCAGCTCTCAAAGAAAGGAACAGTGCTGCTGCCTCATCTCTCCATTCATAACCTTAATCATGCTGAAAGGTGACATGCCTTCTTCCATAAGAATTGTTACAGCAAATAAAATTACAGGAAAGTTGAGATCAGCAGGGACCTCTGAAAGTCATCTGGTTCAATACCTTGCTCAAGATGGGCCACCTACAGCTGGTTCCCCAAGACCATGCTCTGTGCCTTATGAATACCTCCCAAGACACAGACTCTACAACATCTCTGGATAACCTGAACTAGACTGCCACAGTGAAGGAAAAAAAAAAAAAAAAAGAGTGATTACTGATGTTCAAGTTCTTCAATAGATTTTATCCAGTATATCTATGTCTTTCTTGTATTGAGGAGCCCAGACCCGGACACAGCACTCCAGGTACGGCCTTATTAGTGGTAAAAAAAGGGAAAGGACCACTTCCCTTGGCTTGCTGGCTACATTTCTCCTAATGCAGCTCAAGATGTCACTAGTTTTTTCTTCCTGCAAGGAAGGGTACACTGCTGGTTCATGTTCAGGTTGGTGTCAACCAGCACCCCAGGTCCATTTCTGAAAGGAGACTAGCAGACATGTGACCACCAGTATACACAGGTGCGTGGTGCCTTTCCTCCCTAGGTCCAGGACTTTTCATTTCCCTTTGCTGAACCTTATGGAGTTCTTGTTAAGGCCCACCTGGGAGGCAGCACAATCTCTGACATATCAACCACTCCTCCTAGTTTTGCGTCACCTGGGAACTGGCTTGAGGGTCCAGTCTGCCCCATCACCCAGACCACTAATGACAATGCTGAGGATGAGTGAACCCTGTGTTGGCCCCTGGGATACACCCTTAGTTACTGGTCTCCAATTAGACTTTGAGCCACTGATCACCACTGTCTGAGCTTGACCATTCAGCCTATTTTCAATCCATCTCACTTCTCATCCAGACCATATTTCATTAATAAATAACCAAATCTCATTGGAATGGTGCCAGCAGGCAGACAGGGGGCTTTTGGTTGGTGGTTTGGATTTCCTAAAAAATAATACTAGTACAATACTAGTAGAATTTTGCTCTTATTTACATACATTTAGCTCAATTAGTTTCAGGATTTCATAATCTATCTATGTTATAGGATGTATTTTTCCAGTTATCCTAGATCAATCAGTTTTGCTAAGCCTGTTCTAACCTGATGAAGAAATACATAATTCAGAACATTATCTCTGACTGGTAAAATTAATATCAATGAAGTAAGTTATTCCAGTAAAATAAGTATTTCCCTAAGGCTTAGTAAAGCACTAAAAGCCAGTGTGAAGGTAAGGAACAGAAAGGTGGGGGAAAAAACTTCAAACCCCAACCAAACTCTAGTGTATTTACAATAGTTTTTGTAACTTTTCTCTTGTTTCAAATTTTTTCTCCATTTACTTTCCATTGCACTATTCTAATGCTCATGCAGTTTCAAGGGAAAAACCAACAACAGAAAAACAATAACAAAAAATAAATCAAAAATACATATATAAAAACATAGTTTAAGAAAATCACATTTTACCATAGAACCTACACTCTCAAAATACATTTTATTATTATTAAGAAATTATAAATTCTCTTTCAGATGCCCTTTATATTGTGTTTTTTATTTGCTTGAAGTCACCTGAATTTCAGAATTTTTAGCTCTGTATTGCTTCTGCATACCAATGCTCCTCTAGATTAAAACATAATTAAATCAATTGACTTCTTATTTTAACTTGTAAAAGCACTAGTTAAACAAAAGGAGTATTCCAGGTGGAAGTAAATTTCTCACAAGCTGAATAAGACATTTAAACAAATTAGCAGCTGATAAGAAACTAATAAGAAGTACATCGAGGAGTTAAATTGCAGCAACACTTTTACAGTTTTGAAACATTTAAAATAATTATGTCATCTTAATTCTTTTCCTACAGTTTAAATATTAATGTCCAAGGACAGTATAAAGTACAAAACCTAAGAAAGGGCAGACTTTTACATTATTTAGAGAGGAAAGTAGCAAAATGTATTATTTTAAAGTCTTTTTCAGTCTCAAGATTCGTATTACAAGTACTAAATAACAATGTCAAAACTAACTGATAAAGACACCTTTGAATAGGTGGAGGGTCTTGAGATCAATAGCACCACTAACAATTCCTTTGAAGCTAAGATCTAAAAATTGACTAAGATCCAAGTCATCAGATATTTCTCTCGGGGACAAACATATTGTGCTTTTAGAGCCCAGAGACAGAAAGGTTATGCAGTACTAGTAAACCTATTACTAATCTGAGCATAGGGATCATTGAAGTCAGTGTCCGACATCATGTTTTATATAAAGATCTCAGAAACCAGTCCCCCCCTTAAACTTCCATCAGAATGGGAAACACTAAATGCCTAAGTGATCTTTAACTCTTCCATGACCCATCCTCCCTTCAGGGGGACATTTTCTGTTAATGGGCCATTGAGTCAGTCACTGCATGACTGATAAAATTACATCATCCCATTGTGAGATGCTCCACCCAGGGGGAGGAGCCAAGCATTCCTACTTGATTATAATCTGAGCTACAGAACGCCACAGTCAGCCTTTTTCCACTGGATTCCCAGAGGAAGATTCGCAGACTATTCTACATCACCGCTGGACCTTCAGAGGAAAACTCCACCCTTCTACAGGATCACTGCTTCAACCGAACCACATCTGTCACTCCAGGAGGACTGCAGCCACCATTTAAACAGACTGCTACCAGCACCCTGACCAACAGGGTGTCAGGTTGTATCCTGACTGTTTGTAATTTTTGTACTACTGCATTTTATTTTAATTTTCCTAATAAGTTGTATGGATATTTTTAATGTATTTATACATACTAGTGAAGAACTGTTATTCCTACTCCATATCTTTGCCTGAGAGCCCCTTAATTTGAAAATTATAATAATTTGGAGGGAGGAGGTTTACATTTTCCATTTTAAGGGAGGCTCCTGCCTTCCTTAGTAGACACCTGTCTTTTCAAACCAAGACACTTTCTTACACCGGCTTACTTTTAGTTCTATTTGGTCCTTTCCAATGAAATACGTCCTATCCTTTATCTCCTGTTTACACAGCCTTCTGTCTACTTCAACTGTTTAAGGAAAGGTTCAAAAAGCATTGGCCATTCATGTCAGTCTCTTATTGCCTCCAGTCTCTTTTTGCACTCTTATCAGTGCAGTGATATCAACACAAATAACTGAATCATCAAATGACCTTTCCCTAAACACAAAAAAAAATGTTTTCTGTTCTTTTGCAATAACTGACAAATACCCACAGTTCATTTTGTGAGGTCAGTGACACCATGGTTTTGTTTGAAAGACACAAAGCTATTGCTATAAGTCATATTGGTTTTTAAAGAGGTTTAACTAGCATTCAGGAAATTTTTAATTAATAGTCATTTGTTAAAAAATCATGTAACAGTTATTTCTTAAAGTGTTTTGGATTACCCCAGAGACGGTATTTTTTAATCAGATTTCTATGGCATGCTACCTACATTGCTATACTTTATCTAGTACTGCAACCCCACCATTTCAAGTCATTCGTAACACACTTCCTTCATCATTTTGGAATAATAAAGTCTCATGCTCACTATTTGGCAGTTCTGTCTTTCAGCCACACCAACTTAAATGAAAGCAAGGCCCTCCTATACAGACAACCTGGATAGCAATACAGACTTAGAATTCCCATTATGATAAAAATATGACACAGCTGGTGACACAGACTATCTTCAAAGCCACTGGAAAAAACAGACACTTTTGATGCGTAAACTTAGTATTAATTTTTACGACATATGTTTCTTAGTATCTATGATCTTCATATCCCTTTGTCTATTCTTGTCATTTCCATGATTATTAGAGTGAATCTTTACCAATTCTTGCAGGTGCATCCCTTAAGAAGTCAACAAAGAGTTCATCTGTTTCATGACTCAGCAAAGATTTTGGATCTTCAAATTCCTCCTCAATGAGTTTTGCCAGGGCTGTGTGAAACCAATTAACATCCTCTGAGGTTGTGAAACGATCAGCAATAACACACTTACATTCATGCTTCCACAGTTTTATCAGCACCTACATACAAAAAAGAAAAAAGAAAAGGGCATTTCACAAAATCACAGAAGGAGAATGGGTCGGGTTGGAAGGGACCACAGTGAGTCATTTTGTCCAGCCTCCCTGCTTGAGTAGGGTCATCCTAGAGCACGTGGCACATAATTACTACAGACAGTTCTTGAATATCTCCAGTGAGGGAAACTCCACAACCTCTCTGGGCAATCTGTTCCAGGGCTCCATCTCCTTCCCAGTAAAGAAATTCTTCCTCATGTTCAGGTGGAACTTCCTGTGAATCAGTTCCTGCCTCTTATCCCATTGCTGGGCACAACCGAGAAGAACATATCTCTGTCCTCCTGATGCTCTCCCTTCAGATACTGGCAGACATTGATGAGGTCTCCCCTCAGCCTTCTCATTTTGAGGCGGAATAGGCCCTACTCCCTCAGCCTCTCCTCTTAAAAGAGGTGCTCCCGTCCCTTAACTGTGTTTGTAGCTCTCTGCCAGACACACTCTAGGAGCTCTATGTCTCTCTTGTACTGAGAAACTCATTTGGCCTGTGAAGAAACTATACCAACTTTAAAGCTTTCCCTTAATTTCTTTATTTAAAAATAAGATTAACAATAGAAAAGAAATAGTATTTAGGCGGTTCTTCAGAAGAGATACCTTGATCTTCTTATTCTGCCCAGTAGTAAGATTATATTCAGCTAACTATGGACAAAGCCTTAACCTAGCATTCCAAAGCATAAGAGAATAAATAAATAACATTTCATAAGATTTTATAAGATTTTCCCCAGCCTTAAAACTGTATCCATACCAGTTAACATGTTTATGTATTGATAAACCACTTTTCTAACTGGTCATTAAGTAGAAGATGGGTGAAAATATAAGCCTCATGGCACAAATAATCTCATGCCAAACACATATATCACTGGGCCCAATACTACAAAAGTAATTGGAGAATAACAACAAGGGAGAATGTTTAAGTGTTAATATTGTCCTTTCTCCAGATTCAATATACCTTTAAAGTCCCTAAGTTTGGTGATAGGATGAAGAAAGAGAACCCATCAGGCTGTTAATACCAGGAGCCCTAGTTTTAGTTCTATACTGTTATTATACAGTAGTAGAAAAAATTCTAGGTACTCCTTGAAGACCTTTTGTTCGACAACACTTTGTACAAATGACACATATTAAGTCTCAGAACTAATATATAAATTTATATAATATTTTTTGACCAGTTGGTTTTTATACTTCATAATTGTGTGTATATATATATATATATAAAATTATCTAAGTGCTCCATATTTTTGGGATGAAATTAAAATCTACTCTGAAGTTTAAATTTTAGATGCAGTAGAGTTCAAGACCTTATTCAACAAACAGATGCACATCGTACATGAAGTGATTATATAACCCAAATATTTAACCAATTTTCCATGTTTACCATAAACATGGCTTTTCCAGCACTACATGTTTCAGAGCTTAAAACTCTAAATGACTTTTCCTTAAAGAAAGTTTCCTTAAAGTTTCCTTAAAACTTCTTCCTTAAAATTAGAAGAGAAATTATGTTTTACGGAAGAAAGATAGATTGCGAAAAAAAAATATAATTAATAGTTGTTACTATTTCTTCCTTTTAAACCATAAGTCAGAAACCATGTTAGACAGAAATTAAGTAGTGACTGAAAGTCTCAAGACATTAATGGAAAAGAGGAACTATTCAAGTTTTTAATCAATATTCACTGGGTTAAAGGAAGTTCATTGCTTCTCACTTATTTTCTCCCTTCTTTCAAACAAACTAGCATTTTTCAGTAATAGGAAAAGCAGATAGAAGTAAACTGTTGCGACAAAGGAAGCGAGTTCTGTTACCATTTTGAAACAAAATTGTCATTTCAGTTGGTACTATAAAAGCTGGATTAAAACACCTTTGCCTCAAAAAACCCACTAAAGCTGCATTTTTTTAAAGCAAATTCAAATGCCAAGATAGACTCTTCATCCTCTTTCCTACACTAATTATTATAAGGTCACTGATGTGCTGCACTTACCTGTGGTTCGTTGATCACTTCCGATGTAGTGTTCAGCATTCCTTGCCAAATCCTCGAGAGGTCTCGAAGGTTGAAGACATAATGAAACTTGGCTGGTGTGGGCAACATTTTTAGCTTGGTAATCTGCCACAGTCTGCGTGTCAATGGAACCAATTTGGCTACTGTTTTTTTCACATCATCTGAAAATCCCCGCTCACTACAGTAGTGTCCTTCTCCAATTACACCTGTATAAAAAAAGATTGCTAACTCAGACACATTAGCACAACACCAAGAGCAATGATTATCTGAAGCTTGTTTCTTTTTTTTTCCAACTCCCAAAACCTTTTCAAATTTGTTGAAATGGCTTTCCAGTGTTCATTTCATTCAAATCTTTATTCCGCCATTCTTAACACCATTCTGCCATCAGCTGAATGGTTATTTAACTCTTAATTGTTCTTTTAATTTTAATATTCTTTTTCTCCCAAAATAGTTTCCATTAGCCTTGAACAGCTAATCTGCTGAAATCAGTATGATTCCATCCTTTGTGAAAGTCTAGTCTTTAGTTACTCATTCTTAGCAGCAGTGGCACCTGAGCAACTGTCCAGCATTGTCACTAAAACAATATCTTCATGTCATTCTTATTAAATCTGAGCATATCAAGGGTTTCAGAGATGTAACTGGACCTGAAAAACTTACAGATTGATGATGTTGCAGGTGGGGAGTGATTACTGAAAGAAAATGTGCTGGTAAACAAATCAGAGGGGAATTAACCCTTAATTTTAACAATAATGTGTATAAATGGAAGGATAAGGAAAAATCAGCTAATATTTTAAAAATGGGATGGGTACAAAGCGAGTTTCCCTTTACCAAAAATTTTGTCAATGGAAGAATTAGAAGGCAGAGTACAGTTGAACACTGAAAATTGTCTCTTCAGCCTCTGTGGAATATCATTGCGACCTCCCCCAGGGTGGATCATGGCAGCCAAAAACTGAATGTCCACAATGTTGGTAAATTCACCAGGTTTTTCCAGGTTATACAGTCCTTTCTGTTCCATCAGTTGCCTAACTATCTCATTAGTGACCTGTAAAATAACCAGGTTTTATATAAGACAATATTATACATACAACTGAATGAAATACAAAACATACATTTAAAAGACCTAACAAAGAGAATAACACGATTTTGTCACCTAGCCCTCTGCTTATTTGTTTCAGGATAAAAATGCACTGCAAGGAATAAGCACATTTGGTAAAATCTATAGATAAAAAAATTGTGGGAGTAGAGGGCTAATCTCATTTAGAACTAGTCATTCACGTGACAATTTATTTTTACTTGAATGCTGCATGATTTTCATTACTCTTGAAAATACTTCTCACTTTTAACACAAAATTTCCAGTTTGCTCTGATCAAGCCCAAACTAATGCATCTTTGCACGTTGCAAATGATACAAAATATTTGTATTAAGTTTCCTATGTAACAATCACAAACATGGTTTTCCAGCTGAAATCATAGAATTACTTCCATATAAAAGAATGAAGGATCCTTTTTTTTAGCCATAAAGGGATACCCTACATATCTGTTTGACAAGCTGAAAAAACCCCACAGAGAGTACATCCTATAGCTATGCTTCTAGAGAAATTCTAACATCATTTTCCAAAGCAATTTCAGAACAACTTAGTAAATAAACATAAAGATTACTTCCATTTTGTCTCAAGCAGAGAAGACACTTCTTACCTCTCAGGCTTCATGTTTCACATTTCTCATTTTAATTATTGCCCACAATTTCAGTTTCCTATCACAATTTGTGTGCCAAATATTTCTTATTTTTAATTATATAATGAGTGTTGTTAAAAAAATCATTAAAATTATACACACATGTTCATTCTAAAGAGCACTCAAACTGCTTCTTGAAGTTAGCATATTTATTTTCACTTAATTCCTGACAAATTAATGAAGATGGGTTCTTTAAAAAGATTGATTAAAATTAAAGTGCTACATATCAAATTTACCCTATTCTGAATGACTGAGAAGCCAATTTTACAGTGTAGAATGGAAACAAAGAAAACATTTTGTCTTCTTTTTTCTTCTTTCACAAACTAACCTGATCTCCCCATTCATTGATTATGGGCATGTTCACATCATCAATGAAGATTGTCATCTTTTTGCCTGCAGGTGGACCATAAGTTGTGCCCATGTGCTTATCCACATAACTTTCTACTGTACGCTGTTAAAAAGCAATTAGCAGTATAGTTACAAAGAGCACTTCATTTTGTACATGATTCAATCACTTAAACATATTGATGGCTCTGTTACATAGAATTTTACAAAGTGTGGTTTAGACAAGGCATTTGCAGAAAGTTACTGCACTAATTCAACCAGAATGTCTGAAATCCCAAGTTCTACAGCACTAGGCTGGTGTCTAAAGTAGACAACCATGCCTAACAGCTTCATAAATCTGAACAGGTTTCAAGCTTATCTTTCATTTTATTAATTTATCAGCAAAATTGGTAATAGCAGTAAAGATTAAATTGAAGACGTAATTCTGGAACACCTTTCCAGCAGGTATCAATGTATTTCATAAAAGCATACATTGATAATTAAACTCACATATATAAGTACACTTGATGAGATAATTTTGCCTAATGGTAGACTTGCCACTACTGTCCTCTCATCATCTTTCCATTATTCTGTTCTTCTTAAGGTCCAGTTTATATTTACTCTATCCTAAGTGAAAGTTCACTTAACCATACATAATTATTCTTCAGTATAAACCTAAAAATATGCATTCTTACACTATGCTTCTGCCTTCTTACACAACTGGCATCAGTTAGACCAAGATTTTAAGAAGTTAGAGTAATTTTAAAGCACATGTCGTAACAGAATGTTTTGATCCAGATTGTTAATAGAGAATTGACTTAGTCTTGCACATCTATTTCAGATGTCCTGATCAGACTCTCACCTATCACTAAATAAATCTACATTTATTTTATAAAAATATGTTACTTTTTGTTTATAGCCCAATAAACAGAAGAAAAAAATCCTAGGAAAATTTAGACCAAAATTGCATGTTTGTACATTATATGTTAGTAGTTTCTGCTATGCTATACGGGCAAATGATAGGTGATTCATCAAGCTTATAGACAGCACTTACAGCCCAGACATTGATTTGCCCTATCATACCAGACTGCATTAAAAATATTCCCCAAAAATATTGTCATGAGGTTAAAGAAACTTAAAATAATTCAAATTAGCTTGGTAGAAATTTGGACAGGCAGTACAGTTCAGGATTTAAGCATTCATAATTGTGTGTAGAGCAGCTGAACAGTATGCGTTACTTTTTTAATGAGTAATTGGAATGACTGGAACTTAAATTGCAGACAGCACACTTTTAATGACAGATTGTTGTGGGTAACACTTATTTTACCCATGGTGTTCAGTGAAATCTAACAGCTCTTCGCAGTTAGTGAGAACTGATATATTTGACACAAAAACATATGATGAAGAAAATAATAGGCATGGTATTGTAAAAGTCCAAGAACAGCTCAAATAGATACTGAAAAAGTCGAAAGGATCAATTTTTTTTACAGAAGTCTTAAATCATGTATTAGAACACTCGGACCATTTGAACAGGTGCTTTTTTATTGTTCAGAATCACTTTCAGAAGCATCCTCCTGGCAAATTAGCAGAACATTCTCTGAATCCAACCATCTTGTATGAGAAGATTAATCACCACTATACCTGAAAAATTAATGGGGTCGTTGCAGATGAAAAATTCAAACTCTTAGTCATGTGCCTTTCAGGGTTATATTTTGACATAAAACCTTTGATTATAACAGTCTTTGCAGTTCCTTGCTCACCAATTAGTAGGACAGCCTAGACAAAGACAACATCGAAATAAGATGAAACACAAGAGCTGTGTCTTGGCAAAGGTTCAACAGTCCTATTTAGCTTTTAAACAGAAAAGAAACTAGAAAAGTTATGTAAAGTGAACTCTTAACAAGAGACATGTAGAAGTAAAATAGTTAATGTCTCATAGACTTTTGCAGGCCTGACAAATTAAAAATATTTGCAGTTAATGACCATGTCAGGCAGCACAATCAAACTAACAAGGAAAGGAGTTAATTATTTGAAAAAGGGTTTAATCATCTAGAGACTCAGTATCTGTAGTTTCAGTTGCTTGTGACACTGTTTTGGGGAAGAATAGGGTTTCATAGTCTACAGCTACATAAATTCTGTAATTGCCCCATGCTGGCAGAGGTCAATCAGCAGAGTCAGACATGAACCTCCTAACCTATGTGCTTCTTCCTCTCCCATCAGTATATGAAAATATTGGTTCTCTTCTGACCTAATTTCAGCTGCAATTACAGTTATTTCCACTACAGAAGGAAGGGGTGAGGGGAAGACAAAAAAGTCTATAAGCAGTGACTATTCAAGAGTTCAAGCATATTTGCATGAAAGTAGCTTCTGAAAACATCACCTTATATCTAAAAAAAAAAAAAGTTCTTCCTTTTCAATAACATAATATTTTACTGCTAATCCAAAACTTTTATCATGTGTACTATTGGCAGTGCTTTGATACGAAATATAGAAAAAGTACCTTGCCCTGTTTTGCTATGGTTTCAATAAGGAAATCCATTCTCACATTGTCAACATTAGGCACAAGAATTGAGCCATACTCTGGGGTACCACTACTGGGATATACATACTCTTCAACGTGTGTATTCCAGTGCATCCATGTACCTAATAAGAAAGGAACTAAGTTAGAAATACTAGGCATCATCACTTCCTTTATTTTCCTTTCAGTTCATTCATCTGTCTGTGCTTCTGTCTCACATACAGAGTCCCAGTGTCTTCAGACTAAAATTTATACAACAATATAATCATAGAATTCCTCAAGTTTCATCTAAAAGGCTTACTTCCTCTTTCCTACATAAATTATGACAATCATTTAAAGGATTATCTGTTTATGTTCACTTGACAGTTCATCACCACGAAGTCAATGCAGCTTTTGTAGCAATATATCCACATTCTGACTTCTCACTGGAAACAGGGAAAAAGTTAAACACAGCACCACCAGTAAAGTATAGCCATAAAACAAAACTTGCTAAAGGACACAAAAGAAGGCAAGCTACAAAATACTTCTGAATTAATTCTCTAAAAAAAGCACAGTTTAAAAACAACTTTTAAATTGTACCCCATATCACCCTTCTGAGTTACTAACCATCAGATTCCACATAATAATCAAACATTGTATCTTCACTGCCTTCTGGGATACAGGGAAGATCAAGCTTTACTGTTGCATGGTTTCGAAGCCAGTATTCCATTTTGCATCTGTCCTCCGGCTCTAGCAATGCTCCTACACTCCACATGAGAGAGAAGATGTACAGCCTTTCCAAGTATTTTGGTGTCAGCTCCCCACTTTGCTCCTGAAGGATTGAGTTAGGTTTTAATTTTCAACAGCCTAAAAACTCTACTTGAGAATCATTAGTAACATGAGGTTAGAAGTCTTCAGTCACATATAAATTTAGAGATGTCTTCAATGATCAGACAGAATCAACCAATAACAAATCACCCAAAAATAAAAGAAGGAAAACTGCCAGTGCATGCTCTATGTACTTAATGTAAACCAGTGCATAACATCAAATCCAAATGTGAGATTGTGAGAGAGGACACATCCCAGCTATTACTTTCTAAAGAAATAAAAGGTACTCCTTACTAACCTGCATCTCCATTGACATTCTAAGTCATCAAAGAATCCCTCTCTACAAAACTTCATTACTTAAAATTATCTCCAATATGTTAAGTATACGTAAAAACATTTACACTGCATACCTTAGGTGGGATAAGACCCTGCAGCATATTAATGCTCTGCATAATCACAAAGGCTTCCAGCATCTCAGTCTTGCAATGCAGAGACTGAATGCTGAAGCGGTACAAGTCTGGGAATGACGAAGAATACAGCTGACGTAGAATTTCAGCCTCTTGGAAGGAACATTTTTTCAAAAATCCCTGTTGCAAAACATGCCAATAAAACAAATTTAGTTCCTAATGCAAGTCTCAGTAAATTCAAGTACAGTAATTCAAAAGATTCAGGAAGCATGGAATGTTGATTTTTTGGGGGCAGAATGGGAGAAGAGATGTCAGGGGGGAGGGTGAAGTTAAGCTTCCCTGCCCATTGGGCAGGCTTTAATTAACAGAAGGTCAATTTTTTCCCAAGTATGCATAATTCCTACTGGATGTTCAAGATGAAGAGAACTGAAAAGAAAAAACTGTATTCAACAGCACAAGAATCATTATTTTCAAATATTTTTTTAATCACAACAGCTGTGACAGGTATCCAAAAACTCTGCAAATAAACCATACAATATGTACTGAACACAAACTTGATTTATTCTACACATTTCTAAGAGGGATAGAGGATAACCTGAAAGATCTGTCAGATATACAAAAAAATCAGGCTATCGCGGAGATGTGCTGGTGTGTGTTGTGTTCTTATTGTGTATCTCAGTATCTGTGCTGATGAATAAACTAAACCTGAGTAAAACTACACATTTCTTAAGATCACAGAATAGGATTCATTCTTTGATGCCTTTAATTCAAAGTAATAACATTTTTCTTGGCATTACCTTGAAGTTTTTCTCATCTGCAGGGCAGAATACTTCTCATTTACATCCCATAAATTTATTTCCTACATAAAATATAATCACCAGCAAAAACACTTGCAGATTCTTCCCCAAACTCCAAAAAAAAAAAAAAAAAAAAAAGGAAAAAGTGGAAATAGAATAAAATTTGCTTTAAACATAGACTGTTTTTATCTTGTGAGAGCAGTTAAAACTGGAACAGGCTTCTCAGTGAGCTCCTGGAATCTCCATCTCAAAACTGAACAGGACACAGACCTTAGCAAACTCCTCTAGGTTGACCTGATTAATGTTGTATTAACAATATTATCTCTTTCAAACTCAACTATATTGTGCTTCTATGATTGTTTCTACTACCTTCATAATATTTTGAAATTCTACTTTTACTTCCCAAATAAACAACCTTTGGGACTGATCACAAATAAGTATGTATATATATGGAAAACAAAGTGGTAAAAATTTAAAGGCAGAAGTACTTAAAACAGATATCCAAAAATTCATTGATAGTTCAAAAAAATATTAGGGGTAAGTAGAAAAGCTGATATTCTTTTGCTTTGGAGGAGGTTGATGAGTAACGGATCAAATTCACTTTGCAAAATCTGCTTCAGAAGCACTTTACACAAGAATAGTAACATGAAAAGTTTGAGAACTATTTCACTGAACTTGGAAGTTGCTTATGTCATAATAGTGCATCCCAGTAGGCAGCTATATTTAGTTTTTCGCAAATGGTAAGGGTCGAAAAATATAAACATACAACAGCTTCCTGAGCTATCCATATTTGTCTTTAAATATTTTTTAAAGTTCTTCTGAAATATCAACAAATACCAAGCTTCATTCAGCATCTAAGAATTAGCAAGGTTAACATATATCCTGACCTGCTGGAATATGCAGTATATTGCATTACAATAGATTTAAGGGAAGTACACTGGAAAAGCTATCAAGATATTTTATTTATGATGTAAGACCAAACAAAAAAAAACCCAAATAAATACTATTGGATCCAATTATAAATAACTATAGGCTGCAATTTTATAGCCTATATTTTCAAAAGGGAAAGGAAGGGAAGTTGGAAAGGTTACTTCATGGCGAAATTAACATAATTTGGTTTATGTAATCCAAAATTTAAAAAAAAAAAAAAGGGAAGTTTCTTTTCTTTAGTCTGTTTCTATCATCAAAGTATACTAAAGTCATAAGGTTATGGATTAAGGAAAACTAGTTTCATATAACACTTCAACACAACTAAATTTAGCCTGCATCACACTTTAAAGTGAGAAGGTAAATAATGAGTGATAATGCAAAATAAAATGCTTTTCTTTCGGCTGTCTTTGCAGCTGAATCTTTAGCACAGTTTTAACATCCAAGAAGTGGTTGTCTGTAAACTAAGCAATGCAAGGAGGCAGAGCTGTGAGAACCTAACATCAGAAGACCCTAGAAAGCATTGTAAGAAGAGGAAAGGAGCAACACAAGTGGAATCTCAGGGGAGCCACTGTCCTAGATGCATAACTTTCCCCAGTACCCATATTAGATTAAAAAATTTAAAAAATAAGTAATGCTTGGCAGTAGCATACATAAGGCACTTGTGTTGACTGCATGTATTTGCATTGGTAAAACTGAAGTTTTAACAGCCAATTTTTTAGGAAACTTGTTAAACACTTTTTTTCGTAATAAGACTACAAATATTTTTGACTTGGCAAAGGAACTCAATGAATTAGTGATGATTCTCAAGTATTGCAGAGAGCTTTGACTGAACAGACAGCTCCGTGTGATTTAATAGCATTCTAAAAGGAAAAAGCTTTAGACACCACTAAAAAAGTATAGTATTAGCCTTCTGCAGAAACCCTTAGTTCTTCACAAGCTGCAAACCTCCAAGTTTGCAACAAGTCAACAGGATATGGGTGCTTCTGACACACGAAGAAATAACTGATAACAAGCCCATTCCTTTACCTCCTAATGGGTTAAGGCAAAGCAGGATTCTGGTGCCTTCCCTAGTGGGTCTTGCTGCTCCTCACCTATTTTCAAGGCATTATACCTGACCTGCCATTTCAGATCTACAGGCGGAAAAGAAACCTTGTGTTTGTTGCCAGAAATCATAAGTTTACAGCCTTCCTCACCTTGGTAATGTCTGTTCACCAAAAGCATCCCGTGGCTTTTCCCAGATGGGCTCTACTGTCTCCAGTCCCAAAGAGAGGCACCAGGCACTGCCTGTCACTCAGGGCTTGCACTACAGCGTACTGTCTCTTTTGATTTCTGTCTGGGCTGAAACCTCTAATTTGCTAAGGACAGTGTTTCTAGGCAGTCCCACAACCCAATTTTCCTCTATTGCCAGACAAATCAGGAATTTAGCGATAAGGAATCTGATTGTAAACAAGCCAGCTATATAAAAATTACAAGCATGAGAACCTTTATGGATTAAAAAAAAACAAGAAAGCTGAGACTAAAACAGAGTAATCACTACAGAAGGCTGACATCTGAAAGTTATGTGAAGCCAACTGCATTTTCATAGGACTAGTTAAGCAACAGTAACTAGGTGAGGATTAGTTGCATTTTCCACTGGTATCCTATTTGACTTAGAAAATTAAATTAGTGACTGAGACTCTGAAACATTTATCTTAAAAAAATATTGTAAAAGTCTTGTTCATGTAATACATTCTAGAAAGGAGAACAGTAAAATTTAGTCTATTAGCTCATAGTAGCCAATAAAGTTTTGTTCTTTGAGCCTGAAAAGCAAGGGGACAAATATACTACAAACACCTGGATGGCATTCCACTTCCATAAACAGGAACTAATTCCTATCTTAAAATTTAAGTCTAAAGCACATATAAAGGTATGGATGCTAACTCTGAAACAGAGTGCCTGTAGAAATCGCAGGCCGCATAGCTTCTCAGTCTTGCCTGAGAAAGCTGCCTGGGAAAACATGAGGAGGAATCAAAACAATCCTCAGAGACAGAAAACAGCCTTGCAGGTGCTGTTTGTCTGTTCCTTGTTTTCTTTGCAGGAGAAGGTCGGGGGGTGGTGTGCCGCACTGACCAATGATGGTGATGTAGTAGTTTGCTAACCAGTAAGAGTTTCCTTTCTGTACTTTCCACGTATCGGTCTATAAAAAAGACCTGAAGCAATAAACTGAGAGAAATTCTCCTGATTGACTCCTAGAGAGTCTGTGTCATCTCTTCCCAGCCATTCCTAATAGAGCGCCATAAAGGAATTTAATTTGGGATTATACTGAAATATACCAAATATAACTTGGGTTTCAGGGGAAATTAATTAAGTAATTATCTGTATGACACCAACAATCAGTATCTTAGCCACACAGAAGAATGTTTTCATTTTTGATATTCAGGAGACAGTCCACATTTTATTAAAGCTAAATAATGTTAACCAAACATTCTCAACAAGATCGCCTAGGCAAGATGATATGCAGAGGGAAAAAAATAATATTTATTTTATTTTTTTAAAGTGTTAATCCTGAGTAGTGTACTAGAAACACTGCTATTTTAAGTACTGACATAGAAATTTATACAGAGTAAAAGGGATTTCATAGTAATAGGGACAAAATAGGTCCTAAAGTAACAAGAGTGAAGTGTGGAAGAAGTAACCAGTAAAACTTTCAATATATATTCAGACACATAGCTGTTGTACCTCAAGGATAGGACTCCAGGTGAGAACTGATGAGCTCATGAATACCATCCCATTTCTTGAAACTGTTGCTGGAGAAGCATTATCAATATTATGAGGCTCAAATACTATTTTGCAATTTGGTGCCATAGGTATCCGATCACCGTTTGCTAGTGTTAGAGTTCTGTTGTCATCCAGGACAGAATTAAGGTTCTCAATCCAAATAGCATCAACTGGACCATCAAGAACTATCCAGATGTGGTCACCTATAATCCAAGATAAACAGATATAATAGATAAAAAGGTCTGTGGATGAAGTGATAGTTTCTTTCAAGGACCAGTTTCTTATATCTGCAGACAAATTTTTAATTAATTCTGAATTTGTGCACACAGCTACAGTCTCAGCTTTTAATACAATTACAATTTCCATCACTCGGTTCCAGCTGGGTACTTCATTTTGTCACCTATTGATAGTAATTATCCATTCTTCAATTTATAATGTGCCATCAGCATAAGTCACCAATTTTTAATACGCTGAAAGAGTTTTATGAATCCAGTCTCCAAGACAGTAATAAATCAGGTTTATTTCAAGTTACATAAAACAACTTTAAGAAGATAGTGACTACAAATTTATTTAAACACCATTCATTTGCTTCCAATGAGTTTTACAAATGTAGAGACATTAAATGAAAGGAACACTTGAAAAACTACTCTTTCAAATAGCATGCACACTGTCATAAGTATAAGAGGTCCATTTTGGGAAGATTCTAGTCATTTGTTCTGTCCTTAAATTTGATCCAGCTTCCTTTTAAATGTTTCCGTTGCTTTCTATTTACTAACAGGAATGTATTTTAAAGCCTTCCTCTGTTTCCTGTGAGGATCTGGGTCTGTCCTGCTTGCCTCACTTGGGCAACAGACCCTGGCTGGAAAGAGATCCCACCTTGGCTTCTGGCTGCCCACCCCTTAGGGAGCAGACAGCCTTGCGTGATGGCTCTTCAGCCAGAGATGGTCCAGCTGCCTTGAGTCAGTGCTTATTGCAGAGGCCTGGGTGGCTTGGAGCTTTGCTAGTGTTGAACCAAAGAGATATGAAATAGATGATAAACTTTTTATATGCGGAGGGTTTTTATAGCTACAGTTCAAGCATCTCAAGCATGAGATAGTCTGGAAACTGACACACAAAGAAATATTACAGAACACTTAGAGAGTAAATCTGAGGAAGTCATATGAGTGTGCTAATATATATTTCATCTTGAAGGAAAAGATAAAAAATTCAGTAGTTAGTGCTATGCTACATTCTCAAGAGTTTCTAGATTTTAAACAAGCCTACCAAAATTAAATTGAAAGCATTTTCTATTTTAAATGTATCTGTATTTCTGAAGACTAAGAATTTTTGTATGAAAATACTACAAGTGTTAGGATTTTCTTTCATTTTTTCTCTTAAGGCATAATGATACGATCACATACTAGTTTTCAGACAGAAAAAGGAAGAAACCATCTAGCATCAAACTATCAAGGCCATTCTTTTAGTTAATATAGCAGTCTAAGAATATATGTCAGCATCATTTTAGGCAGAAATTGACTGCCTAAATAGAATTATCTATTGCCATTTGAGATGGACTATGATATGTGCAGCGCTAGCTGGCATGACACAACTGACGAGATTTATTTCCTTTTAATATGGAGAACAGGTAAAAATCCTCACAGCACCAAAATTTTTACAGGATCCCACTGCCGGAGCAACTGACTTTTACCTTCCACTTTCCTTTGATATGAGGGCCTAATAAACAAAAGAGAGCATTAAGTAAATGCAGTATTTGTAGTGTTTGTTACACTACACTGTTTGATCACAAAGCATTTAGAATAGAGACTGTAAAAGGGACAGAAGTTCTTCCAGCAATTTCCCAACTCTTCCATGTAAGAAAAAAAAAAATCTGCTTTTGTGCTTTATAAAGTTTTCCTGAAGCTTGAGGTTTTTTCTTGTTTTATTTTGAATGGAAGTCTCTTTCATTATACCTGTATTGGGTCTGGCTGAGCTGGAGTTCCTTTCCCCACATCAAGGGGCTGGTAGTGGACAAAATCCTGGGAGATGACACAACCAGGCCAGCTGACCAAAATACGCAAAGGGATATTCCATACCGTATGACATCTGCTCAGATATAAAAGCTAGGGAAAGAAGGAGGGTGGAGTCATCTGCTGTTTACAAGTTTGGTTTCCAGAGTGACCTCTATGTGTGCTGATGCTCTGCTTCCTGGGAACATTGTTCCTGAACGTTGTTTTCTGATGGGAAGTAGAGAGCAAACCTTTTTTTCTCTTTGCTTATTCCCACACAAATTTTTGCTTTTACTTTAGTAAACTGCCTTCTCTCAACCTACAAGTTGTTTTCCATTTATCTTATCCCCCCTGTCCAGCTGGGCAAGGGGGTGGTAGTGCAACTTGATGGGCATCTGGAGTCCAGTCAAGGTCAACCCACCACAATACCTTTCTTTGCTCTTAAAGTTTTTCTCCAGAGCGTTGAAAATATTCCATCTGTCCAATCATTTGTTGCCACATCAAGGCGTCCAAACATCTGTGGAGCAGTTATAGCTTTAGGATTCATTCTCATTTCACGGTGTGGCTGTCCACAATCTATGAAGGCAGATCACCAGTTAGTTTTTACATTTCTTTTCAGCAGTAAGAGAACTTCGACAAATTCAAACTCATTACACCCAAATGTATGATTTAATATGCATTCGTAATTACAACAATGTGTGTATTTACTTGAAAAACTTTTCTTGCTATACAAAATTCATTAATTGGAGACATCAAAAAAAGTAGAATTAAATTCTGAAAGTTCTGAATATTTAATTCACATTTCATAGCTTCATTTGGAACAGAAAAGCAGCAAGATTAAATTTATTCAAAGTTTAATTCAATATTTTGAAGGCTTATCAAACAATAGAGCTTTAAAACATTTGGTTTGGATGTACATTTTTAAAACCCAATGAATAAATACCAGACAGATGATTATTTTTCCCTTCTGTGCACTTGCATACATCTTAGAATAAAGTATACAACATTGCCATATTCTTGTGAATTCTCTTAGACAGATAAATTCTATCTAGCCATACCATGATCATACAGCCTTTATTTTTTTATCTCATTAGCAATAGTTTAAAACCTACTATTCCAGACATCTTTAAAAAAAAAACAAGATTAAAATGTAATCAGGAGCCAGTAGCACGATGCTGAAAGAAAGAGATGAAAAATTACTTATTTTAAAATAATCAGATTTCATGAACATGTAACACAGAAGCCTGACAGATCATGTAGTTTAACATTTCATGAGGTTGTGTGTGAAGATCAGCTTTGTAAAAAATATTGAGGTGACTTTATCTTGGTGGTAGCTCACATCTTAACATTAGGAAAAAAGATAGGAAAACAGTGCAATGCAACTTTGTTCTTTCTGCTTTTTTTCCTAAATGAAACAGTAATTTCCACTGCAATGTAGAGCTTACAGTGTTTCTTGAGCACAGCACATTACTGCATGTATGAGAGACTTGCTGAACTATTTTTACAGAAATTATTCACTTCTGGAAAATCATATAAGCAACTTGTGAAGTAGGGTAACACAAGCTTACCTCAAAAGAGATGTTTTTCTCCTCAAGCTATGACCTTTTATTTTAATAAGATCAAGCAGACATTCTTCAACTAATATTTTTGTTTGGAAATACAGATGACAGAAAAACCACACACAGTCTTCAAGCCTCCAGCCAGGACACAAAATAAATACCCTTGAAGACTTTCTAAACCAGGAATTTATGGCTAAAACACCAGTTATTTTATATTGCAAAGACCCTGTCTTGTGCGTTGTGTTCAAAAAGATCTAAATATTTATAATTAGCAAAAGGTTTAAGCATCCCAGGAAAACCCAGGAGATGCTTTAATCACTTGTCTAACCTGCCTACCTAGACTGTATTTCTCTTTCTTAATCAATCTAGAATAAGAACTTTTGATAAAAGTATGATAATATGGAAAAAAAAGGACATGAAGCTTATGGCTTTGAATGTCAGACATTTTTAAGCTACTGGAATAATTAGTATCTCAACATACAAATTCATTCTTCCATTAATATATTCTCACAGTGAAGCAACTAAGGTTTTCAAAGAAACAATGGGGTTTGAAGTGTACAATGTTTAGTAACAATTTACAATAGAAGTATTAATATACCTGTCATTGCTCTCATTAAGGTGTGGATACAAGTAGTTTTTCCTGCACCACTAGGTCCTAGTGTCATCAATCCATGCCTTACTCTCTGGGTTTCAAAAAGCTGGATAACTTTCAGTTTCCAAGGAGGATGACAAACAAGGCCAGATTCCTCCACCTAAGAGAGAGTGACAGAAAACCAAATTACTATTATTTTAGAGCACAAAATATATTTTAATGCCTTTAGATATTGATAGGTAGGTAGGTAGGTAGGTAGGTAGTAGCTAGCTAGATAGATAGATAGACAGACATATATCATCAACAGATTACTTTTGTAAAGGCCTTGTCTATATTTAAAAAAATGTTGAAAAAATATATATTTGTTATTCAAATATGCATTCAGAAAAATAAGGTAAACCAGCCTCTATTTACATTATAATCAATCTATTAGATATACCTATAATATATCTATTATATATCTATACATTATATTCGGAAGTTGTCCCTTCTGAAGTATTACAAACAATTAATGAAAAATTAAATAAAAGATATGTAATTTTAAGTAAATATTTTATCTAATGAATATTCTAATTGTCAATACTTTAGACAAATATTAAACCCTGGGTCATGTAAAACAAGTTTATATACATGTGTTTTTCAAACTGGACTCCAGTAACCATGACTGAAGTAAACCACAGGACATTATAATCCCAACTCAGTGACCTCATGAAGAAGAAGCTTAATAATCATATGACAGTGGTAAAGATTTATGGAAAAACTTATGCTTCCTCTAAATAGTGAAATATAATATTGCCATCTGAATAGACTCCACAACAATGATTTTCTTAGGTGTCATATGACACCTAAGAAAACTTACAGTTATGCCACAGCATGATAGATCATGAGAAACATCACCTGTTTGTCAATGGCTGCTTCAAGTTCAGGATAGCCTGCTTTATCAAGCTGGATATCTGGAAACAGATCTTCAATTAGACTCAGAAATAAGGGTTCATCTTCATCAATCTAGTGAAAATCAGGGAAAACAAAAATCCACACAGATTAAAAACTGTTCTATTTATTTTATCAACTTTAAAACAAACAATCCCTGAGTTCTGAAGACCTGAAAAAATGCTTGAGAACATAAGGAACCATCTATAATAATCCTCTAAGGCACTAAACATCAGAAGGACATCACAGAAAGAGATAATATGATGCTTCTATCAGTCAAAATAAACCACTAACATGCAGACAGAATTTCTTATAGTAGATTGTAGCAATAACATTTAGAAAACTAGTTTAAATGTATTAAAACTAGTCTAGTTTATTTGGTGTAAAAAAAAAAAAAGATCATCATCACAGATATCACAGTAACAGAAGAGGGCTGTTAGTTATTTAGACAGGTGAGATGATACTCATTACTATCAATAACAGATTCTTTCAAAAGAGTGACTAAATACGTAAGCACAAATTTTCTAAAGAAGTTACTGCATAGACATCTATTTTGTCACTTACTTCAAAAGGTAGCAGGGAAAATACGGATAACAAATTCTGAACAATTCAAAGTTTAACCCATATAAGAAGCCAAGCAACAGCCAGCTCACTCTCTCCTCAACCCCAAACAGGATATTGATATAAACCAGAAATTTATCTCTATTCCAGTCAAAATGTTCCACTCAGAGAACGAAACATTCCAAGCTAGCTTCAGTGTAGAGGTCACATACAATCTTCTAGTCATCATTAGCTCCAAAGTATGGTTTAAATTATTTATCAGGCCCTCAGAACTTACTAGCTTAGACAGGTTCATATCTCTCAGCACACGCATGACAATGGTAGATTCAGTATCTGTGGGATTTGCTCTTTTTGCTGCTCCAAGTGTACGCAACACAGACAATATATTCCGCAAGCCAAAATCATAATGCACCTAGAAGATATGTGAAGTTTGGGGAAATTTTCCCCGAGTTAATAGGGATGAAACAGCTCTTATTTACTATTTAAGAAATGGATGTATATGTAGGAGAAGTGGTACATGTGTTTCAAATGCCTCCAAACATCCACAACTATTCTTTGGCTGTATGACTATGGGCAACTTCACTTTCCAAATCTGTCACATCTATTAAAATCTAAGGTGTGACAGAAAAGAAAAAGTAATTCAAAAAATTGAATCAAGACAGTGTTCCCAAGGACTATTGAGAAATACTTTATCAGTATTATTTTGATTCTCTGTGGCCTTTGGAAACTGAGAAACAAGCACAGACAGCACAAACCAAATGTCTCTCAACCCAATCTGTAAGACCAGAAAAGGCTTTAAAGCCTTTATTTGTCTCAGCCATCACCATTCATTAAAGCTAAATCTTAGTAATAAGTGGGGTTCTGAATGAAAGCCCCATTGTTGCACCAACAACCTGCAGCAGGGGTTAATCTTCCAGGACAGCAGAGAGCTGCATTACTACACTGCAAGTGTCTCAGCTTACTTAGTGAACATGAACCTTTCTTTATTCTTCACATGAATATTTTGTGACTTCACAGATAGGTTTTTTCCTAAAATAATCAGGTTGCATCATATGAATATATTCACCTGCTTTGACAGTTGTTCTTCACACAGCTTGTACAGTGTAAAGAATTTCCTTGCCAACGCAACATTAGCAATGAAACCACAGCTAGCCAATTTAACACGAATTATGATTTGACGATCAGGAACCATCATAGCCACCGAACGGAAATTGATCTTCAAATTTTCAGGAAGTTCTTGCCGTCCAGCATATCCTGGATTCTGGAGAGGAAAAACAGGTGTTGAAGTTGAGTGTACCTTGCACAAGCAGAAGAATCAGCAAAGGAATATGCCTTCTTGGTAGCTAAAAATAATTTGCTGGCTTTAAGTCACATGTCAAAATTAACTGCCATGCAGACTTACCACCATATCTCTACAGAATTTTTGCCTCTTTTATATCCACGAGATATGAAAAGTGTTCCACCTAAGCATTTCAAATTTGAGTTCGTCTTATAGGTCCTATTTTTACTGGCTACTCCTACCTATATCTCTATGGCAATTTTTCTGTAATTGTAGCAAAAAGCATACTTTGTCATGTAGAAGCAATCTGAAGTTGAGATAACTTGTATTTATGCTGCTGCCTGCATTCGTTAGTTTCATGTGCTTGATGTTCTTGAAACAAGACCCTTTAAACCATGTTTGCAGCAATGCTCAATATTTTCAAACTATCAGGTTTAGTTCTAAGAACTGAATGATGTAAAAGTTAGCAAGTACACTTAACATACCAAGTTAGACTCGATTATTGTACAATCATCATTGGTTTTAAACTTACTGAATACTTACCATAGTAAGAAAGATGCCAAATTCTGGGTTCATTTCTACATTGTCTCCATCAGTAAAAATAAATCTTTTTTTATGTTTCTTCTTACATGTCAACACAATTGCTATTTGCTGTGCAGCAACTGATAGCACTGGTAAATCAATACGATTGAATTCATCAAAGCAACCCCAGGAGCCAGACTGAGCAAGACCTTCAAAGAAAAAAGCAACTAAGCATATGACTGTTATGTTTTTAACCCTTTTTTGGTGCAATTCACAAGCCAAAAATTAAGTTAATCTACCTCGGCGGAGGAGGGGGAATGTTTGTCTTTGAGGGCTGGGAAAGGAACAAAGAGAATTTCAATTCCTTTTCAAGTAAGAAAGTACAAGTTCACAAAGTCCTTAAGATTTTCTAGGATACAATGTTCTTTGAATTCTTCTCCTTTCCTTACATCTTGAATGTTTTCCTGTCCCTCTTTATCCCCCAAGAAAAATTCCTGCAGTAATTCTATGAAAATGTGGCAGGTTGTCAATAGCTTATTGCACATATTAAAATGAACAATACAGTTGCGTAAAGAAGCTGGAGGCCAGTCTATGCCAGAGCTGGATATTTTTCCTTGGATTTTTTTGGGGAAAAAAAACAAAATCATAGATACAGTCACCTGCAACAATACAGTAGTCAAGAACCTCCATTTGATCTCTCGTATGACATCTGCCATGACTGCCAGGTATCAATTTCAGATGCCTAAAAAATGTCATCTGCACCTAACTTCAGTGAGCTCTGCCAATTGTATTTAACATATATAGCACTACCCATGCATTTCTGATAGAAACTTCAATATTTGAACGAGACGAAATACTGAAATCAAAATTCAGCATGTCCCACCAGTTTAGCAATACATTTCACAGCATTTTCTCTTCATAGCAGCATTTCTTCTTGTGACTTTAAGTAATTTTAAGTGACTTTATCTATCCTTTAATAAACTGTGTCATGTTTTCAGACATTTCTATTTCCTGAAGACAGTATTTTATACACATAACAAGATATTAATTACTTGCATTTATTAAAAGGCTGAAACCACCTCCTGGTTATGCGTATTGTTTCATAGAGATGCCATCATTTGAAACTTTCATGTAGTTCATAAAATCATATAATCTCAGAATATAAACGACTGACTTATAAAGGGCTTATAAAGGACTTATAAAGGACTCATGAGGATCAACAAGTAGAACTTCTGACTCTATGGAGGTGTATCTAAAAGTTAAACCATACATAAATATATATATATATATATATATGTATGTATGTATGTATGTATGTATGTGTATATGTGTATATATATATATAGATATATATATATATATATGTATATATATAAGATAGTTATTTGCGAGACCAAATTGAACACTGAGCACTGTTTGGACACTAACAGGCTTGAGACCCCAATGACTTCCTTGGCAAGTTTGTTCCAGTGCTTCCATACTCTCAATGAATATCTAGCTTGAATTTCATCCACGGCAGCTTCAAGCCAGTCCCCCATGTCCTGTTCCCAGAGAGATCAGCACCTCCATTTCCACTTTCCCTCATTAGGAAGTTATAAACATCAATGAGAGCACCCCTTATTCTCCCTTTCTCCAAGCAAAACAAACATGGTTGATTCAGCTGTTTCTCTTAAGTCATGTCCTCTAGCTCTTTCACCATCTTTTTTTTACTCTCATTTGGATACCTTCCAATGGCTTCTTATGCTATTTTATACTATTAAATTGTTGACTCCAGAAATGCAAAGAGTACTTGAGATTAGGCCACTCCAAAGCTGAGTATAGTGGAACTATCACTTTCTCATCCCAGTTAGTTCTACTGTGCTTTGTGCACCCCAGAAAACAGAAAACTGTTTGGCCAACAGATTACCTTTGGTCTGCATCTTACCTTTGAAGATCCTCCCAAGTCCTCGGAAATCCATCTGGTCTGAACAGTTGAAGACCACTACATATTTTCCAAGGCATCGTCCCATATCTTTCACAGTTTCAGTTTTTCCAGTTCCTGCAGGTCCCACAGGTGCTCCACCCATGTTCATGCCCAAAGCTTGAGCCAAAGTGATATAACATCTAAAAGGCAACAATCAATCAGGCTGCAGCAGGCAGTCTTTCTGTATAGTGCCAGAGGAACTTACACAAGGTCTGATTTAAGGAGAAAAGGGGAAAAGGGAAGTGCTGAAATTATATTCCACTAGTTAAAATTTGGATCAGTAAGGACAAAATCCCTTCACTTGATCTCTGACACAGGGAATATTAAGGCTCATTTCATCACACATGAAGTGAAAGAACAGATAATCCTCAATTATCAGTGAACTGAATGATCACAAGAAGGGAAGAAAGAAGATACAGAGGTTCTGCCTAATCTTAGTTTGAATAGCTTGGATACTGAGTTATTTTATCTGGAGTACTTTTGAAATACATTATACCATGAAGTACAATAATGGAAGACATCTAATCATTCCTTTCTTATCCATCTTTAAAATTCGATTACACAGTGCATCCCATTTTCATAAAAGAAACATCTATGCATAATGCAACAAAACACCAGCTAATAATTATACATCAAGACTAGCTCTAGGGTTTTTTTTGGATGGAATAGTTAAAAAAAAAACAAAGAAAGCAAAAGGAAACTAACAATGTCCTTATTTCACCAATGATAGATTATAAAGCATTCTTCATGCTATTTGAGTTAGACAGGTAGATCTCTCTGTTAATAGGATTACAAGTCTTCCAATATACTTTAGGATCAAAGACCTCCAGACTACTGCAGCTAAATAAAAATTGTTGCTCCTGTCTGTTCCTCCTTAGCTCTTTTCATTAGCTTGTTTGTAAACACCTACTTTTGTCCTGTATCTCTACATATTTTATCTGTTGGCTATATCAGATCCTCAGGTATGTTGGCTTCACCTACATAGGTATGAAGGTCAAATACATCATGTATGTGGGGACCAATGCAAGCGTGTGACAGAAAACAAGTTGGAAATTATTCACATTATAGGGCACAGAAACAAAAATATTGAAGCATTTCATATGAAATTACTGACTTTGACAAGACCATGAAGGATAAACTCTGTAGAGATCAATGCCACATCCAACAGGAATGACTAAATTGCTCTTGTAAAAGCTGAGGTTTGGTAGAAAAGAGTAAAGGAATAAAATTAGTCTTTTTCACCTGTCTGTAAGAGGTGTTATGACAAGCCTGTCAGTACAGCCCAAGAATTCATTCTGGTATGTGAAGCTCACATCAGTCATCTTAATCACCATTTTATCAGAGTCTTCATTAAAATAAAATCTACATTGTTTCAGCCACTCAAAGTCTGTAGGGCTCTTGATATGCATGCAGCACTAAGAAGAGAAGGAAGACAAAGCTGTGGAATTTATGGTTAACATTTACTTTCACATTTATATTATGGTATCTAAGTAGTACATGCAAAGGCAGCACTGCAAGCATAATGAAAGGCATAAAGTTAGTAACAAAAGAATAGTGGAGAGCCTATCTGGATATTTACCACAAAAATTACTAATGTATTATTGATTAATCACATACTTAGGCAGAGGAACTTCAAGGTTTAGACAAGTGTGTCAAAATTCTAAATACAGATTAATAGTCCATAATCCTCAAACAAGAGTCATTTCAGTTTAACCTTAAAATTGCCATTCCTTTTAGTCCTCTCTACCACTTTAGTTTTACATTAGTTGGAAGTACATCATGTGATATTGATTTTATAAACTGCTATAAGAATTGTATGAAACAACATGGGTATTGGGTAAAAAGATATTTCAAGGCAGTGTCATGGTATTGATACTACCTAAGGAATTCAACAGAGCTGAAAATAAGTCACAGTTGCTGTATTGAATATTAAAACAGGATTTTAAAAAATATCAATCAGTTTGTATCTAAAAATTACACTTCACATAAAATGATTATAACTAGAAACAAATGATTCTACAAAAAAAAAAATTAAAATATAAATGCCTTCCTATCAATAATGGGCCAAAACTCAATTCTTTTCTTGATAGCCTAGTTTAAGAACCAGTTCCAGGACATCTTATGATATAAGATATCATAAGATATCATCTATGATAGTATATGATAGTTAGGCATTTAAGGAAAAAAGTAAAAAAACACAGAAGAGAAGGCTTTGAGAAAAAGGCTAACTGGGGGGGGAGAGGGGTGTTTCTGCTTGAGACCAGCCAATAACTGGCCATTTCTGAGAACTGACAGTGGTTTTGACCATTGAAATGTGAGATGAATCCTGTGACTACCACCTTTTAAACCTAAGCCCGGGAGGCTCGGTCTCTTCTTTTAGTTTCCGGCTGTGAAAGGTAACAGAGCTCCGGCTGGCCCCGCTCCCCCCACAGCCTTGTCCGGCCTGGGGAGAGGGGGCTGAGCCGGACTCCAGCAGCTCCCGGGCAGGGGGAGGGATGGAGATTGTGAAGTGACAGGAGTCCCTTCCCAGAAGGGCTGAGCCCCCTCGGGAAGCCCCCCAAGCCCTGTACAGCAGTGCTGCCAAGCCAGGCCAGTCCCTGGCTCGACTGGAATTCTGCCACTGCTGGGTTTCACCAGAGACTGCCAAGTAGGAGGAGGGAAGCCATCGGCCAGTGGTGTGCTGCCTCTGAGGGCTAGCCTGGCTGCTGAGATGCTGGCCCCCATCCCCCAGGGCAGCCACTGAAAATTTTCCATCACAGACAGCTCCAGCCACTGGCCGAGCAGAGATCACGGGACCATCCACAAGGCCTGGGCAAGATTTTAACTCTTTCACTACCCAGATGAGACCTGCAAATTAATCCTTTTTCAGAGAGAAGAAAGCGAAAGTGATCAACATTTAGAGAGACAACATAAACTATCAGAGTTAGTGAAAGAAAGAATTAAGCTTCAGATGGGAAGAGAATAAGGAGATGCCTGAATAAGCTGAAATATTTTTTTTTTTGTTGAAGCTATAGAAATGAACAACAATATTCTGAAAAACTCCTTTAATTCAAGAAAGAGTATTTTGGGGAAAATTAAATATTTCAAAGTGCAATCTAAGCAAAGGTAATCCATTGATGAAGCTGAGCAGATGGTCAAGCAGTCGTGATCTCATAAGATGCTGGAAACAGAGAAAGAGAAGTGAGAGCTGATAGAGATATTTGGCCCCCAAGAAAAAACAAGAAAACCTCTGTTCCCAGAGATGATCACAGAAACAGATGAAAAGAACCTTTGCCTTTGAATAACTCATCCTTAAAATGACACCCCTTGAGTTCATGGCCCATGAACACACCTCAGGGTGGTGTGAAATGGGAGGAAAGCTTGATGGCAGAGTTCTCCAGGCACCTGGCATCAGAGAAATGAAGTAATGAGAAAAGTGTTTTTTTTCTTGTGGAGAACTCTCCACAGAATGACAAAAGAAGACTCCTTTTCTCTACAAAGACTAATGAAAAGACTATTGCGAAGTTGAGACTGCTTTAACCACCAGGTTGTCTCTGCCATCAGCTGGACAAGGGAATAGTTGGGTGGTGGGGAAGAAAGGTTTCTTGATGTTTTATTCTGGTTTCTTTTTCTTGTAGTTTTGTTAATAAACTTTGTTTATTCTTTTTAAATTTTAAGCCTGTTTTGCCCTTCTCCTAATCCATATTTCACAGCAAGAGATGAGTAAGTTTTCTGGTGATTTTTTAGCCAGTGCTTTAAAACCATCACAAGGTAACCAACAAGGTAAAAGCTAGCTTTACATTTGATTAAGCTAAATGCTTTCATTTTGCTTATTCTAGCATCCTGTGTCAGCATGAGAAGGTGTAAAGAGAATAAAGAAATCCTTAAGTAATAATTAGGTATGTTATTGAAACTAGAACAGAGAGGATTTCATCTTCAAACATTTTACTGTACTGCAATTCTATATTTTATTTACTTGTAGAAATTCATAATGCAGTCCAGAATAAGGACAATTACTTGCAACAAAATGTGTGAGGAAAAAGAAGTCCTTAACTGATCATGCAACAGAGGCATTTAACTTTAGTGGGCAACATAAAACATTACGAAATTCTGCTACTGCTTGGGGTGAGGAAAACAGACTGAATTACTTAAAATGAAACTAAGAAGACATGACTGAAGCAACATCAACATTTTTATAATATTCCATATACATGGACACATAGTCATTACAATCATGAAATTAAATGTTTATCTTATAAGGTAGGAGTGCATAGGTATCATAATATTTTCTTATCATTTCACATTGTTTTATGTGGAAAATCCCTCATAATTAATTGGTAATTTTTTAATACTTACAAGACCATCAAAAATGTCCCTCTGATGGACATGAATAGTGATTAATGTCTCGTATTTAACTCGCTCAACTGGACTAAGATCTTTTGTTGTCATATCTATCAGCATGTTCAGAAGATCCAAGAAAAACTGATTTGTCTTGCGCATAACTTTTTTATCCTGCTTGGCAAGAGTCAAAGCTGCTTCTGAATCTCTTGTCCAAATCATTTGGATCCCCAATAACCCGACCTTAGGAAACACAGAAGTATATACTTCATAATCTTTTCTCTTTCACCTAAAATGTACATTCACAGACACAGCAAAACTGAAGAACTTGTTTGTTCTCCTACTATATGTATAAAATTACTTTCCATGCATTCATAGAGGTCATGTTTTGTGTGTCCAAAGTGCATTCATAAATGCATAGTTAAGCCTTTACTTCAGTCTTGTAGATACTGCCTACAGTGCATTGCTTATACAACTGCTCAATATAATTTACAATATATATAAAAATACTGTATGTAACAAATATATTTTATATAAATAATATAAAGTATGTATAAATAACCATTGAATAACTAGTGGTTCAATTTGAATTTCTCTAGTAATTCACAAAGTCTTTATTCCAATTCCAGCAATATTCCTGATCACAAATGAAGCTTCTACTAAAAAAAATAATTTTTCCTCAACACTACCCTCAGTTTCAAATCTTTAGCAATACATAGCACTATCCTGAATATATGAACAAACACACAATTTTACTACTGTTCCTCCAGTAGTCAATTATTAAGCTTATAAAGAAATAGTGTAAACTTCATCACATTAATTTATTGCAATCAGCATCCTTTTTAAATAGGAGCTTTGAGGTAAATTACCTTCTTTTGGTTTCAGCTATGTGAAGCTGAAACTTAAAAGATTGAGATGATTCAAATAAAATTGAATGCTAGTTTTGTATTTAACACTGGCTGCAACTTCAAATGCAAAGACAAGAAAAGAAACTGATACATATCTGTGAATAATTCTTCATACATTTAACAATGATATTACCTGGGCTGGGTAAGTAGAAAGAAATTCAGTAATCTGGAAACTCGTTTCCTGGATGTCCATAGCTGCTTGGCGAATAACTTGATGTAGTGATAGCTGGGCTTCCTTCAACAGGGAGCTGAGCCAAACTTCCACATTACCTTCAGCCATTACAGGCCTAGTCAGCTCTACAGTCTCACCCTCTCGTGAACTAATTGACAATATACGATCATATATCTAATAAAAGAAAAAAAATCTTGTGTTTATAGATATGTTATCTGTCCTTACAATAATTCATATTTTTCTGCAATCACTCCATTAAACTGAGTTAAGTCACTAATAAATTATATCAACTTGTTCAATGAAATGTAAAGACTATTAAATCATTACTTTGCTAGGCAGAAAGGCTTTGAACAAAACACTGTCATGAACAAGGAGACAAACCAGAATATATTGACAATTCCTGGATCTCACTAAAGTTTCAGTGGCAATCCTGTGACACATGCTCTAGGATGACCCTGCTTGAGCAGGATGACCAGATAGGCCCACTGTAGTCCCTTCCAACCTGACCCATTCTTTGAGTCTGTGACAACATCCGCTTTCCAGTCACAATAAAGGAAACTTTCCCCCATTACTGGTGGGTTAACAGCCTACCAAATTTACAGCCTTAGAATCAAAAATAATGAGAACAGGAAAGTCAAGGAACATGGACAATCAAAGGAATTTCAAAAGCATGGGAAGGTAATTGGCTTCTAGGAAATGCATACATAAGGAAAAAATGTTGCTATCTGTTCTTATAAAAGGCATAAGAAAAGTGCTCTTCAAACACTGTCTGAAGGCAGCATAAGGACAGCTCAGAAACAGGAGAGACAGTAGATACACTTTTTCTTACAATCAAAAAATGAATGGAAAAATACAAATACCGTCAATGAAAATAAATAAATAAGGTCATAAAGACTCAAAAGCTTATTTGAGAGGAAGCCACAGAAAAAAGTGCAGCATATGGGTGGATTTTTCTGAAATATAAGCACTGGTGCAAATATTTGTTTTGCCATTCTACATGAAGTTTTAGTATGTTGATGCCTTAAGTTTTAGCTTTCATATTTTCCAGATTCTGTACTGCCTTAGTGTGTGACTCTGAACTTCATATAAAGTGTTAGGAAGTTCTCTTCACAGGGTAGTTAGACAAAACAATCCTGTTCCAGCCTGAGAACCAAGAACACCATTGCAGCTTCAGGCCCGTAAAGGTATAAACAACTGTGAATTAAGAAGAATCTGGGAGGATGGGACTTCATAACCTGAAGCTGTAATTGGACAATAAACCTCAATATGTAAATGGACCAAAACTTACAAAACTTATAAAACTTGAAAACTTAAAAAAAGTCCATCTTGCATCCATCTGGGGTAGAGCCATGGCCAGCCAGGCTTTTGTACTGCCCGAGGTGTATCCTTTGAAGGCCTTTTAATAAATACCAACTTTATTCCTTTAACTCTGTTCAGCATCTGTTCCAGGTAGCCTCTTAAGGCATCAGCCTCATAAATGAGGATACAAAACAAGTCTTTAATAAAGAAAGCCTACTCAACATCAAATAGTTGGTGAATAAGGTAAAACAGTAGAATGTCTTATGCAACCAAGTAGCTCTCTAAATTAGCAGGAATCACACATGGTTAATGTGAAGGAATGTAAAGCTGAAGTGAGAGCAGTACATACCTTTTCATGGAACCTGACAGTTTTAATGTTGTCAAACACATTCAGCAGATGTGCCTGTATATTGTGAGAGTTGGATGCCTGGCCAAGAATTTCTAAGAGAGCAGGATCTGACACAAAGAAGAATCGTGGAAATAGGAGGCGCTTTTTTTCCAGATACCTGCATTTTTAAAAAATTGGTAGAGAAGGTGGGAGGGGGTAGATGGTAAGTGATTTGGGTTAATTTATACATCCTTTCCACTTTAAAAGTGGTATTTCTCACAATTTATTATACAATTTTAGCTGTAGCAATGACAATTTTTATCCATTATACATTCATGTTAAGCATCTGCTTTAAAAGCTACTGTCTTAGTATCAGAAATCATTTCATGAAAAGCTTTTATTATTTGCTACAATCTAAACAACAATTAAAAGGAAATAAACTAAACTGAAATAAAATATTTTTTACATTAACTCTTTTACTTGCTATTTACATCTAACAAGCTGAATGTCTCCCAGATCTGTGAAAAGGGTGGATGGGATACACAAATCTAGACTGCCTTCTGGATTGAAACTAGGCTGAAATCAGCTTTGGTTCCAACAGAGATAGACATTGAGTGACACCAGAGTTAGCCACAAATCAAATACTTATCCATGAATTGGCAGAAATTTCTTTGGAGGTGTTGCATTATCCTGCTAACTTGTTTGCTCAGTTCAGCTGAATTCATAGTGGAATAAGAACATGATCTTTTCAAAGATCATGGGACAGTACTTGAGCAATTTCTCTTTCCCTAGTTACACAATGCACAACCATCTGGCCAAGAATATGGTCTCACAGTAATCTTACCCTGTGAGCGATTTCTGACAGATTTCAAGCTGTTCCAGTAAATGTGGCAATAACTGTCCCATTATTTCGTCTCCAACACAACACTGAATAACATTGGGTGTTTCATGAGCTCGGGTCATGATCCTTACCCAGGATTTATCAATGTTAGAGAAACGCTTTGCTTCCTGTTGAAACATGACAATGAATGTGGAATGGAAGAAATGGAGAAAGAGAAATGAGGGAGAAGGCACCTGCTTCCAGAACCAGCACCCAGTAATCTCAACAGCAATCTTCTTACTAGTAATCACATGCCTTCTAGAAATTTTTCATCTTAGGCACATTTCTTTCTGCTTACACAATAAATTACACAAATTTTATACTTGGCTGTCAAGCCTACTATGTACTTTCTCTTACACTTCTAGAGAAAAAGACAGAAAATTCATTATAAATGATTTTAAGCTTCAAATTTGGAGATTTTTTTTCTAAAACTGAAGTTCATTTTTAATTTAAAAAGCCATGCAGGTAAGTTTATGATAAGGATTCCTAGGTACTACTATGTTAGTGGCAGGTACTACTAGACAAGGCTACTGCTAGGCACAGTATTTAAATACATATTAATTAGCAGGTTTACAATCTAGGAATCAAAAGATCAAACAGATCACATGATTTTATTATTCTTTCTCACACCATGCCTTCCATTGACACTGCTTACCTAATTTCCTAGCAAGACCAGTTTTGTTAAATACTAGAAGAAATTAAGTTTATTTTACTGCATCAGTTATGACATCACAGTTAAATTTTATTCTTAAAATGTTGATAAGCAAACTAAAAAAAGGCATGTCTAGAAACCTTTGGAAGCTGCCTTGCTATATCACCACCAATAAAAACAGCTTCTAAATAAATCCACAAGTTCTGCACAGTCAGCCAGTCCTCAATTATATCTGTTGTGTTGGAAAGATAGTGCACCCATTTCTGAATCTGTGTCTTGAATGGTGTGTTGTATCTACAATAAAAAAATAAATAAATAAATAAATAAGAGGCATTTCATTATTTCAAGAAGAAAACAAGAAGACTCTTGAAAAGTAGCATTTAAGTCACGGGATGAGGACTCATTTTTATGCTTAGAGTTTTTCAAGTGGAAGTATAAAAACTTAATTCAGCTCGTTGGCAGCTCTAAATCCAATCAGCTCCAGCTTGCTGCTGTGTACACAAGGTGCGTAGCACATCTCTGATCCAAGAGAAGTAGGATGGGAACAAGGCTTCAATTTCACTCTAAGGTAAAGGAACTACTCTCTTGAAAGCTGTAAATTCACAGAATTCCTACACTCTCCTAAACTCCTGCTTTTGAGCCTGATGATCAGGTTCTGTGTTCTTTATTTTATCTGTGTCTTTTAGCATGTGAAACCAGAAAAACTGGAGCTCACTTTAACTGGGATTTTCAGTACCTTTGGCACGAGACAATGACCTATCACAGGGGCAGAGTAGCAGTGTCTGTAATGCCCGTAATATGACTGCCATAGGATGCACTGTTCCCACAGTTATGTCCCCACTTTCTTGCATCAATGAAAACTTTCCAGCTGTTTATTCAGGCAATCTGAGCTGCATCTACATGTTTTCCAAAGAACTTATTGGGGAGATACACTAGATACAATAAGAACTAGCCCATTAAAAATTCAAGGTCCAGCAAGCTCTTAGTTTTTATCTAGATGTTTATTTATTTTCTTTTCTGTGATAGATCCGTTTGCTAAAACAAAGCCTTTTGCTAATATTTTTCTCTCTCCCCCCCATTCCCTCCCTCCCTTTCCTGTTACCTGTTACTCATGAGTGAACCAAGAATCATCAGGCTGTCCTCCAAGGTAGCAATTGTTTCTGATGTGCTGTCCCCTCTTAAAAGAAGTTCCCCACGAGTTTTAAAATTTGCAAAGATAAACATCTTGTTATCCCATTCAGCTATCACTTGTTTTAACTTCTGCTCAATGTCTCTCTCCTTCACAGCACTTATGCAGATATCCTTTTAAATAAACAGGATGTCAAAACAATTAATCCTTTAAGTCCCTGGTATACGAATCTAGCTCTTATTTCCTTTAACACTAGGTAACATTAGGCTCATGAGCAACTATTTAATGGAAAGGTCAGATATACAAACAACATAGCTAATAATCTGTATACCACATCACAATTTAATCAACTCTGGGGGAAATAAAATAAAAACATAGTGATTACTTTTCATATGTTTAATGTCACAAAGCAAGGTATCCTCACAAATTAGCTCCTGGGCCAAATGGCATGATTTCAAAAAATAGAAGTTGACACCACAATATATTTGTGTCATTATTTTATACAAAAACTTGAAGTGATAGTCCATTTCTCTATTCTTTCTACAGAAATGTTTTGATTTCCTTCTTGCTACTGTTACTCCTACATTATTGTTGAGGGTAGATTGTTGGTTTCATGTATCCATATTTCTTCCTTCACCATACCTCTATTTCCTCTTTATATCTTAATAGTGGAACTTCCATTAAATTCCTCAGTTTGAGTGTTTCACTCTCCATGTCAAATCTGTGTTCAGTGAGACCCATAATCTGCTTCCAGTGTCGAGGCATCATTGCTTTACTTGACATGTGCTCAAGCAATGGGCAACATTCACTGAAGTCCTCTATGGTCTTCTTTAGGTCAAGAAAAGGCTGCCATTCCTTTACAGCACGAGGGAGCTTATGGCACCTACATTGAGATAAAGCAAGCTTTTTCAAAAGGTTTCTATTATTCTTCCTTTAAAACCACAGTATATTTTTTTAACAGCAGAACACACACCTTACAAATTCAAGTTACCTGTAATATGGAGCTTCTGTATGTGCTTCCCCATGTGAGAAAATTTGTTTCTGGTCTATTTCAATGACTGATAGCTGGGTAGGCACCTACAGCCTCCCCTTAAGGAGTGTAGCTGCATAGTTTTAATAACTTTCTGCAAGCTATCTTCAAAACCATTTGAAATGTTCTATCTACATCTTGATTTCATCTTTCAGTGAGACTGATGGTATGCACTGTTCTGAGCTCTAGAAAAACCCTGTTCTTCAAGGATTAGTTCTTTAAATTTTTGGATTCCTGGTTTGATGAAAAGTTCGTCTTCTATGCATGCACTATAACCCATTTTGTAGAAAAAACATTCAGCAATTCAAAAAAACCTGCCTTTGACATCTAGCATAAATCTGTCTCTCATGAACAACAATACTACAACAAAAAGATGAAACTTTCCTTCATGAAGAAAATAAATAACAATTTGAACATATATTCCAAACTTACTAAAAAAGATAGCAAAGAATCTGTCTAAGGAACAATAATGCTCAACATTTAGAATTTAATTTTTTCTTTAGAATCTAATTCTTTTATGATGTTGGTAATGGATATATTTTACAACTTAAATTCACATTTTTCATGTCTCAATAAACAAATACATTCTCATATATGATTACTAGTAGTAACCAATTATAACCATGTTCAAGAAGTACTTTAGACAACTTTAACACAGCAGCAGTTTCTCACCTGTTCTGAAATTCCATAAGTTCACTGTTAATTTTTTCTATGTCTAATTCTGACCAAAGAATATCATAGTAACCATTGATTGTGTCAATGACACTGTTATATAGATTATAGAGTTTCTGCAACAGATTCAGTTGCTTATTTATTTCAAGAAGTTGAGGACACCAAGTAACTGGCAAACCAAAAAGATCTTCTCCATCTGTACAAGTAATATATTTCCGAAAGAGATTATCACATCGATTCTAAGAAAGAAAAAGAAAAAAAAATTAAATAACTAAAAAATAACAAATAAAAAGCTAATAAAAATAACTAAATATTAAAGATCCAAAATGATGATTAGAGCTGAATTAGACTAAAATCTAGGAAATAATAGAAAGATATAGAGAAATAGTAACAGCTTACACTGTTAACAGTTTTTTCAACAATTTTCTTGAGAAAGGTAACTTTTAGCTAGCTTAGAGGTACATCTTTAGAAACTGACAGGGAAGCCATTTACTTCATGTGGCTCAGTGACAGAACAATAAATGCTAAAATTGCACTTGAAAGAGGTGAAGCATGACACACAAAGCAAAAAAAGGTGGATATAGTAAATTCTACCTCTCCGAATACACTGTGCAAATCTTTTATTGACTGTTGAAGGAAGAATTATTACCATTAAAGCAGCAAAGAAAAACTATATAATAATAATTTAATTGTCAATTGTAATATAACTCAGGGAACATAGCAGGAAGTCAAATGAATAACATTATGGGAAAAAGAAAAGCATTAAAAGTTGTTATTGCAGGGATAGGTACTAATAATGATATAAAGATAGACTTCAACCAAAAAAATAAAGACAATAATGAACAGAAGAATAGCTTATAGCCAAATACTCTAAACATGTGGGAAGGTTCTCATCAGGATATTGTATCTAGTAATCATTACTCATTATCTATGCAGCCTTTCTGTTAACTCCTAAAAAATTTAGATTTAAACAGTATCCCTTGCAAATGCATAGAAAAATTCCAGCTCAGTTTTCACTAAGACAAAACAGACTTTGCCAAATCAGTAACCCTATCTATCAATGAAAGTTCATTCAGCAACTGAGATTCCTTCTCAGAGCCTTTAGGTGCTAGCTCACTTGTCGTAAGTATTAAGTTATGTCTTAGCATTAACAGTACCTGGAATATAGTAAGCCTGTCACTGGCTTCCTGAGGTGTTAAACCAACCACCATTGGCCCATTCTAAAAGGAAAAAAAAAACCAAACAAACAAACCAGAAAACAAAACAGTAATTTAGAGAGTGAGAATAACCACATCTTCTTTCTAATCAGTATTTTCTAAGGGCTGACCTCAAACACTTTTGCAGCCTAGATATCCCCTCCCCAGATCAAATAACAGCTGAACCAAGAGATGACAGTTAACCTACTAGAACAAACACTTTCTTTAAAAGGATTTTAAAAAAAAAACAAAGAAGGCAACTAATTGTATTTTTAATGCAGAAATTTTTCATTACACTGTAAAAGCTAGGAAATCATAGCTCACTTTTTGAGTAAAAGTCAGCATTACTTAAAAGATTATACAAAATTAATTCAGCTTCATTCATTTATGTTCTAATGAAAAAGAATGTGAGAGTGTAAGTCACTTGTACATGTATCCAGCATCAGAAAACTCTTCTTTCTAACATAATTTATCATTAATCCTATTCTTCACATTTGCTCATGGTAACTAGATATTTTCAAAAACCTTAAATATCTCAATTCTTAATTTTTAAGATGATTACCTGCATTACTTATGTCATTCACATACAAAACATTAACCGAACCTGTCCTGAACTGAAACTCAAACACCATCTTAGCAAGAATAAACCTATTCAGCAGCAGAGGCCCATCCCATTAATTAATTCCATGCCCCATTGGTCCTTAAAAATGTCTCTAAAGCAATAAAATAGAAACACATACCTGATCATAATCTGAATAGAACTGTGCACAGTCTTCAGTAAAAGTCTTCACAGCACTAATAAGCTCTCCTCTGAAGTTTGGCTGCAAAGCAACAAGCTCATTCTGCACTTCATTTGCACGGATTAGCAGTTTTTCCCAAGTGTAGTGCAACGTGTCCACCTTCTCTGTCTCTTCCTTGTCAACAAGTAGATCATACTTGTTCAACATAGCATAGGATTCCTGCCAGAAATTTGGATCAAGATACAGAAAATGGTAACTTCAGTTAACTTTGCAAACATGTATTTATGGTAACATTTTCAACTTTTAAGAATGGAGAATGGTTTGTTAGAAAAAGAAATTCCGTTCTTTTTGCATAGCCATTATCAAAATCTAACAAACCGATACCAAACTGGAAGAAACATCTGAATTTTTTTTTTTTTCACAGACCATTGATTTCCACTTCCACCACCAACATATGAACAGTCCACATACTGAAAACCCTTAGTGAATTTTCATTAAAATACAACTTAAATTCACTTTCTATAAATTAGCTCAGGGTAGGGTAGCAATGAACCTGTGGCATAACATTGTCATTTGAAAATTTTGTATGAAGTGGAATTTTTTCCATTCATGCTTTCCAGTTTGATTAAATTGTAGCCAAATTGCAAAAATGGAAACGCTTTGTCTACTACAACACTATGTGGAAAGTATGTCAACCTCCCTTTCAAAAACCTCAAGTGTTGCTTCTTGTGCCTGGGGACTCAAGGCTCCTGCTTGCAGAATTGGAAGCTTATAATGAAATTAAGGGCAATGAGGAATCATAAACTTGTTTTAGAAAAAAGAATTCTACTGAGAAATCAGTGGTGCATTTTGCCACATTATAGCATTCTTAAATAAATACTCTGGTCAGGAATGCAGAGAAACAGTTACCATCTGTTTTTAAGTCTGCCGTTTGTCAGATGTTCAGTAAATGCATTCTATTACATTAACTCCTTTAAGGAAGATAGTTGCTTTTATTTATTTTAACCTATATAGCTGATGAAAGCAATCAATCCTGTATAGTCTGCTTAACATTAGCTTTTTACTTCTCTTTAAGCTTAGCTAAAAAAAAACAAAAATAGGAATCTCATTTCTTTTCATACACAGACTTCTTCCACAAAGTATGAAAAGATTTCTTGCATTCAATACCTGTACTTTCATCTTCCTCTTACCTACATCATTCAATTTCTGCACTGTTCACTAAGCCACCTCTCACCTCAGCAAGTTTACATTTGCCCAGATCAGAATTTCACACAAAAAGGTTTACAGGAACACAACAGGCCTGTCAGTCAACATTCAACACATATTAAATCATACATTTTCAAAGTTCACTGTTAAGATTTAACCCAGAAAATAACTGCTCTCTTAAACAGTACCCATACATGTAATATTCCCACTCACTACCTCAATGGGGCCAATTTGAAAGTCAATAGAAATCTGTAGTTCTCTGATCTCTTTTAAAGCTGACATGGCTATTCTGATATCATCCAGGTCCGTGATGCTGTGATTTAACTTCTTGCCAGTTTCCTCTATAAAAGTCAAAATTGCTTCCATCTGTGTTCTGTACTTCTTATTGCAATGACACCCCAGCAAAGTCATCCAGGCTTTGGTTTCTGATCTCAGTGCTAGCTTCAGATCAGCTAAAAATATTGAACAGTTAATAGATATTAGATATTGTAGATATCTTTTAAGATGCACTTTTAATCTTTTTCATTACATGTGTTCTCTTCAGTCCCAGTTCTGGTTTTTTGGTCTAACCCTTCACATACAGAGGTGATAAAATCACATGGGCACCTTGAAGTGGTTTATAAAATTGCTTGCTATTCACAATTGCTTTCCTCCTATTCTTCTCAGAATTTATCATATTTTCTACTGGAAAGATAATCTAATAACATTAACCATTAATAGATGTTAGATATCATAGATATTTTTAGGATGTATCTACTGGAAAGTTGAGGCTGGACTCCATACTTGTCATCTGGTTCATTTACCATTATATCAACTTCTGTTGCATACATCACTAATGAATTGTTTCATATTCTCATCTAAGTCTAAAATCTTTTCAAAAATTAATCTTTAAAAAATTATGTGGGGAGGAAATTAGGAGTCTAATTATGAAAGCTGAAGAAACAAAGTTTGGTTATAGCATTGGTGGAATTGTTAGATAGAAGGGGGTTCAGCTATCTTTGCATGCAGCCAGGCAAGGAGAAAAGTAATATAAACTCATTATCTTACTCCCATGAAATATGTACTTGTGGGAATCAGTGACAGAAGGATGAGCAAACATTTACCATCCACCCCATAAGTAAGCAGAAGTATCCAGGTGAGGTAATAAACTCCAGCTGAGCCTCACAGAAATTCTTGTGTTACTGTTTTGCTTGCATGCATTTACAGCCAAAACAGCTAATAGCCCTCCTCTCTCCCTTTCTCCTTTCCATTTTAATCTAGCTCACCCGTCCAAAACTGTCACACCTCTCCTTCCTACCGGAGTTAGAAAGTACATATCTCTGGAGAGAAGCTGAACTCTACCAGTGTACAGTGCAATAGCTCCCACGCAGATGTATTCAGGCTCAGAATTTATTTTCAGGTCCAGGTCTTGGAAATGCAGAATTTCAGATTCAAATTCAGAGAGTGATGGGCTTCCCACCATTAATTTATCAATGGCTTCCTCCTTGTCCCTCTGCCATATATGGTGGTAACAACTAAAACTCTCCAAAACTGTAAGAACTTTCTGAAAGACATTCACAAGTTCAAAGAAAGATTCTCAGCATCATGTATATAGCATACATACAATTTCTTGGCAGCTGCTCATTACAGTACATTACAAATGCCATAGTGAAGCAGGTTGAATCACCTCACAGAAAAAAAGGCTGCTGGTAAATTTATGCTAAAATAAGTTCCATTACTGATCACACATCGTGTCAGAAACTCTATGTTAATCACATTCAATTTGTCAGATTAGCTTAAACATTTTCCAATTAAGTGAATCTTCAGTCAACAAAATCATTGGAATCAGTGGGAAGTAAAGTTTAAAGGTAGGATACAGTACACTTGTCCTTCCCTGCCATTTCTTGGGCTAGAAACTGAAACCTGAGCTCCAGGGCCCAACATAACAAGAAAAATTCATTCTGAAATAATGAAGCTATGAGACAATCTTTTTTTAACATGAATTTCTACACTCAGTTCAGGTCTCTGATTTGAATATCATGTAATGAGTGTGCAAGAGAATTTTTTTTGGGTTCTCAGGAGTTCAGAAAAATGAGAAAGTTAAAATTAAATCATCACTGCCTCTAATTAAACAAGTAAATGAGAGATGAGTGCTACAAGAGATAATCCACATCATGACTTATGATAAATATAGTACATGCAGGCATTTAAAGCTGGCTAAATGATAAAAATTTACAGTATTACAAAATACCATGATAATTGTCCACCATTATCAACTACTCAGAACCAGCCTGGTAGTTGTGCTTTAGTACCACTGAAGTTACAAGACCTCGAGTCAAAGAGTTTCACATGGCAAGACTCTTAAAAGACTGGACCAGGCCCAGAAGAAACTGATGCAGAGCTCCCTAAAGAAAAACAGTTTACTAAAGAGTGCATAGAATAAGAACAAGGCAAAGAAGTTATGCATATCCTTTAAGATAAATCCTAACTTACACTAGCAAATCCTATGCAGCACTTAACAAATGCCAATCTGACATCCAGTTTTCTTTTAAAAACCTTCATAATCTCTTCATAATGTGGCAGAAATCATGCTGGCTTCATTAGCTACACACAACACAACTACACTTAGAGTTTTTTATTATGCTTTAATTTATGCAATACTCAAAATCCCAAATCTTGGAACAGAGTACACTTAATCCATGTTACACTTTTAAAGAATATTTGCAAATTTTCAGACACATGTTTTCCATCCACTATCCTAAACTTTTTCATTATTACATTTAATCACAGCCTTAAATGCCTACCCTTATTACCCAAGGATATTAAAAGTAATATATTAAAATCCCTTGGATAGTGATATTAAATTAACATCTCAATTGTCTTACCCTTTTTGTAGAATTGATGGCACTGCTGAGTAAAGATACTAATTTAATAATTTCTTTGTTCTCTGAAACATTCTTGAAGTAGTTGTAGCTTTGCACTGGGTCAGATGAACTGAGTGATGCTGTATCTGATACATTATCTATAAAAGAAGATTCAAATATAAAAGCAGGCTTAGACATACTGGTTAGGAGAAGTAAATTCCTATAGACAAAACCATATTTTTTCAATAAGCATGAATTTTAAAGTTAGGTGTTCTTAAAGGCAACTAGAAGTTAAGGAGGCAAAAATAAATTCATAAACATCCCATTTTAGTAAAATTGCTCCATCTAGGCACCCTGTCAAATTTGGAACAAGTTCCACTCCAATCTTTCAAAGGGAATCTTTCCTCTTCCCTGCTGCCTCCACAAGGTTTATTTTGTATGCTTCACCTAAGTGATTTATTTATATACCAGCATTTGCTTACCTATATATCAGCACTAACCATTTTTATTTTCTGAAATACCTCACAATTGACTATTTGAAATACAAATTAACATTAACTGTGACATGACCATAACCAATCCCCAAAAAAGGAATAAAGATTTTAAAAAGTCCATCAGTTAGCAAATATCCACAAGTTTGACTTCATCATAATTTTTTATTTCATCTCTTGCAAGCAAAATTCTTAGTTTTAAAAGACGAATTTAACCAGTTAAACTAATTCTTAACCAGTTCAAATATTACTGCCCTACTTTTTCAGTGCAAAAGAGAGAGCTAACCTAAAAAGACTTAAATGTATTTTTTTATTATCTTGGGTGCAATGTAGAACAATTAACTTGGCTTGATTTTAAACCATTTCAGAGACGAAAAACACAAAGATGCCATTCTAAATTTCCTTGAACTAATGACTTCAATAACTTAATGTCTGGTCAGAAAACAGAATAATGAAAATCCTTTTAGAAGTTCTACTCTATTCAATCTTTTACACAATCCTCTATACATCAATATCGCAATTTACATAGACGTTTTTATTCAATACCAAGTATTGTGAAAGGTAAGGACAAGTTCTAAGATGCCATTTGAACGTGCCAAATTACAAACCACACCGGCAAATCATGAAAAATTATTCTGTAGCAAAAGTGACTATAATTGTAAACAATATATATGCTATAACCCAAAGCAGTAAAACTCTTTAAGAAGCACAAAAAAATCCCCTAACCCAAATCCACAGAAGGACAAGTGGCAAACTGATTTCTAATGAGAAAGAGATTTCTTTCTGAGGTAATTTAAAATCTATGAGGTTGTTTAAAATCTATTAAGTAAACTGTTTTTGATGCATTCTGTAATTAATATCTTCCAATATATTCTGTATAAATCACATTTTCCTAATACTGAAAATTAGTGATGTCAGTTTATCATTACCATGGATGTTTTTCTTTCCGGTCTCTTTCATCCCATCATCAGAATCGCTGTCTCTGCTCCCACACCGCAAGAGAACAACTTTTGTCTCTAACACTTTCTTCTGAAGAGAGAATAACATTTATTTTTTTATTTGCAGCTGTTTTGCAGCATTCGTTCTAAGTAAGGCTGTTAAAGACACCAACCTTGGATATTCTCTCCTTACTCCACTGTTGAACTCCTTTCATTACTTTCACAATACTATCTACAGCTTTATTAAGTGTCTGCTGTACCTCATCCAAAGAGGGTGTCATGATGATATTAGGGATAGATAGGTTAATATTGGTCCTAATTATAGGATGAGCACCTTTTTTCTGCTTAGACATACTGTGATTTTCTAAATAAAAGACAAAAACAGAAGAAAAAAACAAAATGAAAGGCTGTTCATATTTTTTCAAGACATTAAACTAGGCATTGTTTTAATAGAAATCAACAAATATATCTCCTAATGTAGAGTACTGAGTGTAATTTCTGAAGGGAAAAAGTATTCCTGAGTAATTTATAAAGACGTACTGCTAAACTTTACAGCAGCACAACTAAAAAGTGAGTGCAAACCTATTTTTCTCCATGAAGCTCCTTTTCAACCGGTTCTGTGCAGCTAAACTCTGTTTAGCAGACAATTTTGATATCTGGCTGTCAGCCAGCATATTAAACTGGACACAGAAGCTCCTTAGAGTCTCATAGTATTGTATGCCTTATAAACTATAGAGACCAAAGACAACTGCCCTTATTTTTGTTTCTGAATGCATGTGGCAATAAAACACTTCAAAACAGTGTTCCATCACCATGTATGGAAATACCTGAAGGCAATTAGTAAGAGAAAAAAGATGCCTCTATTTTTTTTCATGGAGTTATTTGTAAAGGCAAGGTCAAACAGATCTTGTCAAGTTATCAAGGTCTTAACTTGTCAAGTTAATAATTGATAACTTTTAACTTAAGTGATAACTTATCAAGTTATCAAGGTCTTATCAGAAACTTATCTATCAAGTCTAGCTCCAAATGTAATATTGGCTCCAGAACAGTACAGTGACTCCTAAGAAAAACAGCATTGTAATGACACTTTCCTACTGTCACAAGAATAAAATACGTTTGGAAACACACAATGTAACTTAACAAGACAGCTTAATCAAAATCCCTTTGTTTTCCCTTCTTTTACACTTGTGACTCTTATTTATATAGTTATGGGATATTACATTTACATTTTTCTTTAGGTAGCTTAAAAGAGCAATGTACTACAATGCAACCACCTAAGAAATTGATGGTAGATGATGCATGAATGCGCTTCCGGATGGTCTCCAGAGTGTTTCGTATGACTTTCAAAAGGGCATCAATGTTACGATTATTGAAGTAAGAAAGCAGTTCATTGGCATCTTCCTCTAATTTTTCTAAATCAATTCTCTTCCTCTTTGCTGTAGGAGACAAGCCAGCCCACATCTCACTGGAATTTTGTGAGGAAGTCAAGCTTTTTGATCTTCTTTCCTCTCCTGTAGCTAAAACAACATAAATCCATTAGTTAAGTTTACTTAAGGGACTTGAAAGTACCATAAAGCAACACCTCCACAGGTTGCTGAAATAATTTTAAGGAAGTACAGAATTACTCATCTGTAATCTGCACCTCAATGTAAAAGGTCTTTTATTCCTATCTGCCTTCTTCTTCAGTACAAACTGGCATGATTAGCGTCAAACTTCAGATATTATTTATTTCAACATCCAAGTTAGATAAATAATATCAACTTATTTTGTAGATGATAAATGATTGTTTGATTATTCATTATCCAGGCAAATTCGAGGAAAAGTCTTTAGACATTAGATACCATTCAGTATTTCAGTCACCTAAGATATAATGTACCCCAAAGCAAATTATCATCATGAAAAAGAAACAAACACCAAGCAATGCAATGCAACGCAACACAACGCAATACAATACAATCTTCTTACCTCTGCTATTGTCCCTTTTTTCACCACTGGGTTCAATTGACTTCTCATCTTCTTTATTGACCTGTTCCTCAGTGTCAAGTAACATGTTAATCAGATCATTAGCAGAGGCTTCCACCAGTGAGCTTTTTAAGTGTAAAGTCTGAGAACCTTTTATACAGAGTTCCTGTTATCAAACCAAAACAATATGCTCTTATTGTCACAGTTCTCATGTCAATTTCACAGTCATAGCAGCCTTTATTAACACAAATGTCAAGGCCTAAGATTTTGGAAAACCAGATCTATATACAACATTAATTTTAATTTTTTTCCAAAATATTAGGTATCATCAAGTCATCATAAATGTCTTTCAACATTGTTTTGGCTTCTTTCTTAAATCATATGATTCATTAGTTAATATAATGAATCAATATTTATAAAGCCTAGTTTCATTAAAAGGCTCCTAAAGGCAAGGGTTTCTTAATTTTCTTAACTTTTCAATGTAGACATGGGAAATTCAACAGTTCTTTTAATCATTGCCAATTTACATTAATTGGCTGAGTCATAATGAGTATTAGCCAATCATATTTCCCATTTAAAGCTAAATAGAAGATAAAATTTATACAAGCTGCATTTATTATTAAAATAAACATGAAAATTATCAACTGGAGAGAGAAGAAATCAAAGAATGAGATTAAATAAAATTCAGAATCTTATTACAGTATTATGCATCTTTTATTTTCCAATACTTACATCATGATCAATCAAGTATTCTTCAGCTAACTATAATCTTTATCTATAATGGCCTTTTAATTTTTACTTTGTTCTTTTATATTTCATTCTGCTTAAACAAATATGTCTACTTTTGTTTAATTAAAAATCAATAATTTGAAATATTCAGCCATTTCCAAATTTTAAGAGAATCTTTGGCGTTCCTAATAGTTCTGTTAAGAGAGAAGGCAGATGTGATTTGTAGTATCACAGCAACACTAAACAAAGTACTCTGGAATTTTTTCACTGGGTAATTATTTTTGTTGTAGTAATTTCTTTAGAAACTTTAAGACACCTGTTAGGTGACAGAAGTCTAGTCCCTTCTAATGAAAAATTACAATTAGCTTACAAACTGTTACTATTTTCATTGTACCCATAACTGGGGTTTTTACACCACTTACTCTGCTAACTCAACTCAATTGGCCATTGTAACTGCTATGTGTGTAATTTCTATGCAGCTGTTCAAGTTTTCAGGTTACCATGCCGTGAATAGAAGTTTTTTGCTCACTTTCACATATTTTTACCTTAGTGAATATACATTTTAGTACCTGTCCAATGAGGAAGGTAGCAGCAGGATCAACAAAAACAAGTATGGATTGTCAGGCTTGCAAACTACTATTCATTTCATATAATATTATTTTAAATTTTACTCTGTATTTAACAACAGGGTGAGTTGTTACAATGGCCAAAAGAGAAAAGGCCAAAGAGTTAAATACACTAAGATAATTAAAACTTTCATTTGTAATATTTATTGCTACAAGAGAAAAGAAATGGGGATTATCTACTTGATTTTCTACAGTCTCTATCAAACAAAAGTTTATTTCAGGAGAAAACGTATTAGACATTATAACCTAAAATGCAATACCTTACTATAGCCTCACAAAATTATTCTGACATTCAATTTAATTATGACCTTAATCAGCTTTCTAACCAACAATTTACATGTTTGTGGTTAATTACTCTCAACATAAAGTATTTTGATGGGGTGAAGGGTGTCTTCCCAGAACACCTTCACCCAGGTAATTCTGCATATATTTTCCACATCCCATTACCAACTCAGGAGAGTTTGAGATACTTATTACTTATTACACAATCCTTTCCATGGTATTTACCCTCCTCAGGCACCTGCTGGAGAATTCCCTTATTTGAACAGGAATAATGACCAAAAAAAGATACTATCATAGAAGCAAAATTTTTGAGCTATATGAAAGCACAAAAGAATTATCATACACTATCTGGTTTGACATTAAAAATTAATAGAAAAGAACATCTCAACTCAGATCTCTTTGCATTTGATACTTTTTTTCCTATGTGAGGTCCCAGCCAAGCAAGTGGGGATTTCCACGCATATCCCATGCATGCTTCATTAATTCTGCATTCAGAACTTTTTATCTCATAAACAAGAAAAATACCTAAGCTCAAAGTCATAAATCTCTTTTTCATGAAACTTTTATCTACTAACATTAGTCTTTTGAAGAAATTCCTCACAGCTCTGTGGTTCACCTTCTGGCAACATACAGAGTGGCACTCTATTCATGTCTTGAAGGACAGCATCAATACGAAATTCAACCAAATCATTCACTCGATCAAGCAATAACTCCAGCCCAGCTTTCAAAGAAAACAGAAGATTCAAGGCAAGCATGAAAGTTTGAATCCATAGCCTTTGCAGAGTCCTGTTTAAATTTTTACCTCAATAAACTATCATATTCAATTGTATATGAATTCTGCTCCTTAACCAATTTACTTAAAACATCTAAATGTTATGGCAAGCTTCACCACAGAAACATACTTAACTTTTTTGCACAACAGATACTCACCTAGAATATGCTATCTACATGCTAAAAGATAACTATAATATTATATAAATATAAGCTATTGTACAAATATATATCACATAGATTTTTATATAAAATATTATATATAATACATTATATATAATCTATATATAAATAAAAAGAAATAAATGTAAATTAATTAATAATTAAATATCTATGAACTATATTAAAATATATAATATATTTAATATATATTTTATATGTATATTATAACTGTAATAAGATTAACTTAAAGGATACATATTTCAAACATGAAGACATTAACATTTAAATGATGGCCAGCAATATTCCATCTTCTCCTATAGCTTGAACTAGCTACAACTTGGAGAACCTATTAGCAGCAGAAACTTTCAGCAAACTAAATCTCCATACTTCAAACAAATGTTAGAGACCAAACAATAGTTAACAGAAAATAATCACTAGAATTTTAAAAATTTAATAGCAACCTACTCTCAATGCTGAAGGTGAAATGGCAGGAAGGTGCGTGATCCAGACTCAGATTACTGTATTATTCAAAATTAAATTGAGCATAATGTCAGGCTAGCATCCAAAATGCACTTTAATCTGGCCTTTCAACTGAAGAAAATTTCCACTATAGCTACTTATGCAATTTCAAGAAACAAAATCTGTTTGCTGTATTAATTCAGCTGAAGAAAAAGGAATTTGGTATCTTCAGAAAAAAAACACATCTCAGTGCAACCTTGTGATAATCTTCTGAAAACAGTACAAGCTCATCTGTTTTCTAAAGCTGTTGTCCAAGGTGCGTGTGCATTCGTTTTACAGAGATTTATGTTAAAAAAAAATTAATATGAAATGTTGTTGAGTTTTATTCCCTGAAAAGTTGTTTTATACATTATAGAAACAAAAAAAGCAGGACTAGGGAAAGTCTGAAACCTAGGAGCTCTTTTAAAACATAGATATCATTCTTTAAATTCAAAATACACAGGGCCTTTTGCACTGTACTTTATGCTTGGTGTAATCCCAACTGCCTAACATACACATTAGCAAAAATTTGATGAACATACAAGACAAAAAGAAGGTGGTGTTATAAAACAAATGTTTCATGAAATACAAGACTGGTGAAAATTCTGATGTCTTTTATATACAAAATCAATTAAGTGCAAATTCTGTAAAGAACTGTAATCTCATAATATAACTTGCATTTTTATAGAACAAATAACCAGAAGTTAATGGAAGGAGGCAAATAACCAACCTAGCTTAGAAAAGACTGTATTGATATATTTCTCAATATTTGAGGATGTCCAGTTCAGTAAAGTTAGACCTGGCTGGATAGCATCCTCTACATTCACTAATCGAGGAGCCATTAGTTGTTCAAAAGGGTGTTGTATTTTCAGTTTAATTCTTTTGTATTCTGCCAGCATCACCTGAAATAAATAGAGAATGAAAACATTAGTTAATATACACTGATTTGAACCTCTTCATGTACACATATTTATGTATTTAAACTAAGAAAAGTCATCTGTATGTACAATACTGAAATTCTGAAGATGTTATATTTAAATGCTTGAGAATGTTTTGCATTATTTTTGGCAGAAGTTCACTATTTGTTGTTTTTATATCTCTATATATATTTGTTGCTCTGTGTGAAGTACTACTTCACACAGATCTCAATCTTTGATTGGACTGGTGTCGTGATGGAGTTAATTTCTTTCTCAATGGCTCCCATGATGCCATGTTTTAAATTTGTGAGCAAAACTGTATTACTAACACACTGGTATTTTGGGTATTGCTAAACAGTGGTCATACAGCATTGAGTCCTTTTCTGCTTCTCACAGTACTCTGCTGGTGACTGGTGACACACAAGATGTTGGGAAGTAACGTAGCCAGGACCGCAACTGATTAATGGGATGTCATACCTATGACATCATGCTTAAAAATGAAAGCTGGGAGAAGAAGGAGGGAGGGGGAGACTCAGAGCTATGGTGTTTTACTTTCCAAGTAGCTGTGATACTGCCTAGTTTTACCAGAATAATTCCTTATTTTTTCCTTGTGCATGCAGTTTTTGCCTTTCCTATTAAATTGTCTTTATCTCACCTCACATGTTTTATACATTAACCTTCAGATTCTCTCCCCATTCCAAGGAGGGGAGTGAGGGAGCAACTGTGTGGTGCTTGGTTGCTTACTGGGCTTAAACCACATAATAGAAAAATCTTGTAAATTTCAGTCTGTAAATCAGTGTTACAGAAGACAAAAAGCCCAAGGAGAAAAATACATCTAAATGAACTTTCCAGCAATTCTAATAAGATTAGCCTTACCAGAACTTTATTATACTATTTTCTTTCTAATGCCTCTTTAACCTGCTGATCTAGTTTCACATGTTTGGCAATAACATTATGATTTAATGTCATAAAGACATTATGACTTATGTTTGTTTGTTGGTTTTTTTTTTCCTAAGTGACTTAAAAGACATGAGAAAGAGAAGTTTCAGCTTCTCTTTTTAAATTGTTCTACAGACATCTGTGTAAAACACCAGTGCCAGAAAAAAAAAGCTGCTACTTGCTGCATGTTTTACACTTTTTAAAAGCAGACCACCTGTTCCTGCCTCCCAGGTATCTTCTCAAAACAGATACTGCCCAATGTTGACTTCATTATTGGATGAGAGATAAATTGCTTATCATTTAGAAAGTAAGCAACAGCACAAGGCATTTTGTAAGCCTCCTTTCCTCCCCATTCTCATCTCTGTCCCAGACTCTGCAGAGCTTCCCCAAACCCATGCAACTGCAAAGTAACTTCACAGAAAACATAAAGCCAAGAAAAAATTTTAACTGCCTCAAGACAGTCATATAGATAAGAAAATAGATTTGCAAATGTTTTCTTAGTGCATAATCATTGATCTTCATTTATCCTCTTCCATATGTCTAGAACCCAGGCATCTTAATGTACAGTACACATACATAAAATAACTGAAGTAAACCCACGTGCAAATTGTTGACAATCTTCTTGTACCAGACTCTCTGCTGCTGAATAACACTTGCAAATGGTGGAATTTCAAGGCACATGTGAGCCATGCAATCTGTCTCTCTGATTAAAGTTAATATTAGAGGGTCAAAATTCACAAGTAATTCTCCTGTTTCTGGAGCTTTTACCAAGAGGGTTGCTTGAAGTCCTCTTTTAGTTAATTCAATCTGCAGGAAATAAAGTTATCATTCATGATAAGACAAGCCACTACATCAAAATACTTCAGTTTGCATATAAATACCACTTTGGCAGATACTAAAATCAGTATCTGCTGACAAAGATTGATATGGTATATGAATACAAAACAAAAACTTATTAACACAGTGTATATGGACCCAAATGCTTAGTAACCAAATTGTTATTTATCTGACAGACATTTTTCTGTTGGGTCTTGGATGTTATAAGCTGCATTCCACAGTCCAAAATCAAATCAGAGACATAGATTTTCTTGCTTCAACCATCTTAAATTTTAACCCTCATCTCCTTAGAACTTATTGTATATTCTGCAATATGTGTGCAAGGCTGCACACAACCTCCTCAATGAATTAAAGTATTTTTAGATAACGTCTTCACATATCTCAAAAGATATAATAATAAACTTATCCCCTTTCTCCTTTTGCTTGTTTTCCAATAGCTAACAGATAAACCAATCTTAATGGTACTGACAATTATATCCAACATCTGGGCAAGTATTTTAAAATACTAAAATTATTGTTTATTATAGATGTTATTTTTTTTAATTCTTAAAAGGAAAGCTTAATCACATAATTGGTTTAACTGCCTTATTTAAATATTAGACAATCTGTTCTCTATGTGATTAGAAAGCACAGCGTTCCTTAGACCACCACACAATGAAAATTTAGCTGACACCAAAGAGCAATCCTGCCTTACGCAGGCAAATCTTTCCTACATTAAAAGTTTGCTGCTATTCTTATTTTCCAGTTCTCCTTCCATTGATGTAACTTTATTGTTTGTTATTCACTCCTCAAATTTCATGTATCACATTACATTAAGATGGAGCTTATTTCTATGCCATGCTTTCAGAACCCATTGGTATCTTTCAGTGAACTTACTTCTTTTTTTATGGAACACAGAAACTTTGCACCACCTTTCAATGTCTAAAATATAGTGGAGTATACTGCTTGCTTCAGCAATATCATGTACTATCAAGACATCTTACACAGCATTTTTCAAGAAATTATCTAATCAACTTTTGTCAATGAATATGTCATGCTCTATCCACTATCATCAGTCTTCCAAAAAAAAAAAAAATAAAAAAAAAACTCAACTGCCTTAAAGAGAAGTTGATTTTTTTCTGTAAATTTCAACAGCAAATCTTACTGTACTAATTTTTGAGCTTCATATTCCTTTTTCCCACTCTCAGGTCTTCCTCTCCCATTTATGTTTTCTTCTCATGCAGTTTTCATTGTTAAGGTAACAGAAAATGGCAATGAAAATAAGGGGTATATTGAAGGCACAAATCTTATACTGCCAAATGATTATAGTAACTTTAACACTTCCAAGTAATTTATTATTTTAGTATGTCCAAGTTGAACATCATTTTCTGTAGTGAAATATATATATATATAATTTTTTTTAAAAATTGCTATTAAAACATATATATATATAACTGGATTAATAATATGTTAACCATCCAGTCACAAGTAGAAAAAAGAGGGGCAAAAATGTTCAGAAATCTCAGAAAGTGACACTAAGCTTAACGTTTACATTGTACAGAAGAATAAAAAGTAGTAGGAGATATAGCCTTATTTGTGTTTCATTTGTATTCCCCACAGGACACTTGCCCCTCTCGAGTTTTTCTTTTGTTCAGGAGTAGAGCAGGAGCTCCACCTTGTGTTCTGTGACACGTCCACACTCGTGTGCACTCTCCTTGCCTCGAGAGAAGAGACCGCAGAGCAGTAGCCATATTTTTTTGCCGTACCTGGTTGACAAGTGTGTGTATGTTATGTTAAAGTGAATGTGCTTTTCATGTATTCTCGAGGCATGCGTGTATTTTTCAAATTTGAAATTTTGTTCAAATCTACCTCCCTTTGTTCCCACCTAATGAGTATAAATTGGAGCAGTATCAGTAAGTTTACAGAGCTACCAAGTGTGATTTGACTGCTATAGGAGAAAGCAGGTTGTTTTAATACAGATCAGAATGCAGATGATGCAGACCTCATAAAGGAAGGCACCACTTCAGGGAAGATGCCTGGGATGTTATAGTTATTTTCCAGAAGATGAAAGGCAAATGTACTTGACTGCTCCATCAAGGCATGATACATGTCAGAAAACCTGATCACTAGATCATCTAGCCAAAGGAGCAGATGTAGCCCCACAAGAATAGTACATTCTCCTTAGTCTTTATAGATGAGACAAGGTGGTGAAAACTATCATCAGTATACTTTGAATGATGCAGATATCCAGCTCAATACTGGAGTCAAAACAGAAACTGAGTCCAAGATAGAAACACTAAACAAATGCAGAAGGCTTCTTGAAGCATTACAATTCATTCTATAAAATATGAGGGATATGCACCAGCTCTCTGTGAAGAGCTCATGAAAACATATGAATTTCCTATATTAAAAGAATAAGCATTGAAATTAAAGACATTTCTAAGTATGACAGCAGTTTTCATTACTGCCTGGAAGCAAGACTGACTCTATGCAGGTTAGTGGTGCCAAATTTGGATATGATGTACCTGAAACATAATGTATAGTGAAACAACTGCTGAGGTAAGTTGATTCCCAACTTGCACTAAACTCCAGATTAATCATCAATAATACATATTCAGCACTATGTCTCAATACAGTGTATTTTATGTACTCTAATATTGCAATCATTTCTCCTGGCTTACTATACAAAATTGACAACAAAAAATCCCATTTATAGTATCAGACAATCAAATCTGGTGACTCTTTAAACTACATTGTACACCACATGTCAAATGCAAGTGTGACAAAGGAAGGATCAGGGAAACCGAATATATTCAGACTGGAGAAAAGGAAGCTGGAATCTCTGGTCCGAGATCTCGTCTAAGACAATCTTTGAGGAGACTGATGTTTATCAGCACCAGAGATTTCCGCAGTTTGGCCTGAGTTCCAAAAACAACAGGCAAATGCATTGACAGGTGTCACACTACCTTCAAAACCACAATCTGGAGATTCTGATTTTTTCTTTTTCAGCTTTGCAAAGCTGAGGCAAATTTCTTTATAAGATGCTCTTTGACAAGGCAACAAATACACTGTAGGTGAAAAATATGCCAAAACTCTAGTAAAAAAATTTGCAGAGATTTCAAGGCTTTAAAGTAGCCACTGCAGTAGCCATCTGATAATATAAAGGTAGTCAAAGATTCTATGGACAAATCCAAGAAGGCAAAATGAGTCAAATGAGACTTAGAATTTAAGGCAAACCATGTTCTCTGAAGAATATTCAGGCTACAAAATGTTCTGCCTGTAAGGTCCCAAACAACTCACTCAACAAGACACATGAAAAGGGCTTATGGTTGTTCATGTACCCAAAGTCAGACACATGGGAGAAACACCAACCAGATATTCTCAAGAGATCAAAACAACAAAACAGACTTTACTGGGACTTTAGAAAATCACAGAACTTTGGCAAAATATTCAGTCAACATAAAACACTTCTCAAAGCATTAAACTGGTCCAACTTCGCAAACTCTAAGCCCACTTGATTTTAAGTTACTCAAAAAATTCCAAGAAAAAGGAATTAGAAGAAGAAAGATAAAGAGAGAAAGACAGAAGATATATAGAATAGCACACATATAGCTATCAGCTCCTGGGTTCCAGCAGTGTTCAGATAGAAATTCCAAGAGGAGGTAGAGTGAAGACATCAGATAGCCTCATATTCAGCTTTAAAGAGCCTTAGACCTTCCCCTTGGCTGGACTTCCAGTCATTTGGCCACTCAGGAGCTGGGTTAGGGGCTCCAGAGCTGGGTGTGGATCAGTGCTCTGGTGCACCAGGGATTGGCAGCTGCGGCAGGCTGGGATACAGGATCTAGGGGTGGGCTGTGGGACAGTGCAAGGCCCACACACACACATCCCAAAATTGTCAGTAAGAAGTGAAATTGCTTTGTACTGGTTCTGACTGGGTTAATTTTCTCTGTTGACATTTAATTTTCTTCATAGCAGCTTATGTGGTGTGATCAGATTTGTTATCAAAACAAATCTGATAACACAATAATGTTTCAGCTGAACAGTGCTTACACAGCATCAAGGCCTTCTCTTGTTCTCACTGTGTCCATACAGTGTGTAGACTGGGGCTTGGAAGTGGGGATGAACAGTGCAAAAGAGGCTGTGAGGGGACAAAACCAGGCAGATGTCATGAAAGGATGCTACAAAATAAGCAAAGGGATATTCTTTGCCAGGCAACATGATATTCAGCAATAAAAAGGGAAAGGCAGGGGTTGAAGGGGTTAGCCACCCTCTGCTCTGGAATTGGTTACACATTGTTTGACCCATGGGAGATGGTGAGAAATTGCCTCTGCAGCACTTGATTTTTCCTTTCTTTTTCTTTCTCCATTTCTCCTTCACTAACAAAACAGCTTATCCTGGCCCACAAGTTTTCTTGCTTTTGCTTTGCCTTTCCTTTTCCCTGTCTCACTGGGGATGCATGGGGGGAAGTGAAGGAGCATTTGTGTGGTGCTTAGCTGCTTTTCAGGATTAACCCACAACTGGCTCAAAGCCCAGTTGTACACTGAGTATGCTATTATCTGTTCAGACTGGATTCTTTTTACATGTATATTTACAGAGTGTACCCGTGGATTATCACTCAAAATAAAATCTGTATTGTCCAGAGCAGAGGAAATCTCTGTGTCTGCTTTTACCTTAAGCCAGCCAGCTGACAAAACTTCTCTCCCCACACATGATAATCTTGCACCAGTCAGAAGAATATGGCAGAGACAGAGGGGCAGCTAAGCCTTCCACTGAATATTCATTTTATGTTTTCTTTCTTGTTATAATTGTTATAAACCTTATTATAACTTGTTAGTTATAATTAAGCTCTTTCAGTTGCTCCTAAATTCAGCTAGAAGTACTACAGGCCCTATTTTGTTAACATGAACACTTTCCTGTAAAATAACTTTTCTTATTCCATCCCTCATTTGAGAGTTATCATAAGTCTATAGTTAAGCATACCTGATTACTGCTGCTAACCAGGGATTCCACCATTTTAAATTTTTTTCTTTAAGGAATCTCTTAATCAAAACCAGCTGCCTTACCTGCTGAAGCCATTCTCTGTGGTAGATCACCTCAAATTTCATAAGAACTTTTGCTACTTTGTTGTAATTGCGAATTATGCTCTTGCCATCTGGTGTTTGCAGAACTGCTGGATGTCTCTGAAAAGTCTCCATGGGCTTCTTGATCCTATGGAATAGGTGGCGTGCCCACAAGATCTTGCCAGCTACTGGAGGCAGATTACGAGCCAGTGGTGGGTCCTTCTTGTGCCTAGTGTAGATCTTACAGACTGTTTCTATGTCATGTCCATAGTTTTGAAATATTTTCTGATACTTTTCATCAATGCCAAGATTCGGGATTTGCAATCTGCTTAGAAAATAATAATAATGAAGAAATGTCTTCAACACTTCTGAAATCCTTCTAATGCATTGTTGGAAAATAGTCTTTACAGATTGCCTTGCATGCTTAAGAAAATAACTACTTCAACAGCAGAGTTTTCAGCTTGAACAAATGCTGTCACAACCTGATTCCAAGCAACAAAGATTTAGACCAGATGATAAAAGTTTCCAAGCCTACACGTTTTCTGTTTTGTCACTGTTTTCAAGCACTGGGCTGAAATAATGTGCAGCAAACTGTAACCAATTCACCACTAGCTGCCTATTCTATTAAACAGAGTATAATACAAAAATTGGCAGAAAAAAGAGTGAGGCTGTTTTGCAACAATGTTAATTTATAAAGATAAATTTCACTGTTTCTTAATAAAAGCATTTTACTCTCTTCTGACTGCCTTGTGGTAACAAATGAATGTCATTGTTCAAACACAAAGCTAATGCAAATATTCTTAACAAAGATTTCTTGTCCTTAGGCTGATTTTGAAAGATGAAGTTCGAAGTCCACCTATATTTTGCATTTTCTGATACAAAAATTATTAAAATTTTATTCATTCAAGCTACTAAGACAACTCTTAACAGGGCTGAAAAGCTGAGAGTAAAAAGGTTGAGCTGGTTTGCTTTGTATTTAAGAAAATGCCTCCTTCTCTGCACCTCCCTCCCCCTGCCCTTTCCACCATCCTCAACGTCTTATTTCCACTGCCTGGCAGAGTTTTAGCAATCTAAATAGGACATATTACCTTTCAAATTTCTGCAACATACTCAGTGCCCTTTCAGTGTTCAAAATACTTTCAAAGGTGATGTCCATGAAACTTCTTAATTGATCCTGAAGAAGAGTAAATAATTCTACATTGGAGAAGTCCATAAGGAACACACATCAAATATGCCAAGTATTATTTGACAGGATTTAACTTGAGATACATTAGAAGATAATTTGTTTATGTGAAACTTGTCTCAATAAGTATTATTTTTCCCTTTTTTCCTTCCCAAAGTAATTAAACAAAACACAGCCAACTTTCGAGGCATTTTCTTTCCAAGTTCCCTCTGTAGCTGTGCAACCAATGAAAGTTCACATACCCTCCAATGTTGTACCATGCTGAGGCCTCGAAGAATGCTTGGTTACCTTTTTGGCAGCCAAAGCAAGACAGGCATTTATTTTAATTTTATTTTTTTTTTCTTCTGGAAATACCCTGTTCTTTCACCAACATGTGATTTCAGAACTTTTGGAAAGTTAATTATCTGACTTATTTGTACTATGCTCCTATTCACTCAATGAAATCACCCATTTTAGTTATTCTTGCCAGCATACAGGAATGAAAAATCCTTTTGTTGAAGGCTCCTCAATGGCCTATTCCATTAAACTACTCTGAAAGATAATAAATGGAAGCTTTAAAGTGGAAATATATTAGAATAATTTTTTAATTTCAGAATACAAACTTTGAGATTTGCAAAATTTTTCTGATGGTAACTCAGAGTATAATAAAGCTTAATCAGTAAATTAAATTCTTAATTGTATCATAAAACCTACATGAAGATCATTTATGTCTTTGTAAAACTCTTCATAGTCTTGGTCAAAATCAGTCTTCCGCTGATCCAAGAAATCATAATGCTTATCCTTCATGTTGTCAACAATGCTCTAAACAGTTTCACAAAAAAAGAAAACTATTACCAAAAATGTCTTATGAAAGAGACTTACCACACCAGACATTAAGCACAACAAGCTGTGCAGACTCACACTTTACCTTTGCTAATATTTCCCAGTACTTACTGAGTAATATAAGCAAACCCTTTAAAAGAAATATTTGCAGGAATCAAGTTGGTGTAATGTCCATTCGAATTTCATTTATATTAATTATTTCTGCTTCAAGTCAATTAGAACTGACAGAAAATTCAAACTTGCTTTTCATCAAAGACATTTTTACTCATTAAGCATTGTCATGCAGACGTTCATTTCGTTTCAAAACTTAAAGTTCAACAGAGAAAAATATTTTCACATTACTATTTTCCATGTCCTTTAAACAACTGATTCCATATGGATATATAGACTATTCAAAAAGCACAGTAAGATGCAGCACATCACCAGCCTACGATTTAGTATTCCTGGCTTCTCTTACACAGCTGCTGTCCACACACTTCAAAGTAGATCTTAATCAGCATATCCCTTGAGCTGTACACACAGATAAAAGATTTCTAACGATAAACTACTGTTCAACATCCTAGTAGTTTACCACAGTATAGCTATGAAACTCAGCGTATTTTCAGCTCAGCTGAATTCCATTATTTTATGGTAAGTCAACTGAAATTCAGTTTCATTGCATTGCTGTAAATAAAAATTCCATATTTTCCTCTAACAAGCAAATCCTAGATAGGGACTAGGTGTTAAAGCATAAAGAACAGCAAAATAGTGAATTCCTATTGTAAAAAAATTTAAGACATGTAATCGGTAACATAATAACTACAGCTATGGTCCATATCAAATGCTTCAGTACTTCAATTTTGTCGCTTTAAAAAGACATGCAATCACTTTTCTGCCCTTTACACAACCTATCCAGAGCCTTCCATGTAACATTTTTTACCTAAGTACTCTTCATTCCAAAACACAATTGACTCTACAGCAGGTAGGTCTCACACAAAGCTCTTGTTTAAGGACTTGGATGCTGCAATGGATTGTGAGGTGTATAGAGTTTTCATTACAACCTGGGCGGATGGTCACAGGCAGCTTTTCAAACACAAATGCCCCAAACAAATCAGATTCCTCTGTTCCAGCCTACCAAAATAGTACCTTAATTGCATGATCTGTAAATTCTGAGCAACCTGGGTTGCTGAGAAGCCTGGTGGCACAACTTTGGAGAGCAGACCTTGGAAACAAAATTTAGAGCAGTCCACGCCTGTCCTGGCCACATGGAAGAGTCTTGATATCCTTACAGCTGTGCCCTGGCTAACTCTCAGCTGATAGAACAGAACAAAGCAGAAAACTGGCTGCTGTGAAGGATGTATTAAAGGCATCAAAACCCCAGACTAGAGAGGGAGTAAAGCAAACCAGGAAGGACCACAGAATGGTCATGTTTTATACTACAGTTATTTCACTAAGGCAAACTGATTGACTCCTGACCATAACAAAAAGGCAAAGGACAAAGTAAAGTAAACTAGAATTCCATATTTGCCTGCACAGCCACTGTATCATATGTGATCTCAAAAAGCTATCTACAAAGTCCTCACATTGAGTACTTTTGATTTAATATTAACAGATGCAATAATTATGATACTGCACTAATAGTTACACAAAAAAGGAAGCTAACTCAAGCTCAATAAAAGCAGAAAAGACTCCATTTGGTAGCAAAGAAAGCTATCTGAGAAAGAAGGAAGGAAAAGAATATGACTTAACATATTTATATTCTTAGAAGATCTCCTTATTGCTCAAGTCACACTTCTCTTAAAAAAAAAATCAGGAAAGAAAACTGCATAGTAATACTAAGAAGTAAAGGGGCACTTATAGCTAGCCCAACATTTGTTGAGACAGAAATGTAGCGCTTCTCACTTTTTCTCCTGATCATAGCACAAAACCATGCTCCTATTACTCCTGTTACAGTTACACCACTTTGTCACTTATTTCAATCAGCTTTGATTTTAGCATACTTCTTTCACATGTCCACTTGCACCTTTTCTTTCATCTTGTCTGCTCATTTCCCTAGTAATCACGTATTTACATTGCAATTACCCAGTAATTTTAGCACAACTAAAGAGTTAATTTTTCTCTCAATAAACACTTCCTTAATTTTTATAATTTTGTTTTAAAGGTACAAGTTAGACTGACACAATATACAAAAGCTGATGTGTACCTGATATTTTGTGATCATTTCTTCCAATCCCTCTATCTTAGATTCCTGTAGAACTGAGTAGGTTCTCATAGTATTGAAAACATCTATTATCTTTACCAGACGACGATGAAAAGCTTCAAATTTTCCAAATATATACATCTCACTAAAACCAAATTGTCTTCCAGCTGGATTTTGTTCCAAACTCTTTTTTATCTTGTGGAAACAATTTTGATACTCCTTAAAACACAGAATTCAAAAGGTCAAGCGTGTAACAAAAGGCACAGAACAAAATTTACATAGACAAGGTTATTATCTTAACCTGACAGCTAGTAGAAGTTGCATCAATAAACAATCATGAACACTATAAAGAGAGTAACAGAATTTGCCTCTGAAAACTAACCCATCAATGCCATTAAAGGATTCTACACTTCATCAAATGACAGAACTACACATATATGTATTTGTACATGCCTTTATCTAGCATGAAATTCTGTTCCCTCCATTTCATAGCAGGGTTTGATGTGTTTGCTGAATAACCAAGATGAAAACTCAGTTTCCAGAGACTGAAAATGCATGCTGAGTAGTTTTACTGAGTAATTAAGGTTCAAAAATCACTTTCAAGAGTTAATCACTTCTTTAAGTTTTAATGCCAGTCCATAGCAGCTTCTACTTTTCATTCTACATTCATAACAAGGCACAAACCATACTCCAAACATGCTAAAGTCTTCCCGAAGTCAAAGTAAATAGTCAACATATTTGCTTGAAATCGTTTTTTTCAAGTGGTTTTCTTTATAAAGAAATGTTCATTCCTTTATCACATTCATGTATGAATAAATCCACTTGGAGATATCAGTTCAAAGGGTCCAGATTTTGCTATGTTGTTAGTGATTCAAATTGTAAGTTTTAATTTATTGAATTTCTGAAAGCTTCTGGAACTACTACTGAAAATGAATACCTAATTTTTCAAAATATTTTCATGCACCAGCTGTACAATTTGATACATCTTTATAGAAAATACAAGTTCAGTGCTCATTGCTGATGGTAAGATGTCATACAAATTTACACTAATTTATGTTAGAATTAGGCAAGATTTGTTGCTTCAGGAGACACTAGGATAAAGCTCTAGTCCTGCAAGCACATATTAGGAATTTAAAAAAATAATAATGCAGAAAGCCTGTATGAAGCTCCCAATATGTAGAGAAAAAAGACCAAAGAGACAGTCAGGGTCTTCTTCACAGTAACTCATGGACAGAAGCCAAGAAGCAAAGGGCATATATTGAAATGGATGGGGTTCTGACTGGATATAAGGAGAGAAACTTTCATCCCGAGGACAGTCGAATAGTTAAAAAGGCTGCCCAAAAAGACTGTACAATCTCTCCATCCTTGGAGAACCTCAAGATAGGGCTGGATAAAGTTTGATCTTATACTGCCCCTGCTTTGGATTTGAATAGAAGCCTGAACTAGATACCTGCTGAGGCCCCTTCCAAGCCGAATTATGGTATAATACTATGCTTTAAGGGAAAAAAAAAGAACAAAGAAAAATAAAATTAAAAAATTATCACAGAAGGGTATTAAAAAAAAACCAAAGGCTATCTTCCTGACAAGTCTAGGCCAACTGAACAGCTGTATTTTTCTTAGTTCACTAAATTGCCCTTTCTAAATGTATAGCTTGTCCACACATCTTTGGAATATACTCAATTCAGTAACTCTCCTTGATTTAATTTCTTTTTCATAACTCTCCACATCAAGTGAGAAGACACTAGCTAGAGAATCACAGGCATGAAAATCCAAACAATTATCTTATAAGCATAGTTAAGATTGACTAAGCATCAAAATTCTGTTTCCAGAAGATCAACAGGCAACAGATTAAATTCCTTGTTAGCTCTAGCATAAACATCCCAGTTCCAGTGGACATTTTTCAGTTAACTCATTTTCTTCAAGATAAAAGTGCATTCTCACATAAAATTTTCCTATTCTTGCTTGCTTACCTGTTTAAGTCTAATAGCTGCTTGTAGCTTTTCCACAACTCTCTCCTGTGGTTGATTCCAGATGGTGGTTGTGTCATTGTTTGCAATGTAAGATTTACATGCTGTGATCATCTGATTGGTCACCTAAAAGCAGTTTCGACTTCATGAAAAAAACCAAGACAAAGCAGATCATGCCATTCCCTCAGTCTCATCCCATTCCTCTGACTCCACTGACCTAAAGCCTGACAAATACCAGTACCAAATACCAGTCACATTGGTAGACTGTACTCCTTGCAACACCCAGCCTCCAGAACATGACATGACAAAAATGTTGTTGATTAACTATGCTAATCCTAAACCTACACATCTTGTACCAAGCTTGAAATAGCATTGAGGGCTACAAAGTCATAAGACTTCGTCTCTTCTGAAGGCAAAGGTAAAATCAGGAGCTCATGAGAGTACAAATGGTAAAGAATAGGTTGTCTTTCCAATCCATTTCCTTCTTTATGCAAACATGTGGAGGTTTAAGGGCAATATGAATTTAAAGTATTTGGTTCTACCAAAAAAAAAAAACATTCGTAACGGGCAAAACTTGTAACAAAAAAGTTACTCTGTGTACATCAGAGGTGAGATTTAAATCTGAAAATGTTCCTACAACTCCAAAATACAGGCAGTAAAATAATAACAATTTGAAGTAGTTTATCACTATTTCCAATTCTTTATGTGTTCAAAAAGCAGCAATAAAGTGACTGAAGTGCTGCCTCTCCAATTGCTTTGTTCCTTTGTGTTTTCTCTTGCACTCAAGCAACAACACAGGAATATTTCAAAATCTGGGAATATTTCTTTTCCCACTGAGCACCAACCTTCACAAACAGTGAGGAGATCTTTTCAGAAGTGTTGTAATATTGAGAGATGCTCTGAATCATTTTAATTGCATTTATGAGCCCTGGAATAGAATCCAGCATGGACACCTGGAAAGAAACACACAGTCTGAAGTCTGCTTAGTACCTCTGTTACCACATATTAGCACAATACCTAGTTAGCGAATGCAGAAGAATTATGAACATGGTCTTTGGAATGGTTCTGTCCCTGTCTACCTGGACCTCTCCCACAGAGCTGCCTGTCCTGTGTCATTCTCCAAGCTATACAATTTAATTTGGGTGGAAAATTTTCACTAGAATCTTAGCTGGAACAATTCAGATCAGTGAGTGAATTTTGGTAGAAGTAAAGGCCTCTTCAAAAGAACCCCTTTTTCCACACAGAAAGTATGTTTATATGCTCAGTTGCTGAACCTGATGTGAGCTTGCATGTAAAGAGAACCCCTTCACCACCTGGAAAGAGGAGGAAGAGAAACAGGGATTGAAGGGGTGAAGCTGAGCCTGATGGTGCAGATATGTGGCTTTAATTTCTGATTTCGTTTGTCACTATCCAAACATTTTTAACTGTCAATAAAGACATTTTTCCCCAAGCTGAGTCTGTTTTGCCCATGATTATAAAGAGTGATGCTCCTGTCATGGAAAAATACATGAACCTTTTCATATTATATTCTCATCCCATCCTATTGAGTATGAGGATTGAGAGAACGCTTGATGAATAGCCAAGGTCACACCATCACACCCATTTTAATTCTTCGTATCCCTTGTGACCTTCAGTAAGTTTTGTGTATAAGACAAATGTCTTTTACTAAATACTTTACTTAAAGTATCATTTCAAAAATGTAGCAGTCCTATCTTCAATCCATAAAATTGACCAAATGACAAAATAGACCAGACAAAGATTTTGCAGATAGCTCTTCATCACATCTGAATTTCTAAAGCAATAACAGTTTTATTCTGTTGACAAACTCATTCTCAGAATTGTACAGGTAAATATCAGTAAGGGAAAGGCTTCATACTCCATGCCTCTATGGCTTTCATCCCAAGTGTTACACCATGGCAAAAACTAAACATCTCCAAAGAGGGCACCCCTTTCTCCTGGGTGAAAACCTTCATTTGAAGCACAAAGCAAGCCAGTTCAACGGACCCTGCACAGTGCCAGTAGCAAGTATAGTCACTTTTACTCTGGTTTTATGGGTACCATAACCCAATTACTTTTCAATAGACAAACTCAAATAGTAGATTTGGAACACTGAAAGAACACACTGTTCTAACATCACCCAGTAAACAGAAACAAACATGGTTGCCCTGAGCACTCTTTGAAAGCAATTTGGCTTTGGAAAAAGTTTCAGAGAGAGAGGAAGCTAGGACAGGTCAAGGTTTTGAGTCTTCATAGCTACCAGTCATATTTCTTTGAGTAGCAAGACACACAAGTTGCAAAACCAGTTTTAATAAAAACAATTATTTGCCACCTATTTTAGCAGATAATGGGAGAGGAAGACTCCTCCAATCCTGGATTTAGGGTGGCTGGTTTTTTTACTACAGGTTATGCTTGCATCATCCTATGCATTCTCATACTATAATATAAGAAGGTGATTTATAGTTATGTCTTAATATTTCCATAATCCTATTTATCTTTTCCCAACTCAAGAAGCTGAAAATTGCCTTAAAAATGTTAGTCTAACCATGACCTGGCCACCAATACAAAGACAAAAGACCAAACTTCATCTTTAGCATGGCATTAGGTTTACTTTTCTTTTTTTTTGATCTTAAGAAATTCACTTTCTCCCATAGCACAGAATCCAGTCTCTACATCAGAACAAAAGCTTTATAGACACTACAGTATGAAAATAACAAGTATTTTATTTTGTTGCCAGAAATTCCCATTAAGCCACTTTTACCACAACTGCACAAAATCTCAAATTGGAGTTGCACGTGTAAAATTTTCTGTTTCATTTCCAAACCCATCCTATAGAATATGTTCATGCTGCTTGTCTCATTAAATTTATGCTGAGAATTTAAAAGTTCTGCTTACAGGATCGCCATTGTATAATGGGTCATAGTATTTTTCCAGAGAATACAGATACTTCACATTATCTTTAGCTTCATTTGCTGCATCTGTGATGCGAATATCCAATGCTCGCCACTTCTAAGAACAGAAAGTTGAAAAAACAGAAGTATGAATTTCAGAAAAAAATATTTTGACATCATTTTGGTTTGTCATTAGCTTCTAAACACAATTGAAAACACAGATGTTTTACTTCAGAATTATACTTGTTCTCCCAGGACGAGGTCCTTGTAACTTTCAGTAACTTGACTGTAAACATACAGTTGGTTTAGACCACTCAGCTAAATAGTCAGTGGTAGTGTGCAGTCAAGATGCTGTAAAATATATGAATTATGGATATATAACTATGTATTTGTTTCACATCTCATTTTGATGAGACAAGATTTTTTTGTTTTATTTACTTATTTTCTGTTGGTGATGGGACTTTAAATTTGTTATGTCAATGTAAGAAGTTATGGTTCCACAAAAAATTTTGACAGGCACTGTAACAACATAAAAAAGAGGCTTAAAAATGGAAAGATTCTTTTTTTGTCATTAAATATTTTTCATTCAATATTCTGATTTAATAACTATTCCAATATTTTAAATTATTTATTTTTGTTGAGCCATATGTATAAAGAACATTATCAGCTTTTAGACTGAGGGGATTCCCAGTCTTTTTCAATAAATTGAACTAGATTTAAACTTTATCTACTCAATCTCAGGAACAGAGAAGGAAAAAGAAAGCAAAAGGCAAAGATGTTTCAATGTTTTCCCCACCAGCATTGTTTCATACATTATCAAAATGAACTAGGGTATACACAGCATTTCTAGTCTTTATATTTTTCATAATTTAAAATAAAAACCTTCAGCAGTTTGGATTTAGCAGCAGTGAGTACTCCAAGCACTGCCTTCACATCTGGGCTCTTCAGCTGCTCCATCAGGTAGTTGAATTTTGACAATTTCTTCTTCCAATAATCAAGCTCTACTCGTGGTCCAAGGTCATCTGCTTCTTTTCTCAACTGGTCATTTTCTGCAAGAACCTTTTATCATACAGTAATGTGAGTGAGTGCTGCTCAGAGTTTTTATCTGCAGAGGTACCATGCATTAATTCTACATTTTACACGTAGTATTAACCTCGCCTGACAAATTACCTAACTTAGCCTCCACCTCATATAAGCAACTTCATTTTGCTTGGTCCTTTTATTTCCAAGTTAAAGAAGATAATCTGTTCCTTCTGTTCCAAGAGCACTGTTACAGACAGTTACATTTTCTGCAAATAACCTGCAAAGCATGTTTCAAAGTACAAATGGGACCACTGAGAATATTGTTCACTCAATTACTGTGTTCTTTTTGTTTTCATTAAGTCCACTGGGAACCACTCTTTTGTACTTTAATAACAAGTAATTATCAAAGACAGGGGACTAAACTTGCCAAACTGTGTGTCCTATATTCACTAGCTGATGGAAAAAGCTCTCAGTAATATTCCCACTGAGAAGCAAAAGCACAAATAAAATACCAACAATACTTTAAAATAAAGAGATTGAACTCATCTAAATTTATAGAAAGGTAGCTATAACACCAACAGGATTAAACTCATCTGCCAAGATAAGATGTCATATTTCACATTTGTCCTATATATCACCTGTTCAATTTGTTTGGTCCATTCTTTCATACAAACTTCTATTTTTTCAAGAGCCTCTATGCTGTTAGCAACCACCAAGTAATCAGAAGGTCCTCTTAGAGTTTTCAGGTCATATGTTTCACATTTCTTCAGGCTGACCTAAAACATAAGTTTAAAAATATAAAATGCTGAATGTTCATGATAAATAATCTAGGAACTTTAAAGACTAACTCGTTGCCCTACTTCAGGTATCTCACTTCCTATTCCCAGCACAGTCTGAATTAAACTGGTTTGAGCCACAAGTGGAAGAAGTGAATGTGGAGAATTCACCAGACAGGCAGCTGTGCTTTCATGCCCTTTCCTTCATAGAAGCTGAGTAGAAACAAACCAGTTAAAGTACAGTTTGTCATACATTAATCATTCAACATTTGAGAATGACTACAGCCACTGGAGAGTCAAGAAGTTAATAGCTCTAAAGAACTGGCCCCAGAACAAACAAGAACAGAAGCACCTACAGAAATACCAAAACTGCAGATTAAAGTATAATGAATTACTGATGACAATAAACAGAAGTGTTGGGTTATTCTCCAGTTTAAACAAAAGCAATTTTTATGAGTAATCTACAACAGCAGTTAATTCAAAAGGTCCAGAGCTAGAGACATTCTACAGCTAGCTTACTTTCTATTTGCCATGTGAACATACTACCTTTTCCAACAGACTTTGCTGAGTTCCTGACAGGAGACTAACAAATGCTTCAAGGGCACGAAGGAAGTCCTGCTTAATATTGGGAACTTGTTGAGGTTCAACCCAGCTATGGTCCACAGTCTGTAAGGCTGGGATGAATATTTCTGATATCAACTGCTCAACACTTTTTAATAAGCCATCTCGACCTATATCCATCATATGAAAATTTACTTCCTGTAAAAGAGACAAAATACAAGGGTCTTTCACCAGTAAAAACTTAGTTATATACAATTTACATATAGACTTTCAAAAGTAAAATAATCTTTGTTTTTCTAATGAATTTGCTAGAGTTTTTTTGAAATTTAACACCTTAGTATTTAGGTATTGACTAATTACTCTCTCATTACAGATTGTTTAAATTTTCTTCCTTAGCATCCTTTTTTCATATTAATGATATACATCAAGTTGCTGCCACAAGATAATATCTGTACTTCCATTCCCTACTCTTTTTGTTCTGTTTCATTTAATGCATCTGTGTCCTTTTACTCATTCCTCCATATCAAGAGCTGTCAAATTATATGCTGAGAGCAAATACCCCATGGTAAAAACGAATCTTAAACAAGATTATATACAGAGATGAGCAGTCTCTGACTTACTTGATAGATATTCTCAGTTGTGATGGGTTTAGAAAAATTAGATCTAATGAAGAAAATGCATACACCAGTTAAAGCAATTTCTTTTCCCTCTGTCACAAATATTTTAAGTTTCCTCTTCTTAGTCAAATGAGAGTTTGTTCCTATTCCTGGAAGACCAAAGTACTCTACAGATTCAAACAAAAAAACAATTAAGATCCATTGATTATTTATTCAAGCAAAATCTTTCTACACAAACAGATCAGTCATTATTTGTGCCACTCATCCCGGTCTCCTGGAGGCTCCTTACGGAACTATCCACAGAAAGTATTCAGGATTCAGAGTCCTCGTGGCACAGTAAGAAATATCCCATCTAGTTTTGCCATTCTTGTATCAAAAGACTTTTATTTCTATTCATTTACTTGTTTTTCTATTCCTTCTAAATAATGGCTCAGACTCAAGGTCCTTTATAGGCTCTATTACGCAGTTGTAGATAATGCCCTCTTGCTTGAAAAAGGAAAATTAAAGAAAAATCAGAAAATATAGTTATGTATTTTACCTTAGAGGAGCTGTTATCAACTGTACTTCCCTAAGAACATGTAAACATAAGGAAAGAAAAAAAAAAAAAAGATAGGGTGCTTCCGAAAACAAGGAGAAAGAGGCCACAGCAGATTCTTTGTGGGGTAAGCAAATAAACAAACAAACACCAATAAGGAAGGTATAAGGGGCTTCCTTGTCCTTTCTTCTTCCCCCAACACGAATATACTGCTCCCATGTTCAGGCTACTGGCAACACTTGTAAAGGGTCACTAAGAAGAAGCAGAGTCTTTGTGGGTAAAATATTTTCATATGTTTTTGGTCACAATATGTCTTTGTTACTATCTTTTCAGTGTTATCTCAGAGTAAAATTGCATGCATACACATCCCAGTGAGGCACTACAACAATAAGATGAAAAAGTAAATTGTTGATACCAGCAGTTAAAGAACAAAATCCAAAAAATGATAGACCCCTCTGCACATTTTCTTCTTTCAGGGACATGACCATCTGCCCCAGGGATCCATATTTTGGATCAGGTGGTCACCATAAGTTCCCTCCCCACCCTCCTGTTTGCATCATCTGTCCCTCTCTCCTTTTTCACCACAGCTCTGAAGAAGTCTCCTCTTCATATACCTCAGAAGTACAACAAGGGCTCTGTCACCAGCAAAACACCTGACTCTGTAGATGGTGTAATATGTAAAATATGATTTATTGCATGCTAATAAACTTGCACTATCTTTGTATTGCAGTAGTGACTTGGTTTTGCATGGTTCTTGGTAGTGAGGGGGGCACAGAAGGTGGCTTCTGTTGCTGGAAGCTTCCACCATGTCCAGCAGACCCAATCCTTGATGGACATGCTGCTGGCCAAGGCTTGGCCAATTCTCTAGAGATGCTGGTAATGCCTTTGAGATAACATATTTGAGAGGAAAATCAAAACAAACTTTTGATTTATATCTAGCCAGAGAGAAAGAGGAGGTGAGAACATGGGGTGGTGCCCATCCTGGAGTGAGTGAATGCCTGGAGGAGCCTGTGGTCCCATGGGAAACCCAGTGGAGAGAGGGGTCCCCTTGCTTCCAGGCTGGAGCATCCTGTTCTTGGGGGACTGCACCCTGTGGAAGAGTGACCCACACTTCAGCAGTTTTGGGAGGACTGTGTGCCCATGGGAGGGACTCATGTGGCAGAGGTTTTGGTAGGACTGCTGCTCATGAGATTGGAACCACACTGGATAAGTTAATGGAGAACCATCTCCTGTGGGAGGGACCCCGTGGTCTCACAGGGGAAGGACTCCTCTCCCTGAGCAGTGAAAGAAAGCTTCGGGTGATGAACTGACCAGAACCTGTCTCCCTGCACTGTCAGTGGGAAGCAGGGAGGGGTTGGGGGAAGAAAAGCTGTTTTTAAAGGCTTATTTTACTTTTCATTATCCTGCTCTGATTCAGCTCGTAATAAATTCACTTAATAAGTCGAGCCTGTTTTGCCTTTGGAGTGTTTCTTCCAGTCCTTATCTCAATTCATGAAATTTTCAACAAATTTTCTCTCCTCTGTCCAGCTGTAGCAGGGGAGGGTGAGTGAGCAGCTTTCGTGGGTGCCTAGAATCTGGCCATGGTCAAAGTGCCACGAGTTATTACAGAGACAAGACCAGGAAAAGTTGAGTTTTCCCACAATCTGTGGAGGTGAAGTAGGTAGTATAACCTGCAGTCTCTTTAGAAAATATATACTCTTACTGAAAAGGGTGCTAGAAGTTTTTGAAATTCACATGAATAGTGAATAGTGCCAGTTCAAAACACTGACAGAAATCAAACTTTTAAATGCCAGCTTAAGACTCTGAAGAAGATCTTCTTGAACTCACAGATACAGTCTCCTGCTCTGCAGAGACACAATATTTCTTGTACGCTCCCTTCATGGGATCATCTTCTGCCCTCACAAAAGTGTTGGTTGGTCCATATCAAGGTCAGAAAATCAGCTTGTGTATGAGGTGGCCATAGTAAGTGCCCTTGCCAATAGGGTGTATGTAGTGCCACAAAAATTCACTTAGTTTTACCAATTGGTAGCCACCACAACAACTGAGATTTTTGTTTTGACAGCCTGTGAACCACAGCCCTAAACAATCAATACAGATAATTACTTTACAAACTCTGCTCCACCTACAAATAAAAATGTATAGTGGAAGTTTTACTATCTGATAGTATTACACTTACAGCTGTGGGCAAAGCCAGTCTCCAGCCCACTCACTTAATCCCCACTGTCTTCTCCATCACTACTTTTTTTTTTTTTTTAATTTTTTTTTTACTTTTTTTCTTCCTGTGTTTGATGTTCCACTTTTGCTTACAGTGCACACCTTGCTGTGAATTCATTTGGGTTACGCTTGTGTGTTTTTTTCCTACTGCTTTCCATATTGCTTACATTTAGCACCACACCCCAAAAGGTTACCAAAATCATACCATACTGTAGTGTGATCTGATTGGTTTGCAGGTGGGCATGGGCAACTCTCATTAGATTCCTAGGTTTTTGACCCTTGCCTCACACTCTCTTTATCATACTTTCACCACTTCATCTCAGGCATGTTAAAACTTGCTCATCAGATTCCTAAATTAGTGGTTGGGTTTGTGTTTTCATTTAATGTATTTCTATGTGCATTGAAACTTTTTGTATTAAACTTGCTTATATCATATTAAATAGTCTTTTCATCCCTTTCAGATATATATACAGTTACACTGAAGAAAACACATACATACATATGTACTGAAAATGCACGAAATATAAATCCACATTTGTACATTCATCTAGGTATATGTTTACCTATGTATAAACACATTTATACAGCTATATATACATATGTTTACAGGGCTGTTCATGTACATCCAGGGCAACCAAGTAGGGTGAACTCCCACCAACCAGTCACAGGCTCTGAGAGGTCACAGAGTATCTGGCTAGTCCCAACAGCAGTAGCAGCAGAGGCTTGGGGAGGGAAGCCATGGGCAAAAGGAGGATGTCCTTGTCACAGGGGTCTTCAGCTACCTCCAGGGTAAGGGAGAAGGAGGTTTGCCCCTGATGTGTGGAACAGGGGGGCACTCGATAAAGGAGTATGTGCAGAAGGGACTTATGGGGTAACACCCCTTCTACTCATAATGTGGGCCTCATGAAGGCCTTTGTCATGTAACAGCCTAGATAACCACCATCTAACCACCTAGATAGATGGTCATGCCCCAAGAAATGTGGATGGCTTCTAGGGCTATCAGGTGGTGTGATTGAAGGGGAGGAGCAAGGACATCTGTCACTGCTACCTTGTGTGAACTTCACTTTTTAATTATCAAAAACTAATTCCCAAAGGCAAGAGATGCTGAGTTCACAAGGAAGTACTTTGCGGCTTCATAGTAGCAATATGTAGAAGTGCACTAATAATAATAATAATAATAAGCTTCATTAATTTCATCAATCCTCATTTCATGAGCAAGGATCAATGCCTTGGTATGACCAAACCTGACTTGCTTTAAGTCCCGGTTTATAAGAACTTGACTATTTTCTTTTTCCTTGCACATTTTCTCAGCACAACTATAACATGTTGCAGGAAAATATAAGTTGCTTTACCTGTATCCATTACCTCCACGTCTTGATAGTAGAACATCAGATGACGAAGACCTCCAGGAGCGAGGAATCTGTTAATGCGTTCTATCTGTTTGAAATCATGTTGAGATCATAATATGTCCATGATTTGATTCATATCACAGCAACAGAGGAAGCCTTTGCTTATATACTTATTTATAAGCATCAGGACAATTTCACAGTTCTTCATCAATTCAAGGCTGCCATCAAGCATCACTGAAGCGTGTATTGGTAGTGCAGTCCAAAAATCTCAGGTATAGGCCATACAGGCTGAGGAAGAAACTGAGTTGCCTTATGCTAATATGCTGTTCCATCTCTAAGCACTTGAAAGCCTGGCCACATCCATTATTTTTCTAGATCTGTGTCACTCTTCTATGTAGTCCCTAACTACATAGCTATCTTTAGCAGAAAAGGCTCCTTCAAGTTCATCTTCAGAAACATTAGGTGGTACCATTTGTGCTTTCTAGTGCAGAAAAAAGGTTAAAAGATCACCAGAAGCCTGAAGAAAGCCACAATTATCCCTCTTCCATTAATAACAAGCCTCAGTTACACCAAGATAATGAATTGCTATTCCAGAAAATCTTGGCTGAGCCCTCCAAGATAAGGTCAAAACAACTATTACACTTTTCTCTGTTCCAGTATAGAAACTGCCAACATTTTCCTGATCTGACATCTATTCTCAGGCAGTATAGTTCACTAGAAAACCCATTTAGAGATAGAATGCACAAAGGCTGAAACAAATTCTGCTTTTTAATGTGCATGACAGTGTTCTGCACTGTACATTTGCTATCTCATGAAGTCACAGAAATGTTGGAAGGGACCTCTGGGAGGTCTTGAAACCAGCTTCCTGTGTCACCAACAGCAGGTCAGATCATCTTGAGCTTTTCCTAGGCTGTCTCACAAACCCCAAGGACAGAAGTGCCACCACTGACTTGAAGTAACCTATTCCCATGCTGCATTACCCTCCTGGTGAAGAAGGGTCTCTTGGTGGCCATTTTGCAAGATGTGGTTTTATCTTTGGAGTTATCATCTACACCCACTGAGAATAGCTCAGCTCTGTCATCTTTGCAACCACTCTTCAAGCAGCTGCAGGCTACTATTTGACTGCCACTCAACCTCTTCTTCTCCCTCCTCTCATACTTCATGTGCCCTGTGTCCTTCTCTTTCTTACTGGTCTTCCACTGGACTTTCTTCAGTTTCTCAACAATATTATTCCCTGAAATGGGAATGCATAAATTGAAGGCATGCAGATGGAAAGGGAATACAAGAGTAAACAAACCATAAAAACCCAAATGTGGCCATGTTTACTTTAGTGTCAGGAAGTAAAAGATCTACTTCTGTCTACCTAGGTTTTTTTAAAAAGTGATATTTTTCAATGTCTCAATACATGAATTTGTATTAGCCCTCATGTAGTCATAGTCAGATCACATAAGCCATTCTATTTTGTCAAGTAGTTTCTAAGTATTTTAATTTGCTAAACTAGATTGCAATGTAGTCTCACAAATGTTGCTGGCAGCCTGACAGAAACAACAACATTCAACCTGCTGTGGACAGGACTCTTGAACCTCTGTGTGCTACGTACTCAAGGACTGGAAGACTTCGCACTGTAGTTTCACTATGAAATACAGTCACAGGTTTTAGCATATTATTTATAACCACTGGAAAAGAAAAATTCTAATCAATTTAAAAATCAATATCATTACAATAGGTCCTGGAGTTAAGAACACTTTTGTTCAAATTAATTTAAAATGCTGAAAAATATTTTTCGAGGAGAAGACTTGAGTAATCTCAGGGGTGAAGCTTGAAAACTATCTCACCAAGAATTTAATGGTAATATTAGTTCCAAAGTATGCTATGAGCTTCACTTTCAAATTCATCAGATTACCTGGTTACCATCAAGAATAGCATCTTCTACTTCTGCTTTGTCCAAATTCACACAAGAGGCAACAATATCCAGTAAGTAATCATGCCTGCCGTCCAGATGAGCACGTTTAGCCTCCCTCTCTTCCTTGAGCTTTTGCTGTTATAAAATACAAAGCGGACAATGAAAAATTCACAATCTAATTTGAAGACAAAAATAAAGAAAGCTTTAAAATTTATTTTTAAAAGTAAAGGCTATTACATTCTTCCACACTTGTCATTTATGTTTTTATGGTGCTCAAATAAAAATTTTAGAAGCAGACTTCATTATAATTTTACAGTTTGTTTCTGGTGTTCTATTTTCAGATTTATCACAACATTTCTATCATAAATAACATTGTACAGAAAGCTAATTTGTTGACAGGCTTTGTGGGGGAAAAAAAAAAAGTATTTTATATGTACAGCTCCATTATTCTGCAAGTTACCTTCAGCACCCTAAGTCCTTCATCTCAGCTTTTCATTCTAATCACGTATGACCATCAAGTCAAGACAGGATTCTGACTGATCTTTGTTATTCATGGAAGATATTGTAAGCGTTCTCTAATAAAGACAGATGCTGCTGGAGGAAGCTAGGGGTTTATGCATTATCTCTTTAATATAATGAGAAGTAAAACAAACCACAAGCCTCAAGGTACACAAGTGTTTACAAATGTGCTTAACTATAGCTGTTATACCATTCTTCAAGCAGTAAGCCTACTCCTCTAATTAAATTGAAATCCCATATGTAACACACCTCATTACATTACAGACAAAATAGCCTTCTGGAATAGTTATTGGTATTATTGTACTTGTGGGTTACAAGATTCAATATAGTCTCATTTTCAAAAGAAATTTAGAATTATGTTTCATTGGTGGTAAATTCAATTCTTATTTCCTCAGTGCGTAGGAGAAAACTAGTAACTTTATAAAGTATGCATAAGTGATTTATCCACAAGTTTTTGCAGAGCCAAAAGGACCTGCATAATATAGTTTATACCCTTATGTAAATATCTTTCCTACTTTCTGAAGGAATTTTCAAATGCCTGGTAAACTTGTAGCTACTACCATGCCTTCATAAATGCTGAATGCATTTGAAATATTTTCCCATATGAAAGACAAACATACAAATCCTATTCTTTACACAGGTATGTCTGAAGAACACAGTACCAGATTAATTCATACATGTACTTTATGCTATTTTACCTCTCTTATACCCTAACATGGTCTCCAGTTTCCTGAAAGTGAAATATCATTACAGTATTGTTTTTTCCCATGTTTTTAAACATGAGTAGAAATTTTCCTTTTTGTTAGACATGTAAAAAGCAAATATTTTGTCTGAATCAGCTTCATTCATGCAAGAGGATAACAAAAATAATCTTCAAAACTACTGTTCCAGTAACTTGAACACATCTATGTTCATCATATGGTATGATAGGGCATATTTAACAAAAAAAATTTTAAAAAAAAAAAAATGCAACCAATACTCTACCAATTAGTTTCTATTTAATACAGAAAGAAGCCTTTTCTTTTACCTAAACTACAGAGAGACTACTTTAGTACTCTGCTTCTGTTTCCAACATAAAGCTCCAGATACATTGTTATACAAGACTACATCTTACACTGGTTTTTAAGTCACCAGCTCCACCTATACAGATGCTCTTGACATGTTCATAGTCTCCATTTCTTCTACAAGTTGCTATTTATGTAGACTGAAATCATGAACACCTTCTTCTCAAACTGAGAAATCATGCCCTGATGTTTGTTTCTGGGTTTTAAAACATTTTATTAATTGCTGTGTCTCAAGCCCTATAACAAATACAAGCTGTTGTGCATGGCTGTTCATACAGCACTGGGCAATATTTGATGTCTAAGTCCAGTACCAAGAATATTCATTAAGATATCACAAAACTTTAAAACTCATTAAATTACTTAATGCACCACCCCTAGAGAAACAGGAAACTATTAACTAAATGATAAAGTGTGGGAACTGAATTAGCTGGGATGGATAATACCTTTGACCAGGAGAGATGGAGGGAATAAACCTGAAGCCTTGGGAGGCGGGGTGCTTGGGGGATGCTGATGGAGTCATTCCATGACAGGTCATGTCCCTGGTCTGTGTTTGTGATTGGACCCCTGCCCTCAGATACCCCTTTACACTGTGAAGTTTGCCACGCCCCCGGGTCTTTGGAAGCAGCCCCTTGGACCATGTGGTCCCAGTGAACATTAAAATCTATCTTTGGGTACCCCATTGTACCCATCCTGATCTGTTCTGCCATGCTCGACCCAGCTGAGCTGAGAAACAGAGGTCTCAGAACCCCACAGCAACAGTAAAGCTATAGTTTGATGAAGATTAAGACTTCGGCACGTCATCACTGGAAGACATTTGCATTGATATGTTGGATGCTTCCATTACTAATGCAAGTTCCACACATTTTTTCCTGATATTTGCTGCAATGCAGTTCAAGAACACTCAATATAATTCAAGCTATCATGCTTGTATATTTTGATGAGTTGTCATTTCTAAAAACTTCCTCCCCAAATGAAGTTGGGGACGAAATGAGTTGCTCAATCACAAACTCACACATTAATTGTTGCAGTCATTAGAAAATACTTCTGCCTCACTTTTAGGATTAGGTTGTACCCAGAAAAATAAAGGACACCTAACTTCAGTGCTTTCAATAGCAAGTCACTAATTTATGTATTTAGGAACTCTTAGGGGCTACACTGAAAACTGTCTTCCAGTCTAGCTTTGGAGTTTCCATTTGAAAACTACTAAAATAATGAATTTTTAAGACAGTCTTTACTTAGAATTAGGAATATCACAGAATTAATCACAAGAAAATGCTGAGGTTCCTACCTCTCATTCTTCCCTTTCCCCTTTAGCTACCCTCACATCCCACTTCAAATCAGCATTGTGGTCATGGCCTAAGAGTTTTTGTACTTTTATATTCTGCAGTCTTTACTACAGAAGTACATAGGCCTAAACAGAATCTCTACAAAAAATTTAGCTAAGAATAGGCAGCTCTGTGTAATTCAGAATTTCATAGAACACTGAAATACTAAGATTTGAAGATGGAAGGATTCTGAAACACACACACTATCGTTTATGCAGGTAAGACAGAAATTGCTGTTACATGCAGTAACACCCACATGCAAATCCTGAAATGTATCAGCAGCAACTCTGATCAAGGTCAGACATCAAAGCCTCTTCCTAATGTCCCATGATGTAGGAGGATGCAGTATTTATAAGAGATGAACAGTCTCACTTAGATATCTGGAAGGGTTTTTCAAGTTTTTTATGGTACTGCTTCAGCTCAGTTTTTCATGTAAAGAACAGCCCTGGTAACATGGCCGAGTTTAGTTTTGGGTTTCTTTTACCACTCTTGGTTATGAAGGTAAGAAAGGTCCTATGACACAGATGACCACAACAGATGAAGGTCCAAAGCTAAACTACTTAACTGAAAGGTCCTTTTCTGTTAATTAGTCAAGTTATAACTCATAGCTTGCTTTATGTTACATAAAACCTTAAAATTTCTAATACCTAAATACCAACAATTTGGTACAGGAAACTAATTTCAGTAGGCATCTTCTCCTGAAGCAAGAAAAGGGAGAGATTCCTAAACCTATTTTTCATATACCTAAACCCATAAACATCTCACCATCAGTCTGAAGAAATAACTGGAGATTAAATTAAAAATTTTTAAAAGCTTCCTAGCTGCTACAAAAGTATATGTATTTAAGCAGCAGGTACTAAAAGAGCACAAGTCAGAGACTCCTGGAGTTCTTTTTTTGAAACGACAGGCTCAGAAACCAGCTATGGACTATTGCCGCTTCTCCATTACAGACTGTAGCTTCTGATACAGACACCCTGAACAGAGTTAGCAAGAGTGTTGTTTAGTATGCAAGTCATATGTACACAAGATAAAACTTGTTCTGAACACTTTATCCAGCAAATGACGCATTTTTTTTGTCAGAACATTGTGCATCACTGAATTTAAACATGCTGAAATCAAAGTCTTATGGATGAGAAAGACTTTACAGAGAAGTTCAATAGTGAAAGAGTCAAAAAGTAAGAATGTTTTCTTGTTAATTTACTGTCTTATCCAAAATTATTTAACCAGCATGGAATTCCTTTGTCTCTCCTTTAGCTTGCTAAGATGTTTCATATTACATAAGCCTTGCTCATGAATTTCGCTTCAAAAGCAAACTGCAAACCATTTTACACATTTTCAAGCACACTGAGTTTTCAAGTTTCAATGTTTTTACTTCCTCATTCCAAAAAAATACAAACCCTAAAGAATTAGGGCAGTTCCCTTAGCTAACTCTTAAATCTTAAAAATTCGAGCTCTGCACATGTGTTATCACATTGCATTAACTCAAGAACAGTTTGCTTAAATAACCAGCTTTTAAAATTAGCCTAAGTATCTTAATGACTTCTATATTCTATTATAGTTTCTCAATGCTAAGTATTGCCTTCAAAATTCTATTCCCATTCTAGAAGTATGGGGAAAGTAAAGCTACATTTCTATTTTCCTTCATGGCAGAGTCAACCCCTGTTTTGTTGCCACACCTAACATCAAACTCTTTAGTGTACTAATACAGCATTTGTGAAATTATACCATTACCAGACCATTGTAACAATCTGGGCAAGACACAAGTACCACTAGCCAAATGCATAAACACCTCCCAGTGCAAATTTGCCTTTCAAAGCAAATTGTGCAACTAACATCATTCACTTACACCTATTTTAAAACTTACATTTTTTTCTATGCTCTCTCCACCAATACACACTTTTTTATTCAAATAATATATTTATTCATCTAAACCTAGTTCAAAATTCAGTTTTCCTTACCTTAATCACTCTGCCAATGCTCTGTTTCCAAAGTTCCTTTCTTCCAGCTCTAAACATTGTACTATTCAATATAAGGATCAAGCACTGTTTTTCAGGAACAAGCCCTAACCCATGAGGAAAGCTTCTACATTCATCATTTTGTACTCCCCACCAGCCTCTTGTTTGCACTTGTTTCGCTCCTTTCAGTAGGAATGCCAAAATAACTCTGGAAAATAGAGTAAGGACCTAAAAAAAACCAGCACCTATTAACCTTATCTCTGTATTTAAAATTCAGTTCTAGTGTGCATACAAATTGCTGGAAAATTAAATTGCACTATCACAGAAACAGGAGGTCTCTGGTCACCAGAATTTACTGCCTATAGATTAGGCCTTGAAAGCTACTGCTACCAACAACGGGTTGTTGTGGTGATACTGTTTACATACAAACACGGCTGGATACAATTCATCCTGCTCAAGGGCACCATAACTATTTGCAGAAGTCAATTTTCCAAGTGCTTCTCTGATTTGTGTTTAGCCTTCTGAAGCAATCCTTGTGTCAACAGGTATCTTTGTTTCCTTGTCACAGGTGACTGTTTAAATATACAGCAACAGTCAAGCAACTTTCAAATATCTTTTACCTACAGACTTGTAAATTACTGAGTTTTCTATTCATGTTTTTTATACAAGTATGTTCAGTCACACTTATTTTTCAGTTGTACAATGGTTGCTTAATACAGAAATTTTTTCCAGCAAGAAATGTTAGGTTTTTTTCTTCCTAAAAGAGCCTTAATTTTTTTTCCACTTCAGTGACTGCATATAATCCAATATCCTCTGGAAAATGCCAAGAAAAACAATCTAATTATCCAGTATTAGTAACAAGAAAACAGACATTTTACAGCTATTTCTGGCTTAAAATGTCCCTAAATATTTCTGCTTCCACTCATATCAATGTGAGTAATGTCTAAAAGCACTTGACAACCTTAGCATTGACAAAAATCATATGAATAAAAACCATTTTCCCTGCATTATCTTCATTTTCTACCACCTACTGTAGTCAAATCTAGTTGTGCATATATATTTGAAAGAGAAAGACTGAAAAATTGCACTTAGGGTAAAAGTAAACGTCCGTAGATTTCTCTGAGCCCTTTACAGAGTTATCATTTAAAATTAAACATGCTATTAAATATTACTTACAAAGTTAATTCCTGTGGATATATTCAAACCACTGAGGAATTAATTATTTACATTCTGGTGGAAGGAGTTCAGAGGAGAGGCACTAAGTTGATCACAGGACTGGAGCTGCTCTCTTGTGAAGACAGGGTGGGAGGGTCAGAGGTGTTCTGCCTGGACAAGAGCAGGCACTGGGGAGACCATTTCCTAAAGGGGGCCTGAAAGAAGGCTGGAGGGAGTTTTCACAAGGGCATAGTAGTGATAGGACAAGGGGGAATGGCCTTAAGCTGGAGGACAGCCAGCTCTTCACTGTGAGGCTGGTGAGGCACTGGCACAGGTTGACCAGGGAAGCTGTGGATACCCCAGTCCCAGATGTGTTCAAGGCTAGCTGGATGTGGTTCTGAACAATTTGGTCTAGTGGAAAGTGTCCCTGCCCATGGCAGAGGGGTTGCAACCAGTTGATCTTTGAGGTTCCTGCCAACCAAAACCATTCTATGATTCTATACTTCTTTGTGTGGTGTATGATTTCTAAAGTAAAAGTTCAGCCCAAAAGGCTTAACTTTGCCATGCAAAAATAAATTAAAAATATAAAAAAAAAGGAGAAAAAAACCCTTTATTTAAATCTCCTGAAAAAAACAGCTAGAAATCATGTATCTTTTTTTCCTAAAATACTATGAAGTCATAGAAAATAACTTATAGAATCACAAAATTATGAAAATTTTTTAAAATCTCCAAAAGTCATCTAAACCAGTCTTTTGGTCAGAGCAGGTCCAATTAGAGTGGGCTGTTGAGAGATGTTTGCAGATTGAATATCTCTTGGGATGGAAATTCTGCAACCTCTGGGGCTATATAACTATGCCAAACATAACTTGACCATCCAGCATAAAGACTGCTCCCATCTAGCTGAAATTGGCCACGTTCCAGTTTGTGTATGTTGGCTCTTATTACCACACATCTTAATGAAGCATTAATGAGTTCAGCTCTGTCCTCTCTCTACCCTCTCATTAGACAATTATAGGCTGCAATAAGATCTTCCCTTAGCATTTTCTTCCTGCGGCAAAACTAGCAAAGTTCTCTCAGTACCCACCACCACTGCTTCCTGTTTGTCTACAGAGCCATCCATCTCACCACAGACAGGAAACAGGCTGATCATGAAGAATCTGACACTGGCAAACCTCTGATAGCCGCGCTCAGTCAGCTTCTTGGTGCTCCATGTGCCATGAAATGATTTCCAGAACAGTTTTCCTCACAACATTACCAGGTGCTGCTGATAGGTGTGTCATTCCCAGGATCCTCCCTTTTCTCTTCATTGAAGAGAACACAGTCTTAAGCTGCACCGGGGAGGTTTAGGTTGGCCATCAGGAAGAAGTTCTTCACAGCAAGGGTGACTAGACATTGGAATGGGCTGCCCATGGAGGTGATGGAGTCACTGTCCCTGGAGGGACAGACATAAGAAGGACTGGGCATGACAGTGTCATGGTCTAGTCAACACAGTGGTGTTCAGTCATAGGTTGGACTTGATGATCTCAAAGGTCTTTTCCAACACAATTGATTCTGTGACAGGTGTAATATTTGTCTTTTTCCAGTTATGAGGAACTTCCCCAGATCATCATGGCCTTTTGAAGAGAGATGGGCCTCAAAATTACATTGGTTTCCATTCTCAGGACCCTCAGGCGTATCTTATCTGCTCCCATGGACTTCTGTGCAACCAATTCGCTTAAGTGCTCCCTAACACTATCTTTGGATACCACAGGTAATCCCACATTTTTGTTCACTATGAAAGGAGGCTTGAAGATCTAAAAGGGCCTGAGGGCAAAGCCAGCTCATGAAAACTGATTTTAAAAGTCACTGAAAACATCAGCCTTCCCATGTTCTTTGCTCTTAGTCTCCTGTTCCCTTGAGCAGTGGACCTACATTTTCTTGTGCTGTCAGTGTACTTAAAAACAATAGTGTCACTTCCCTTTTCCCTCCTCACAAGTCTGAACTCCAGCTGAGCTTCTTAACTCTATCTCTGAACCCAGGCATTGTGTCTATATCCTTCCTGGGTGGCCCACCCCTGATTCTACCTCATCCCAAACTTCTACGAAGGCTTGCATCTTTGAATCAATACCCTCTGTGACCATCCATGCTGGCCTCCTACAAGGCCTCCTCTCCCTTCTGCACACTGAATGGCCTGTGTGTGCCAATGATGTTATACTAGCAGGTTACAAGTTTTCTTCAGCCCTGCTTCCCACTAGGGAAGTCCTTCATGAGTTCCTGCCAAGAGGATTCCCTGAATAAAAAATCTGATGTTCTAAAGTCTAAGGTCCTTTCAGGGTTTTAAGTTCCACCAACTCATGATCTCTGCAGTTAAATCTTTTCTCAACTTTCCTATCTTCAACTAGTTTGATTATTTGCAAATGGCAAGCCTAACCGAGCATCTCTGTTGGCTCATTTATCATTTGCAAAAAGAGAAAGTCTTCAAACTCCAGAAATCTCAGTAACTCTCAGAAATTTAAGTAAATTGGAATGTGACATTTTTAGAATTAAAATGACTGACAATCATGGCAAGGATTAATCTAACCCATAAAGGGAACCCACATATGTGTTGATATCAAAAAAATCACAAATCATTACCTTACACAGGAACTCTCCTTGCAGCTGTAACATAGCCTCAGAACCCTTGAGGCAGGCTGCATTTACAGTACTAGATTATACACTGATATTGGTTAGAGTCATTCAAAGGTAGTTGATGTTTATGGAATTCAACTTCCTGTGATCTTCCATCTCATTAAGTTATAAAAAAATAATGAAGTGGCTGAAACACTGCTTAACTGCCATCATCAGGTCACTGCTGTCCCCAGGTCAAAAGTCAGACTTCCAGCAGAGCCAATTTAGCATAACATTAATGCAACCAACCCAGAAGGCCGAGAAGCAATCTTTTGGTCAATTATTATGCGTCAGACTCTTACAACCTCTACCTTTTCTTTGGTTTATAAGCCACAAAAGCAAATAATGCTCAATAAACATTTATGGATGCTAAATGCAAAAAGTAAGCAGGGAACAGAGCCTGTGTGAAACTAAGTCACACAGGCTTCTCACTCTGGCCTGTGAAAGCATAAGGAAGAATCCAAAAGAATCCAAACAGTCTTTGATGAAGGACAACAATCTTAGCAGGTGTTTAGGAAAAGTCAAGGGGTGGTATTCCACTTGACCCATGATGGTGATGTGTTGCTTTAATGGCCAATGAGAGTTTCACCTCTCAGACCTTCTCAAACATGTGTATAAAAGAAGATCAAGAACAATAAACTTTGCTCTCTTGGACAATGCAGCCAAGGGAGTTAGTGTCGTGCTTATCGCCTTTCTTAATATAGTGCAACAAACATTAATGAACAATAAACCCTTATATATAGGTAAGCTGATTTTAGCTTAAACTACTATTAAATACTGCTCTAGGAATTTGTTTTACATCCACTAGGACATTAGATTAGATAGGGTATAATGGCTTGTGAACAGGTCAAATAATCCAGGATTTTTTTCAGATTTTTGGTCAGAGCTATTCTTGCTGAAGCAGAGCTTAAAGGACTCCTTGTTCTACCCCAGTACCAGATTTGACTTCTATAAACATTTTTATAATTTGGGGGAAAAAAGTTTTCTTTCAGATTTTAACCAACTTTTAAAAAGCTTCCTCTTTTATCTTTATTTTATTGGTGATCCATCATCAGATCTGTAATTTGAAGAATACATTTCCTCCCCAGATGCTCCAGGAGTGCAAGATCCATGGTGAAGTTTGATTATTTTTAATAATTTAATCTTTACATTACTGAGGAGGTGTAATCTGGTATTATAACTGAGAATTCTAAGAATTATTTTAGTTTGCCATATGTCTCTGGCTAGCTTTGGCTCTGCTCAGCACTCAGCATAACATTAATTTTGGTAATTAATTATGGTAAATTTACCTTGTAAATTACTGCTGTGCAGATGAGTAAAACCATGAAGCACACAATCAACTCTGTCAGAGAAATATTTTTCAAACTAAAATATTGAGTTGTAATACTGTTTTAGGAATTATGAGAGTTTATTTCACAATGTCAAAAGACTTTGTAATTTTCCAGTATCGAAATTATTAAATGGAGTAACATCAGGCTGGAGAGCAGTCACTAGTGGGGTTCTGCAGGGCTCCATCCCCATAATGTGATGGGAAGAGGAACAGCAAACACTGCTCCCTTCTCTGTGGTGACAGCCGACAAGACCCAAGGGAATGGCCTGAGGCTGAGTAAGAGAAATATTAGGTTGGATATCAGGAGAAGGTTTTTCACCCAGAGGGTGACTAAACACTGCAACAGGCACCCCAGGGCAGTGGTCACAGCACCAGCCTAACAGAGCTCAAGAAGTGTTTGGACAACATTCTCAGGCACATGGTGTGACTCCTGAGATGTTCTCAGTAGGGCCAGGAGGTGGATTCAATTATCCTGACGGGTCCCTTCCAACTCAGTATATTCTATGATTCTATGATTTTTTTTGGTAGTGTTACATTGCACAGTTTAGGCAACAAGGGTTCTTTTACAGTGGGCAATTAGGAGTAGTAGATAGTAGTTAGCTACCATCTAGTGGTTAAAAGCTGGAAGTGTACATAACTTTCACATTTTTTCACAAAATAGTCTATATAAAATTTGGTAATTGAAATATTTTTTACAGACATGATCACTTACAAATCACAGATGAAAATCTACACTGAATATAACTGGAGGAACTTAAAGAAAAGGATATTCTACTCTGCTGCATCCTCTTGATACAGCTACAATGCAAATAACCAGAGCTAAATGTAGACACTATCTCAAGCTGCTTTCAAAGCCAAATAACACTGAGGTTTTAGTCTCTTGAAGGCAAGGATTTTTAATTGATTTTCTGAGAAAAATTAAAACTTCAACATATTTAATGATTTCCTGCAGCAATAGGTACATGGATCACTTTTCATTCCAAAAAATGCTTTTTGTCTCGAAATATCCAAAGCTACAATTTGTCAGCCACGTAGTATCTTCAGCTCAAAGATATTAAAACACAAAAAAAAAAAAAAAAAAGAGAGAGAAAAAAAAGCTATCATAGCTAAAAATTACACTTCTTACTCGCTTGATGAGGTAACAGATATGACTAAGACTTTAACCTTTAATGTTGCTTTAACCTTTTATGTTGCTATTCAACAAGGATTTTATGCAAAATTCAGTACTGCTTGAAGAACTAACCTACCATGTAGGAAGTCCTAGTGTAATTCCCTGTTCTGCTTTAGGCAAAACATTTGTTCTCCAGGCTATGCTTGCCTATTTGATCCACTGCTAATAAAATAAAATTTAAAGATAAAACAATTAATACAGTTGACAGATAAATAATTAACCTTCTGTTTATCAGGACAAACAGGATGCCTGAGTCTTATCAAATGAAAAGATATTATTGTGAGGACAGAAAATTGCCATTCAGGTAATGATTAAAGTGATAGATTTTTCATTTTAAGGAACTACAAAACCTCACACCTTCTCTGCCCTTTCCTATTGTGAATTATGTGGACATTGTGCCCATCAACTTAGCCAGCACAAGGACCAAAGGCAAAAATACCCTACCTCAAGATCTTCAATCATCCCTGGCACTGCTCAAATATTCTAATATCCCTAGCAATGCAGACTAAAGAGAATGATTCTCAGAGAATAAATAAGAATAAATAAGAGAATAAATTCTCAGTATGCAACTGAAGACCAGGAAAGAAACAAGGTCCAGATTCATTGGAAGATGAGAGCACTCCTGAAATTACAGGAATGAAAGAAGCAGCAACTCAGGTAAACTTTGGAAAGTTAGGTAAGTTTCTGAATAAAAGCTACAAATGTACAAATACAATTTACAAAATAATTAAATATTGGGGGGGGGGGGGGGTTTAAACCTATCCTAAAGACATGTAATCAGGCCCTAAAGATAATTTGTTCTCAAAATAGATATTGACTTGTGTGAAGCGCAGGGAGCTAATGACATGATAAAGCAGGGGGTTCCACCTGTCAAACTGCAAGCCATAGCAAAAGGCTGGACAGTAAAAGGTTGTTCTTTTGAACAAGGTGGGAGAAAACTGAAAACTAAAATAAGTACATAACTGCTTTTACCTAAGCAGGAAAAGTCCAAGGAACAAAGTTGGGGAATCTGGGATACTATCTGCAAACTAAGAAATGTCTGTAACAACAGCACTAGAAACTAACAGAACAGCATAAGGAGGGTATCCATCGGTACCTTGTGCCAATTTATCACATAGGAAATGTGGAAAAGTGCACACTGGTTTAAAAGAGTTTAAACAAGTTAGTGAGTCAACCAGAGCCCAAGAGCAAAAAGTTTCAGTCACAAAGAAGATAGACACAGCATATGCTATTACTGTCTGCCTAATTAGCCTGTAAATACTGACTGTGACATGCTGACAGTGACAAGGGGGGGCTCCATGACAGGGGACAGAATCAGCAAGTAACCTAGCTGTATTCATATACACCTGGGAAATACCATTTCAGATTGCAATGCTGATACTAATTTTTTTAGTCACCGATAATAAAAAGTTCATAATTCAAAAATACATGAGGTCTCAGTACCTAAAAAGGTACAAAATCAGGTTCAAAATATAAGTGTTCAAATAAAATACAAAATTTAACAACCTCACAGCTGTAGAGGACCAGAGAACCTGACTGGTGATGGGATGGGTTGTGGTGATGCATCCCCACACTCCAACCAGGCCACGCAACAACCTGAGTGATGCTCATTGATGGTATTAACATATCATGAGAAAGAGAAAAAATAAGACTTTACTGTAGAGGGAAGGTGAGTTCCTTCCCTAAGAAGGAACCATAACACAGTTCAACATAAGTGCAGGAATGAGTGGCAAGATGTGGACCTGAATTATAACATGGAATTAAGACACCAGTGACCCCTGAAGCCTTCCAATGTCTTTCCAGAAAGGCCTGCACATGATAATTAATTTACACAGAAAGAGAGAAATCTGTCCATAAAAAGGTACTTTCCCAAGCCTGAACAGTGCTCCCCAGAACCCTGGATGTCTCAATGGCTGGACTGACGCAACTAGATCAATGCTTATCTGTTGGATCAATGCTGGAACCAGAAGTGATGCTCATTTTCTCTCTTTTTCACTGTTCCTGTATTTCTTTAATTCATCTCTCACTCATTAATTTCTCCTGGTTTTCCTCTTTCTTTTCCTTTACTTCCTCTTTTTTTTTTTAATTAATCTCTCCCTCTTTCACTTCTTTCTTCCCTTCCACCTTACTCTTTTATCCAAATCCCTTTTGGGTGTTTATATACTAGGTCAGAGACTTACACACCAATTTCCATGCCAAGTATGTAATTTACTAAAAAAACTTTATAATTGTTTGCAGACATTTTTACCTCTTTTTGTCCCTATTGACCAAAGAGCATTTACAAAATTTAGGTGCTTCCTTCCCCTTAAGGGGGGAATCATCCTAACAGCACTAACAGAAACTTCAGAAAAACCAATGAGTCTTCAAACTGGGGAACCATTAAAAGTAAGAAGATAGAAATAACCAGTCAAAAAGAATTAAATCTCTGCAGAAAACATGCAAGCTATTTAAGAACACCATACTGAAAACAGAGTGCAATTGCACAGCTTCTACCATTAAAAAACTTGAGAAAAAGCACAATCCAGTCAGCACAGCTAAAAAGCAGAGCAAAAGCCAGCAGGCATCCTCTGAAAAGCTGTAACAACAATGACAGAGAAAAAAAATCCAGATAAATTAAAACTTGGCAGCTTAGACAATGATACGGTAAGGCAAGGTGAAGCAGACGGAATAAGAGCTAATAAGAAATACAAAGTGCTGATAACGAGGTCCCTTACATGGTATACCATGATAATAGGAAACTTCCCACAATATCTTCAAAAAAACATGGCATTGCAAGACTTGGGAGTGCTGGTGGATGAGAGGCTGGACATGACCCAGCAATGTGCACTTGCAGCCCAGAAAGGCAAATGTGTCCTGGGCTGCATCCAAAGCAGTGTGGACAGCAGGGGAAGGAGGGGATTCTGTCCCCCTACTCTGCTTTTGTTGAGACCCCACATGCAATGCTGTAGGAAAGGAAAGATATGGACCTGTTGGAGTCTTTCCAGAGGAGGGCCAACAATATTATTAGAGGGATGAAGCACATGTCCTAACGTGAAAGGCTGAGAAACTTGTGTTTGGTCAGCCTGGAAAAGAAAATGCTTTGGGGTGACTTAATTGTGGCCTTCCAGTACCTGAAGGGAGTTCACAAGAAAGACAAAGAGGGACTTTTTATATGTAGTGACAGGACAAGGGGAAATAGAGTCAAACTGAAAGAAGGTAGGCTTATATTAGATATTAGGGAGAAAATCTGTACTGTGAAGATGGTGAGACAGCAGAACAGATTGCCCAGAGAGGCTGTGTGTGCCCCATCCCTGGTGGTGTTCAAAGCCGGGCTGGATAGGGCTTTGAGCAACTTAGTCTACTGGATGGTGTCCCTGCCCATGGCAGGGAGGTTGGAACTAGATGTTCTTTAAGATCCCTTCCAACCCAAAACATTCTATAATTCTATAAGAAATCAATAGAGGAGTACTAAATTTGTATATATTTTTGCTGCAGATTTCACTATTTTCTTCACAGAAACCTCCCATTAAGAAGGCAATATCTTCGGGCCAGATGATGACTTTATAAGCTTAAAAAAAAACAAACAAAAAACACTATTTTGTTTTGGTTTTTTTTAAATGAATAGAAAGTAATGCCTCAGATGGCTAGATGCCCAAAAATTGCAAAGGAACTCAAATACAAAAGAGTAAAACTTCTTAATGTGACATGCACTCTGCATCAATATCAGAGGACTGGGCACTGGCTAATAAAATAAATGTGCACCTTCAGTGCTAGTTGAATGAGAAACACCTGAGGAGGAAGTCTTGATAGGTAAAGTGACAGGCATTATATTAAAGCATATAATTAAGAGGCTGCTCAAGTTACTTAATTTCCAAAGGAAAACTCAGAAAGATTTTTATGAAAGGGAGAAACACTCATCATGAACTGCTGAGGTTCACTAAAGAGGTTAATAAGCGTCAGTGGAAAGAAGATTGAGCTACATTATATGGATTGGCAAATAAAGCTTTCAAAAAGATCAATTGTCAAGTGCTTTTAGGAAAAGCATAAAGGAAATGACCTTTATAAAAGATAGAGGCTTGATTAAATGTTAGAATGGAGAGGATAGGAAAAAAATAATTATAATAATTAATAGTTAGATCTTACAGCAACAGTTTTAAGGTATAAGTAGGGTACTCCAGGGATCTGCACAGTCAAGTGAAAAAGGAAAAGCTACAAGAATGACATCTGCAGACAAAACTATGTTACTCAAGGAAATAAGGAGGAACACAAAGAATTACAGAAACTTCCAAGACTGAGTAACTATGATGTGTTAAAATGGCAAATGAAAATTCAGTGTAAGCAAATGGATAAATAACAAATTTAAACCTAAATTCATATCAAAATTATGGTCTCTGAATTGATAATTACTTCCATGAAGCCTATTTCTACCCTTGTGAGCAACTGATTAACATACAGAAATTAGTAAAATCCTAACTTTAAGTGGTCATGATCACTACTAGTTAAAATTTCCCCCATTCATTAAGCCTAAGAAAAATGCACAGTCTAAAAAATGGAAAATATTACTGGAGACAAATTTTTAACAATATTTCCATTTTAGGCATATTAGATGATTAAATAGAAATTTGTGAAAAATGCAAGTTCTTTGAAGTTATCACTATAAAAGTCAAAAAAATTATTTATACTTATTCTAGATCAGCATGGGATGCTGGGGAAACTGGTTATTTATGTTATTTATCACTTTTTAAGGTAGTAAATACCTTTACAGATATTAACTACTTTCCACAAGCTGTTTTCTTATCATTCTAAGTGAAGGCAGTGATGTTTGTAGTTGTCCATATTTTCTGTTCTACTGCCCTTTATTTACTTTATCTGGAAGGGGGTTCAGCAGCACAAGCCTTAAAGACACATGACTGATTTTTTCTGATATGCAAACCAAATAAGATAAGTAAACCAATAACTAAAAGCTTGGTTGTACCTGGGATGTTTCTGGGTAGTTTAGCACTAATAACAAAATGTCCATTTGGATAATTTGTTTTCCATGGAATACAAAAAAAAAAAAAAAAAAAAAAATTTGTCCATTAAAAGCTCACGTTTTTGTCTGGCTATCAATAGCTATCAGACAAGGCCTTTGAGTCAGGCCCTGCAAGTTGTTCCATGTCCCAAAACTAGCTTAGTTGCTGGCACCAAAAGAACACCCAGATCCACACAGAAACAACTAAACAGATATTGAATCTTTTTTTCCCCTTTAGTAATATTAACATTTATGGGGATTGATTGCTGTGTGCTGAATTGAGGCTTTTCCACCACACTTGTTTACAGTTTTTTAGAATTGTTCAGACAAAGCTGAACTAAACTGCTCTACAGATTTTTAAATCTCCATTCACAGGTGCACTGAGCTCACAAGAGTAACTCCTCTGACCTACAGGTCACAAGAAAAGCACTTCTTATGCTCCAGAGACAGAAGCCAGCTCTGCAGCTGAGACATGATGTACTCATACTGAGTAAGTTATAGAATCATTTTTGGTGGAAAAAAAACTTGAAGATACAGTCCAATCATAAAAGTTTGACCACATAGCAAACAGGATGTAAATACCTCGTGCACTACATATCTATGCCATTACAGATTTTAATAAAAAGGTATTTCCATTATACTGTATCACTCTGTTATGCACAACATATTCATTAAAACAGTTCAGTAGTTATGATGAGCTTGTTGGGGTTTTTTCATGTAACTTAGAAGCTATTTAAACCTCCAGCTGGCCTTTGGATCATTCCTACTAATCTTAGTTTGAGGTGTGCCTACCAGTCCATCTTTGAAAAGAGCTAGATGCTCTAGCTAAAAATAGGAGTTGCATGGCACTTCTTTCAGAGTAACTCAGGAAAAGATATTTGTTCAGCTGTGTTACTAGCTCATACAAGAAGTCTTCAGTTTGAAAACATTGAAACTAAAATGTCGTTCTTGTTTTCTTTCTCTCCTCTAATTTACTAATACATACACAACTAAAGGAAATTCAATCCTTCCACACACATATTTCAAAATGATGGGGGAAGTGTTTTTATTTTGTAAGGTTATGGCATTTTGCCTTAATATTGCAATATTTGCATTAATATTTACTTCCAAGTAGTCTTTAAGAATGCCTTTCTCATTTTTCAATCTATTGGTCTTATTTACCACTCAACAAGGTTCCATTTAAATGCAACTTTTACCTACTCATTTCCTTAAAATTTAAGTTTGATAAAAATTTAATTAAACAGAGCTACAGCAACTAAATATATTTAATTCATGCTACCCAATTCTTTGACTACTAACAAAAAAACACCCACTTGGCAATTTTTAATAGTAGCAGCTATGGCATGAAAAACATAGTGCTTGTCAACCAGCCAATGTAGTAGTTGGCTATCATACTGGTTCTTTTTTTCTGGAGAAAGAAAAAGGTAATAAGCACATGCCATAGGTTTCTATTTCTTTTCTGCACTGTAATTCTTTTTTCTCCTCTCCTCTTTGTAAAATTTTAGTCTTTCATTCTTTCTGAAACCAATCATCCTCTAACAAGGCACGTCTCTATATTCTAAGCATTTAGAGACCTCTCATTATTCATTGATTAACCTAAGATTTAGATTACTACCTTTATTGGACCTCTGGAGGCTCTCCCCTACTCTCCCCAACAAACCATCGTATCAAGACTTCTCTTTTACATAGTACTTCCAGGGCCTTTTTCCCCAACCATGATCCCATGACTGCAACATAGCAAGCTGGGGCAGGGAGAAGTTGATATCCAAACCTCTTTATTGAAATTTTTCTTAAGATTTAAAATTACCTGTAATTGAATACTGTTGTAACAGTGCTCTTGAGAAAACAAAGTAAGATTCTGAAAGCTTTTCCCCAAAGTTACTGCATTGTGGCTAAACCAACACTCTTGAAAACTCTGCTTCTCAGCTTTTAGCAGGAATTCCCTCTTCACTACAGTTAACTAATTGTCCAGAGGCCTGCTCATATCATCTGGGAGGGACATAAAATAACCCCACCATAGATGAAGGTTAAACTCACCGTTTTGTTTAGATTGTTACAGTCACCTGATGTATTTCAGTACATTTGAACTTCAGCTTTTAAATTCCAACAAATCTGAAAACATCTTAAGACATGGTACTTTCAGGTGTTTTCATCTCAGTAACAACAGAGACTTATAGTTCTGTAGTCTTGCACCCAAGCTGTTTTCCAGAGCCTCTGTGGCCAGGTGTTTTTCCCTTTACTCTTCTGGTGCTAATACTCTTGTGCTGTTTTTCCCTATGGCCTGCACCTGCAAACCCTTAAAGTGCTGCTGCCATGCTTATAGCCATTCCCTCTGGCAAAAGGGTCACCCTTCCTCCTTTCTCCTTTGCTGTTTGTCCTTGAAGATTTTAGTTTACGTTAGAAAAAAACAAACATAATGCATAAGAAAGTAGAATATCGTCGTAGAGATGCTTGATAACTATTACTGGATAACATACACTCAAAGAGATTTAAAAACCAGTAAGCAACATTTACATTTGACTGGCATTCTCCAATAAGTAATAATAGGGAGCTTGGACAAGTCCCAGGGAAAAGACAGGGCCTACTATCATTCCTGATGCTTATCACTGCCACATGCTACACTGGAGGCATAGACAGACCAGTCTAAGAGGGTGCTCAGCAGGCACCCATCACCTGGCCACACTGGTGGAGAGCACCATCACTCTATCGCCCACTATTCTGCTGGTTTTTACTTTTCCCTCAAAAAATAAATCTTCCATCTTTTCAGCCAGTGAATGCCATCAGTTAAAAATCCTGCTAATAAAATCCTAGTAGAAAGGTCTTCTTACTTATACATCCTTTGTATACACACAAAATTTCATATAAAATCAAGAGTAAAATTATTTCATTATTATTCATTGAATTATTTCATACAAAGAGTTCTCTGCTTCTTGACCTAATTTATATTAATAAAGTTCACCACATATAATAAGCATTCTTCTTGAAAAGGTCAAAAATTTTGAAAAGAGAAAATAATTCAGAGCAGGAAGTTTTATTTCTTTATTAAACCAAAGATCATTAGAAATAGATTTGAAAAATCCCAATTTCCACATTTTACATTTTAACATCTTAAAACATGCCAAATGAAGCTCGTGAGAGGCAGAATGCATGTTATTTTTTCCATGCTAGGCATTTAAAATGTTTTTGGTATATAGATTTTTAGGAATAAAATGGCAAAGAAAGAGGAGCTACTGACTCAAACTTCTGGCACACATACTGATCGCACATCCAAGTTATGATGTCATAATCCCCTAGCAGCTGAAGCTTGAATACTCCACCCTCTATTATCTGCTAAATAAAACACTTCCATAGTAAAAATCTGATTGTTCTTTAAACTTTTTTAAATTTTTAGTGTTTGTGGAACATTATGTGTTCCGTGCTGTGGAAAAACCTGGTATATTTTCTTTTGTAAACTATTATCTAAAATACAAAGGCTTGAGTTACATATTTCAGTCAAAAAATACCAGCTTCTTCTGCATTCTGATAATAGATGCAAAGTCATTTAAGTTAGTCTAAAATTTGCAATTTAGACGATTCTTCAACCTGCTGTAACAACTATTACATTCACAGGTGCTGGTAACAACAACAATATGGGCATCACAAATGGAACAGGAAAACATGATTTGGTACACAGATTAGAAGACAACTCTATAGTCAGCAACATGAAGGATTTATTGCTCCAAGAACTTGAAGTTTCTAATATTTTTCATACAACATACTAATATTTGGGGATTTTGTCATGATACTTTAGCGATGTCCCTAGCTTTTCTAGGAGTCCTGAATGCTTACAACATCCTCACAGAGGGCATCTCCTTTCTGTTTCCTCAGCCAATCAGGAAAGACATCTGAGTTGAGTGCAAATAAATAGATACTTGAGGGCAAGCTGTATTCAAAATAGTAAGTGAAGAAGTCTGAGGTTTTTTGTCATGCAGTAGCCTCAGTGAAGTCTTCTGTAATTCAGCCTGCCCTTCCTTAATCTTAGAAAATATAGGGAATGTCAAGTGCCTCTCTGCACTTAGCCTTTTTGTTCACTTTCAATCCAGTTCCCCTAATACCCTATGTGCTGGGTTTGGATGAGGTAAATTTCTCCCTAGTAAGTGATTCAGGGCCATGTTTTGGATTTGTGCAGGAAACAGCATTGATAATTCAGGAATACTTCAGTCACTGCTGAGCAGTGCTTACCCAGCACCAAGGCCTTCTTACTCCACCAACAAAAGGCTGGGAGAGCACAGCCACAACAGCTGACATAAGGGGTACTCCAGGCTACATGGCATCATCCTCAGTATATAAAGCAGGGAGAGAAGGAGAAACAGGGAGCATTCAGAGAAATGGTATTTGCCTTCCCAAGTCACATTACATGTGATGGAGCCTGTAGTAAGTGGTGAATGCATTCCTTAACCTGATTTGCTTGTAAGCTGGACTTTATTTTCCTCACTAGACTGTTTTGATCTCAACACATGAGTTTCTCCACTTTTAGTCTAATTCTCTCCCCCATCTGAGTGCAAGGAGAGAAGTAGGTGAACAGTTGTATGGTCCTTATTTGCCAGCTGGGTTAAATCACAGCACCCTGCAATTTACTGGGTATCACAGGAACATGACAACACACGAGGCATGCTGTTATTTCCCAGAACTATTGGTGTTATGTCCCTTTCTGTTGTGCAGTTAAACTGGGCCAGCTGCAGCCTTTCACCAGTAGCAGTTCCACTGCACAGAGGCAGAAGGTGTTCAATGTTATTTTTTTCCCTGTGGTTCAAACCACACACCTCCTTAATATAATTTAAATATCTACTCAGAAACCTACAAGCAAAACCAGTTATTTGCCAAAAACCAAACACTTCCCTTTGCAGAAGTATAGAGGAAGTATGGATTACAAATTTCAACATTACATGAACAAATGCCAAAAGCTATTCAATTCCACAAAAGTGGCAATAATGCAAAGTTATACTGTTATCCTGGGCTTTCTGGGCTATACATGAGCAGCCTATGTCAGAGAGGCATTTGCTCCTTGGTGCTAAATCAAACCCTTCTGGAAAAAATACAACTGCTACTGCCTGCTTAACACACACTCACAGTAACAAGCTGCAATTGTTGCTGAGCAACCAGAGCTGTGCTATTGCTGTGTCACTAGCTTACCATCTTTCTCTGTACATTCACAGTGGAGGGGGTTGGACACAACACCCTGTAGCTGCTGGCTATTAAACCTTTCTGCTTCTGTGGCACATGATTGTTATTTGTCATGAAGTGTTATCAGTCTTGATGGATTTGGAGCACAACATATTGTCTGATCTAGGTTAAGTGACAGAGGTCTTCCTTATCTGTAAATCTTCTGAATATTAATTGTAATGATGAAATACTCCTTCATTACCAGTCACAATTTCTTTGAAATGTTCCTTGTGTCCATTAAGCAGCTTCAAATATTATTTGGCTACTGAAAACTGAAACAAGTAAGGACCCATGACATTCTTTTAACCAGTCACAGCCTGATTGTGCCTAAGAGAAATCCTTCTCATTTAAATGTACGATGTCATATTTTATCCAAATATATTGGGCAAATGGAATCCATATTGATTCATTGCTCATTTGTCCCTATATTCCAAACAAAACAGCATCATTTGGTTTCTGTTTTCTTTTGATTAGAAAGGCCTGCTAGAAAATTCATTAACTCTACACATAGTTCTCATACTACTGCATCAATTCCTTTCTCCATTGCTGCATATTCTTTAATTTCTGGTAGTACCTTACTGGCGATGAAAACAAAAGACAGCTTTTTCCGTCTTCCAGCAGGTTAACCATCAGCCTTTGCTAAGCTTACTTTAGCCATCTTACACTACAGTAACAGCCTGTTTCATGCAATTTGCTGCACACTGTGACATTCAGAATCAGTATCCCGTGGTTTCTGCCACCAGCAAGCAAGTGGATCCTTTTAAATCTGATTAAATATGGACAATCATTGCTTAAAAAATTACAGGCCCAAAAGCAAGAAAATTTATCTCTTCACTGGATGTTGAAGAAGCAGCCCCATCTTTTCATCCACTTTTTCTTCCCAGTTCCTACACCTTAACCACCTCTCCTTGCAACTTTTCATGCATCCTCAGAAAAATACACATCATGTAGTTTCCTGACCCTGTTCATTCTGATGTATGTTGCTGAGTGTGGGATTTTTCTTGGCAAAGACTTGCTGGGTTATAGCTGCTGCAGTACGTGTACATGAATTCAGCAACTTATAACAGCCTGCCTTGAGCAGAAGCTGAATGCATGGCCTCTTCTGTACATTGTTTTAGAATAGAAACACTAATAAAATTGAAGAATTGTTTTTCATCAGGACAATATCAGAATCATGGCATATAGAATTAGGCTGAAATTTTATTTTTTATTGGCAAGGAAAGCATTTTGTTGCTTTCAATAAAGTTACTGCTAAACAGCTGTCACCATCTTAAACCTTTTCACATATTTTCACTGACAAATCAAATATTTTTCCCTGTTTAGACTCCTGGTGTTGAGCAATCATTAGTGTCCTAATTTTGTTTCCCTGGGAAACTGCCAATACGTCAGAGATGTTTACACGTCCCATTATTATTTTAAAAATTCACTATATATCCACTGGAGAGTCAGTGGAAAAGGAATCCTTCATTTCCACATGGGCCACTGCACCTGAACATCCCAATATTTAAGGTAAAATTTAAAAGGTTAACACTTATATTGGTCTATTTATTAAAAACGCCTACTAGGGCAAGTCGCACTACACAAGAGTATCACAGCTACTTTTTTGTCCTTAGTGGTTGAACTGTGAATTGCTCAAGTGTGGAACAAATTCTCTTCCACCTCCATCATCCTCCATTCCCTGCAAAACATAGGCTGTTAAAATGTAGAACATTTGGACATTTATGGTTATTGAAAAGGTACATCGTCAAGCCCCATTACAGAATAGAGAAAAAACAAGACACACAGTGCTTACTAATATAGATTTCATTCCCAAGTTGCACAAAAGAAGAAGTTTCTAGTACATGAAGGTCTAAAATGATAAACATAATCGAACTGTACATTTTAAAAAAAAGTTCTATATACATTATCTCACATCCACAAAAGCTAAAGGAAAAAGTAGGAGTAAATTCTCACCCAAATAATGCTATGATTAAAATTCAAATGAATTTTAACAAGAAAGAGTGGCTTCATTTTTATCCCTAGCTTCACATATCGAATACCTAATTAATTACATTTTAAATTAACCTCTTGTAAACAAAGTAATATCTTTTATTGAACATTTAATGTATTCTAGATTATATTACCACAGCACTGAACTGACTCTCTTTTCTTGAAAATTTTAAGTTTTGGTAGGACACCCCTCCTGGTAAACAAGTCACTCTTGTAAGAGATAAGCACAACTACTTTTTAAGTGTTAATTGTACATAAACAGCAGCTCAAATCCATCTGGAACATGTCCTGTTACATGTCCATGTAACAAATGCAAAATTTAAGAACAAGGGGCATTTGTACTGTTTTAACATTAAGGGAATCTATATGGAATCCAACTATCCCTAGGATCTATGAAGTGCACACCCCCTCCAGAAAAAGGGAATCAAGTTAGCTCTTGTCCATAGTAAAAGACCATACTGGAAACTTCTTTGCTTGCAGATACATCGAGGATTCAGCCAAAACAAAGGGAAAACAAGGAGTTTACAAGAAACGGTGTTATTAACTATGTTAATCCTTAAAACAGTGTTGATTTGTGTTTCAACTCAACAAAGCTAGTAATAAAGTAACTATCAGAGTGGAGCTGAAAGCAACAGACTTCCAGAATGATGCAGGAAACAGGAATTTGCACGATTCCTCTTCTTTACTGGAGGGCTCAAGAGCACCCTATGGCTCTGGCACTCGTGAAAACACACTCCTTTAGTGTTTTCATACGTGAAGTCTCGTCAAAGGACTCGTAATTGCCATTAGAAACAGCTGCCCGCTTCAAGATACAGCAACGTGTAGTTTGTTTAGAAGCAGTAAAAGTTTGAATTTGATCACAGATAAAAATGCCGTCTCCGAGGAGGCAAACTACCCCTGCTCATCTCCAGTTCTGACCGCACCCCTCGCCAGAGCGGAGGGAGAAGCGTGACCGCCGCCCCGCACACGGCGGGTCCGCGCCCTCACGGGTGCCCTCGCACACCTTCGGCACCAGAGTTACCGCAAAGCAGCCGCTCCACGGCTCCCTTTCCCTTGCAGGCTGCGAACGCGGGACTCCCGCACCCCCGCTCTCTCCCCTCAGCCCCGCACCTGCAGCGTGTCCGGAGGATCGGGGGGCTGTGACCGGGCCCCCGGGCCGGCGGCAGCGGCCACCACCGGGCCCTGCGGCCGCCCCGCCAGCGCCTCCATCGCCCGCCGCTGTTGTCACGGTGAGGGGCTCCCGCCGTCCGGCGGGCGCTTTTTGAACTTCCCCTTGCAGCCAGAGGTCAGTCCCGCCTTCCCATGGAAACGGGCTGCCGGTGGTTAGGAGATCCCGGGCACAACGGGACCGACGCCAAAGCCTGCGGCGACGCAGAATTCCCCGCTCCCAGCGGCCGCTCTCCAGCCGGCGACAGCACCCTCCGACTGCTCTGGGTCTCACACCCTAAAAGCTGAAAACTTGTATCAGGTGCAGCATTAATACTTCAGACACAGTGTCACGAGTCTCACCTTTAACATCTCGTTCTCAGGAGCTCCCAAATATTTGCGTTTGTGCAGCCCTCACACCTGGCATGTCTGGGGGAGGCAGGAGAGTTAAAACCTTCAAACGCCGCTATTTTAACTGCTTGACAAAAGAACAGTGACATTTAATACGGCCGGATGCTACAGGTGCACATCTCTTTCTACTAATTGTATAACGCAGTAAGGGTTAAATGACCAGAGAAACTCCTCGTTATCAGGTTTCCTGCACTCCTCGCTCCCAGGAGGCAGCAGTGAAAATAAAGAGCTTAGTGACGCTCCCTTAGACATACTGATCATTCATGCATAAATCAAATTCCAAAGGTGTTCAGAAACGAATCTGTTCCCAAGAAAATCTCTTCCTCCTTAACTCCTGACAGAAGATAGATACAAATCAGGGTGTTAATTGCACTTATAGGCAATTGTTACAATGCATCAAGAAAGTACTGAAAGCTAAGATTAAATATACATGAAGGACAAACTAAATATGTACAACCTGACACTGAAGCATCAGCAGCTTTTGTTCACCTACAATCGATGGCAACACATCCTCGGGGATGTGAAAGCTAAATACTAGGAGTAAAACACAGATAATTCAGGAGCAGAAAACCTGAAATTCTTTACAGAATAGTGTAAGAAATCAAATGCCCAGGCTTGAGATAGGTATTTCACCTTGGAATGTGTTTCTCTTTTGATGTAATTTGAACTCTGGATGAGGGAGTCTCCCACTCATCTTTTATGGAAACATACAAACACAGGGCTGCAAAAAACCTGCAGAAAAACCGTCTCAGTGCAAGAATTCCTCATCATCCCTTAACATGATTTTCCACTTATTCTTTAAAGTCTTTGGAAGGCAAAGTATACACAAACCTCCCAAGGAGCACGGTCCAGTTCTCACTTGCCCATTTCATTATTTTTTTACTATTATCAATTATTACTTCAAAGTACACTTTTTTCTCATCTATCCTTCAGAGACTAGGCAGAAAAAGTGACCTTTATAATAGTAGTTTTTAATATGTTTGTTGTGAATTGACTCTGGTAGATAGCTAAAACCCACACAGCACCTTGTTCATTGCCCTCCCAGTGGGAAATGTTTTCTTGTCATTTTTTTCTCTCCCAGAAATAAGCTAATTGTTTCAGATAAAACCTATTTATTTCATCACTCCCTTGGAATTCATAGGTTCTGCTCTTGTTTGTTGGTACTGTTGCCAAAATTTGACATGCAAAACTGGACATAAAACACTTCCAGTGGTCTTAGAAGCCACAGAGCAGAAAAGGAAGTTTTCTACTAATGGTTTCAACACATTTTTTTTTTAAATTTTCCACTGCTTAAACACTCCCAAGATTATTATTTTTTTCCGTATGCTTTAGTGGAATTTCCTGTGTTTCAGTTTATGTCCAACCTGTCAAGCTGGTTAAGCACAACTTCCCCTTCTTAAATCCATGCTGAAACATGACAAAGAAACAAATTTTTCAGGTTTTCAGAACTGATAGTCATGCCATTAGATAACCCTTTCCCAGCAATGAAATCAGTGTTTACATTTGGTGTATAGAGGGTTATTTAGGTATGTCCAAACAAACCTCAGAAAGCCTCAGTCTGCATCACACCTGAGTCACCACAGTCACCTTGGTCCCTCAATTCTCTTGCATCACTTTTGACTTCAATCACATCAGGTATTTATTTGACACTAATTTGACACTACTCTCCTCAGTCACTTACCCAAGCCTGCCTGTCACTCCATCCACTCCTCTCAGCTCATTTTATCAGCCACTTCACTCCTGACAACTCCCAAGTTAGTCAGCTCCTTCAGGTGGACCTGCTGGGCATTCACCTGCTGCTCCCAGCATCTCCCTCATCTCCACTAATGGCAAAGCGTATGACAGAGCAGTTGTCCAGTGATTTGTACAAAAACTTCTTTTGAATTTCAGATTGTTAAAAACCAGTGATACTTATAAAAATAGAAAGCCATTTCACTGAAATAGTTACAAATACAAGTTTTCATAACTGAAGATTTATGTACATTTTTACAGGTAATAGCTTATATGATAGTTTAAGCATAAAAGTTTTTCTGTTTGCAACTTTAGTTACAGCAAAAACAACATTCCAGATGTTGCTTGACTAATTCAGTGTGGAATGAAGAGATTATTCATATATCATTCTCTTATTTGTGTGTCTAAATAAATTCAGGAGAACACTTTTGGGAATATTTCCAGAGTTTGATGTTCTGGTTCCAAAAGTGGTCATAAGACACCTTGGGAGAGAAGAGAGCAAGCTTACGTGATATTTTTGCACAATATTTTCCCAGGCTCTGACCATCTTTATTTAGGCAGTTTTTAGAGCCGATTGTCATGGTGCCACCCTGACACATCAGCCTGGGCACCAGGGGCCCTGTGGGTGGGTGGGGTGGGTGGGTGATAGCAGTTCCTGGCAGTCAGACCCCATCCTGCTGCTTCAGTCAGTCAGGAGCTTGGCAGCCAAGAAGCACTGAGGCAGCCCCAGTCCTGGCACTGGGCAGCTCTCTGGGGACAGGGATAGGCCAAGACCAGGTTTTGTCTGCTTAGGAAATCACAGTGGAAGCTCTTCCAAATCCTTCTCTAGCCTCCCACTAACCCCATGCAAAGTTGTTGAATCTACAGCATTGTTCAGCAAAGGGATTAACAGGTTTTCTGTCTGTTGCATGAAGAGTATCTTTCAACTATGTTTTGAACCTGGTTCCCACTATCATTCCCTATTTGCATTTGAAAAGCATGGTGAGCATTCTATCTCTATTAATTTTCTCCATGCCACTCATATTTTTATAGTCTTCTGATGTATCTTTCCCTGCAGAAACACCCCCTTTCCAGCAAATTCAACTGTCCTCCTTATGGAAGCCATTCTAGTCCTTTCGTCACCCTGCTGCCCTTCTCTTCCTTTTTCATTCTTACACATCTTTTTTGAGATGGAAAAACTGTTACTGCACAGGATATTCAAGGTGTAGGTAAACAATTTATACAGTGGTGTAATTACATTTTCCATTTTGCTCTCTATTTCCTTCCTGAAAATTTGTAGTGCATTCTTTGTTTTGTTTACTGCTACTGATTACTAAGTGGAAGTTTTTGTGTAGTTCTTTATTATAACTGAAGGGTCAGTGATAAAGTTTTAGGATAGGGTTAGTTTTAAATATTTTTAAGAACCGATGTTGGAGAGCAGATAAGACTTCTGACATGATAACAAAAAGTACAGTACTCACTTGGCAGTATTGAAATCCATTCAGGTTCCCCTAGCAATACCACCAGCAGTAATAATTGTTCACCCAGCACAGAGAAAACCCACAACACCTACCATGAAATTAATAAAGCACTGAAGATAAATTTTCAGCAGCACCAAATAAAAAAGCATAAGATCAGAGTGGGACAAAAGAAATACATTATTGTACACATCCAAATGCAAAATTTCATAGTTTTATGAGTTAGGCTGTGACGTATTTAATTCAAAGGTTGGACTCAGTGATCTCAGAGGTATTTTTCAACCTAATCAATTCTGTGATTCCATGATATCCAATCACTGTCAACGTTTTAGGAAAATCAAGAATTTCAAATCTTATTCTTGTTGGTAATAACACCCTTTCACTCAAATTCAGCACAGTCAAAATAAAAAGTCCACTTTGGTAACTTCTATCTGATCTAAAAGTTTCTATGAACCCTCCAAAAATTATAGTACATCTAGATAATCCCAGTTTTCATATTTTTGCATAAAACCGCCACTAGAGGGGGAGATAATCCCAAACACTCAAGTACATCTAATCCTAGCTGGCAGAATTTATACATTTTAATCTACTTTCTATTACCATGACCACAAAATCTATTTTTTTTACACAAGTATTCAGCTACAATGAATCATATTTAATTATTTGTTGTTAGATTATTTTTTATTAGGCCCAGCAGATGAATCAGGAGTACCTTGCCAGAAAAAAGGCCTTTCCTTAGAAGGCTCTGTCTATTTATTTAGTAATTAACTGATCATTTTAAAATTATAATTTCTCTGTCAGGGTGATTAAATTTTGGGACTCTAGGGTTCAGCAATCTTCCTTTAAGGAACCTTAAATTCATAGTAACTTCAGCAATCTTCAACTCACTAATTCTAACAGATCACAAAACGCTGGCATGTTGTGTTCAAACACAAGTACCCGTATTGAGACAATAAAAATATATGCTACATATTCAAGCATTTAGGTTATGACACCTACAGCAAATATCAATGTATTAACCAAATAGAAAATCAATCTGAACTAGCTATTGAGAGCATAAAAAAATTCCCAGTGATTTGTTAAGGTCATAGTGACAGTCCTGACTGCTCCACCGCCATCCAGATCAGTGTCTCTACAGCTGTTAGGAGCCCATGGAATCGAGGTAAGGAAGACTTAAACCATGTTGTATCGCAAAGCTCTCCAGACCTACGGTTCTCCACAGGAGAGGAACATAATAATTATCTGCATCTATGATGTAACAAACATTGTTAAAAATTGTCAAACACAATACAACTATGACAAAATCTTTATCTGTGGCAGCCGCAGTGACACTTGATTATAGGAGGAATTGCTTTGTATTTTGTTGTGACTTGTTAGGCAAATTTATGAGGCTGATGTGAGACAATATGTTATTATAGTTCTGAAAAGATAGTCTATCAAGCAAAACCAAGTAAGATGTGTCCCAGCACAGACCTGTACATCCATGTAACAGCTCCAGTAGTTCCCTGATCTCATTTGCCTCTCCCATCAGTCACAGAAGGGAAGCAGAGAGGCATGTCTGCAGAGATTGATAATCCACCACAACAGCAATTATAACCAACATGAAGAAATAAAAGAATGTTTAGTTTCTTTTAGCATCCCACATGAGCAGTCAGGCAGAACCACAAACTGAGTTGTAATTTGTTTTCTGTGACATTTGCCTGGGTGATGTAAACAGCTGAAATTGCTCTATGATCTACCCGACTATAAACCAATATTTTACAGAGAGATTAGTATTAGTAAATAATACATACATGTAGATATAAATATGCATTATAAAAATATATTCTCTTGGGTGTACATTCATTTCTCAGAAAATGAAAATTCAATATTGGAAATAATGATACACCAAGACAGGAAGTCAAAACAGTAATCAGAAAGAAATTATAATTGTGATATAGATCAAAAGGTCAAGAATTGGCAACTGGAAAGAGAAGGTGTAATAGTCAACCACAGAAAAAGGGTTTTTCCATGAAGGAAGTTTGTCTCACAGGGAGATAGGTAACTCATGGAACATACTTTAGGGAAGAGAAAAGGAAACCAAGCTGTTGTTGAAGTTATCAATCTGGCCTCTTTTTCAAAAGAAACTAATGAAAATTTATCCAGTTTTCTGAAAGCAGGAGACCAAGTGCCTGCTTTTCCCATGTCCTTTGGTGCTGGTGTGGGCTACACTGAGTTAATGTGATGTTGTAGGAGTGCAAAGCATTCATAAAAATTTAGAGGAGAGGCAGTGCTGTGAGAACACGTTCTCCTGTCCCTCCTCATGAGTTCTCTGCAAAGAAGGTACAAACTGCAGAGGAGAGGAGGCGTAGTAGAGCAATGGGAACAGCAGAGAAGGACTGATCCAGAATTTTCCAGGCTGAGAAAGATGAGAGGAAGCCCTGAAATCAAACAGCATTGATCATGAGGGGTGGAAATCCTTTTAATTAGGAAAAAGGTAGCTGGAATGGCTAAGGTTATATAAGAATTTGTATGCAGTTGCTTTCCAGCTGCTAAAGAAAATATTTAAAAAATGAAACATATCAAATTTTAACAGAGGAAAATTATTATTTAAGCATTGACATGTCTGTGACCATGCAAACAAAACCCTAAAACATCATTAAAATCTCAGTTCTTTGTTGCTAAGGAAGGTCATATGAAAACAAAGAGAAGAGGACCAGTTAGAGTGAAACTCAAGAAATCCCCAGAAAGTTAGACTTTAAATGAAGATAACTCATAGAAAGTCACAGACAGGACTTCATCTGTGACAAATCAGACTGCTTTTGAAACATATAGCTGAGCAACTGTGGTCCTTTTTTGCCTGGTCTTTTGGAGGCCTTTTGCCTTACAGCCCCTTTAAAAGGCTTGTAAAAGATCTCTTTACAAAGAAAATTATTAAATATTTTAAGGACATATTAATTGTACAGATACAGGACTAGCTTGGATAGCAAAGGCAGAGAGCACTAGTGTAAAATAAGAATTTGGGCTAGAGAAACATGAAGAGCTGTGTGCCACAGAGACCAGTAATGGCTGGGAGTGACTTCATTCCTTACATGCAGATCTCTGGTCAGGGTAAGGAAATATGGCTGGAAGGGAGCAGAGGCTGTTCATTACACATAACTGGGCAGAGATTCAGCACAAGGGAAAAGAGTCATAAACATCAAAAGGTCTTGGACTGAGTAAGAGCAACAGGATATGAGTTAGTGTGTTTGAAATGGGGGAAATACTGTTATTAGAGACCAGATAAATGAAAATGTTGTAGCATTGTCCTGACACTGTGCTTCTTACTGAAATTTTTACTGACCAAGTACAGTGAGAGAGGAAGACTACTGGTTCTGAAGCAGGAAGTTTTCAAGTGTTTAGCACTAGACAGAACTCCGTTCACTTAGAACTCAGGGCAGATACAGTCATCTTCAGCAGCATTTCCAACTTTTTGAACAGTATTACAGATGTAAGCCTGATTTTTTTTTTTTTTAGTAGCAAAGGCCAGACCAAAACAGAACGCTATGTAGGAGTAAGTGGATGCTTTGCAATAATATTTATTTTTAATATAATTACATATTTTATATATATAATTTAATATTTATTTTTAATATATTACACAGATGAGGCCACACCAAAATCAAGCAAGATGCTAAACTAAAAATTTAATATTAAGGATGCTACATTAAGTCTGAAGATTCTATAGCTTTGGCTTTTTAGAACGAATTTTATTTAGTATTTATCTACTGTATGTAGAACATGTGCCACAGACTTTTGAAGGTTCATTGTTTGCCACAGAATCATCTTTGTTCATATTTTTAGATCTTTCAAATATTTGTTTACACATTTCCCGGGGAGGACATACCTTCTGTAATACAGCTTGTGCATCAGCCCACTCCTGATTTATTTTAGTATCTCCCAGCTGATGGGGGACAGATGGGTGAGGGCTGAAAGCAGAGGAATGCTGCCCTGCCTCTGATGACCCTGGAAGGTATGCAACTTGCCTCCCCCAGAAAGCTTCCAAGAGCTTTTGGGAAAGGGGCTAATGTGACTTTTGGTCACCAGAAACATTAGAAATCTACAAAAGACTCAAGAGGAATCAGCTTTGTGTCTTGCACAGTAGGATAGAGGTCACTGAGATGCTGTTGATGAAGATTCCTATGCCAGAGAGGTTCTGTAATATTGAGGGAACTGGGACACTAAACTACAAAGTATGCAGCATTAATTTTAATAGTGATGTGCAATTTTCCTACAGTTCCCACCTTCACTTCTATAGTTATGGAATTGAAACTAAAATTAAATTTTTGTTTCAGCAGACTGGGATTTACAGTTTGGATTAACACATTGTAAAATTAATTGTCTAATCTGCACGAGTGACTGCAATGTTTTTTGTGTGCTATGCAAGCCAGTTTGTACTATGCTTCTTTTTTCTGACCATGATGACACAAAATCCCTTCCAGTAAGAAATGCTCCTCTGCACCTCCTGATTCAGAAGCTGAATCCTCACTGGTCCCTCAGGAGGCCATAACCACCACCAGAGTGCCAGCCACAGAGCCCACGATGTGCAGATGGCATTGGCTGGACATCAAGTGCCCATCAAAGTCACACTATCACTCCTCAGCTGGACGGGGGGGGAAATAACAACCAAAGGCTCATTGGTCAAGATAAGGACAGGGAGAAATCACTCACAAGTTACCATCATAGGCAAAATGGGCTTGACTGGAGGGAATTAATTTGTTACCAATAAAATAATAAGAAATAAAACCAAATTAAAAGCACTTTCTCTCCTTCCCAGGCTTTACTTTGCTCTTCATTTCTCTTCCTCCTCTCACCATTGGTACAAGGGGACAGGGGATGGGGCTGAGGTCATTCATTGCACTTTGCTTGCTGCTCCTTTCTCCTCAGGGCTAGGACTTCTCACACTCCTCCACTCCTCTGGAATTGGTCCCTTGCATAGGAGACAGTCTTCTACGAACTTCTCCAATGTGAGTTCTTCCAATTAGCTGCAGTTCTTTGGGAATTGCTCCAGGATAGGGTCCCTTCCATATAGTGCAGTCCTTCAGGAGCAGGTTGCTCCAGCATGGGTCGCCCATGGGGTCATAAGTCCTGTCAGCAAACCAGCTCCAGTGTGGGCTCATTTCTCCAGGGGTCCACCAGTCCCACTAGGAGCCAGCTCCAGCATGCGCTTCTCATGGGGTCATACCCTTCCTCAGGCACTCACTTACTCTAGTGTGGGATCCTCCATTGCTCCCTTGTGGACTTCCATGGGCTGCAGGGGCACAGCTGCCTCACCATGGTCTGCACCACAGGCTGCAAGGTATTCTCTGCCTGGAGCACCTCCTCCCCCTCCTTCTGCACTGATCTGCAGGTCTGTTTCTCTCACATATTCTCGCTCCTCTCTCTGGCTGCTGCTACACAGCAGTTTTTCTCCCTTTTTAGGTATATTATCCCAGAGGTGCTTCCATGATCACTGGTGTGCTCAGCCTTGGCCAGAGGCAGGTCTATCCTGGCGCAGGCTCTGTCGGACATGGGGGAAGTCTGTGGCTACTTCTCAAAGAAGCCACTCCTGTAGCCCTCCCCAGCTACAAAAACCCTGGCACACAAACCAAATACAATGCCATAGGCAGGGCAGTGATCAGGAGAGACACTTCTGAAAGCTTCACTCCATACAGATCATTTCAATGTGGGCCATTGAATTCCCTCAGTGTAACAGAGTCAACACAAAGGGAAAAGACTCCAGCCCCACAGTTTTCTTTGGGAAATGTGGATGATCTCAAAGATGAAGATGTGGGTTTAGAAAACAATGTTTTAATGTAGAAATTTTTCTAAAACATTTTTTGCAAACTTGTTTTATATTCAGTGATTCATGTATTATGCTTACTGACAAGTTTTTCACCTTTAATGAATATAACATATTACTGTGTTTTTAAATAGAAGGATGGGATAGTCCTCTAGGAAAGAACCCTGATATGAATACAGACAGCTATTAGTTCCCAGTCTGCAGAATGCACATCATGCCTGCCTCTGTTGCAGGTATGGTAATTGGTATAAACCCAGGCTACAATTAGGCCAGGTCCGTTGGGATTGTCTCATAATTCTGAACTTTCAAACCCCTCAATAAATCTGTTTAGGACTTTGACAAACTCCTGGTTGACAATTTCCCTGTTTCTGCTGTAGCTTCTGGAAAGCCAGCCAATGGCAGTTATTTCCCCTGCCAAAGTGGCTTTGTTCCCCAACAAATGACTCAAGTTTCTTGCTGTCTTCTCCCCTTGAGTACAAAACTTTGGGGCTCAAACTGGAACCCCTACTGGCTGATTGTGCAGTTCCACATGTTCTTCTGCCTCTTTCAGGACTATGCAGGGAGTGTAAAATCCTCATTTGCCCTCATAACTTCTCCTTTTAGTGAGTGTGTAGAGAGAGCAGTGGAATGACCTGGGGAGAGGGGGCTGCAAATTCCAGCAGAAAGGAAAAGCTGATGGGCTAATGACAGCAGATTCTCTGCCACATGTCTAGTGGGAAAGGATATTTATAGAAAATGTTTTGTGAGAAACAGGAGGAAGTAATTTAGGAAGGAAATAAAAAACTCAAAACCAGAAAGAAAAATGGAGAAGGAACAATTTCCTTCCTCACATCTTTCATGATTTCCACTAAGAAGAAAACATCATAGATGTTCCATACCACCAAACTGCAAACACACTGGAAATCCAGCACTTGCTGATATGTAGTTCCCACACTCCTAAGACCTTTTCCTGATAACAAGAACATAAAAAGACTGCCTCAAAAGCTAAAATTGTGTATTAATCTCTTTACAGTTTGTATTTCTAAAAAACTTTGTACCAGAAAACTGGGTAAGTGTGAAACCTGACTGTTAATGTGTACTGTCATTTCATCAGCCTCTAGTATTCAGGATTGCTGATACATAACAAAACAAAGCTTACATGAATATGTGATTCTCTCTGCTATTCTCTCTGTTAATTTTTTCCTTCAATTTGTTTTACAGTTGCTGCTATTAACATCACTTCTGGTTTTGTATTTGAATAATTTGTTATTCCCTAGACTAAGAGAGCTTTGAAAATAAAAATTGAGTCTCGGTGAGTTTAATATTAATTCCTTATTATTAACCAACTAAGATCTTTATATGTCTGGAATACAAATGCATATTAATAATGCCAGCATACCTTTAGGAAATTACTATCATCATGATAAAACACTCTGCTAAGTATAAAAGTATTTTGGCAGGGTAGTACCTGGGGGAAAAGTGCAGATGTTTGATTTTATTAACATTTAATATAAAATGTTAGAGGCCATAATTTATTGTATAAATTTTCTTGAATATTAATGAAGTATTGAAGGACTGACAAACAACACATATGAAACCCTAATGCAGAACTGAAATCCGTAAGCAATTCCTTTTCATAATTCTCTTTGATTTTCTAGGAGTAGACATGTGAAACTATTCACTGAACAGCAATATCTCAGACTGAGGGCAGCAGAGGCTTTGAATACAAAAACACTTAGGGTTAACCTGTATGAAAAAAACCCAATACATAGTATATTTATAGAGCTGACAATGCATGTATTGACCATACAGTTAAAAATCTTCCAGTGTTTGGGACTGACAGTGTAAACCAGAAGCCTGTCTTGAACCTGATATCTGGCATGTGGCTCTGTCTGTTGACTGGACCAGAAGCATTTTTCTAGAAATACCATCACTATGTGAAGCTCCACCCAGTGATCTGAAGTGTTCTGAGAATATGTAACATGAAAGATAAGGAAAGCAGGTCAGTGACTAATAATGCTATGTTGACTGAGTTGATACAAGTTATACTATGTTAACAGTTTTGTTTGCAGCAGTAGAAGGTTAAAGCACTCCAAAATTTGCTAGGTTTCTGTTAAGCTTTCCTAATTGTTCTTGGCTGGGACAGGAAACAAAAATTAGCAAGTTATCGTCTCGAATTGCGCAAGCAATTACATTCTTTGAAAACCATTATCTGCATGAAATCTCTTGTGGCAGGAAATCACAAACAGAAAGAAATTCCTTCACAATGAGAGAAAAGTCCAGACTACTTTCAATACTTGTTTTAAAGTCCAAAAGTTGACACAAAAATTGATTCACTAATCACTGTGATTCCAGACATCTGTCTTGACAGTAGACTGATATCTTTAGAAAGAGCTTAAGGGTATGAGATAAGGAAAAAGAGAATTGTCTGAAATACTAACAATTAAATTTTCTATGAGACAATCTGTAATTTGTCACAACTGATCACTGAAGAGAAATGCAGAGAACACAGAACAGGCGATCATACATGCATTTCAAGTTCATACTTTAAAACAATGTTGTGATACAGTGAGAAAAAATACCTGGACATTTTTAACAGCATTTAGGATGGAGCAAAAGCATCTGAGAGGAGCGATACGGGAAAGAAATCACTGGCAGCTTACATGCTGGGCCAGACCATTACAGCCTGTTTACACCAACTGGCAGGATGATAAAAAGTCACATCTTTTTTCCCTTTTGCTTTTCCTTACAGTATTCACATGTCATCATACCAATCCTGGAAGCAGCTGAAATCCTGCAGTAACTCCTCATTTTATAACAGGATTGTATATTAGATGTATGTAACATGCTTAGCTCAGTGAGTTTACTGAAAGGCAAAAAAAAAAACCAAAAAAATATCAAAATAATAGTTTATAAATGTCTCTAGATAAGCCCTCCCCAAAATATGTCCTTTTTAGCTTTATTCAAAATGAGTAGAGAATACTGAAGGGAGAGAAGAAGTGAGGAGCTCGGACTGCTGCAGATAGTCAGAGGCTGTCTGACCTCCCTGAGCTCCAGCTGAATATCCTAAGGAATGCCACATTCCTGAGGAAAAGAAACTTTGTGATCTTCAGAGATGAATGGCATCCTCATCTTCCATGGAAAGACAGCTACTCAAATGATACTTTTAAAATAATGACAACAAACAGTAAGAATGCCACCCATAAAAACATCTTCAGTATCAGCTTCATAACATTGTGGAGGTTTTGCAGTCCTTGCTGTATCAAAGAAACCTGCATGGTTTAGCTTTTTTCCTTTAATTTGACTCTCTAAAGATGATAAAAGGGGGAAGGCACCTCAGTTTGCATTTTTCCTTGGTATGCTGATCTTACAGAGCAACAATCTCCCCTCATTATTGTAATAATCTCACCCTGCTCTTTCTAACCCTGTCTGCCAGTACAAGCTATTACCTTTTTTAATAGTACTGCAGATTACTAGTAGTCATAAATTGCAGGTTTTACACTTAATCATGACTTCTTTGATTCATTTCTGTCAATGGCATGATTTAGATCACCCTTTTTACCAGCACAAGGGTTGTCTCAATGTCTAAAGGAACAGATATTTTGTCAGGTACATTTCTTATCCAATTATCAAGCTAGGATAAAAATGAGAAAATGGTGATTTTCTCTGCCACCCTTTCTCTTTTCTGCTGACTTCAGTAACCTTCATGCCAATTGCACTGCATAGCAATTCTTCTTAATCATTTATTTTGTTAAAATTCAAAGTGTGTCAACAACTTGTAAGGAAGGTGACAAAGCTAATTCTGGAGGAATACATTCATTCTACTTGGTCAGACTCTGCCAGCAAGAAATGCCTCTTTCACACCTGTATTAATGATAGTTTAGACATGTGTGTTCTGCCCTCATACACCAGCAGAAGCTCACCTTCCCATGAATGTAATTAACTTGCCCTTGCCTGTGGCAAAGAGCAGAGCAGATATGTCAATCTCTCCATGGCTGAGCTGGCTAATTCTTGTCTTTTCATGATCATGCTAGATTTGGGAGTATAACACAGAAAATATTGTATTTTCAGGTTATGCTTCTGGGCTTTCTTGAAGACAATGACTTCTGAATTGACACCAAGGCAGTGCAGAGGACAGCATTTAAAGGCTAGGAGTACTTACGTTCTGAATGGATAAGTTATGAGTTGTATTTTTTGTCTCATTACAACTTTCAAGAACATGTTGAATTAGAAGTTTGTACTCATGTTACATTTAGAACCATTTTGCATAAACACAAACTTACCCCGCTATTTGAGACATAAGGCAGTAAATAAAGTCCTGAACTTTATGATACACAGATATTCATGCTATTAGATTGTCTTCTATAAGTGGTGCCCACAGTCTATGTCTATACTGTTCTCCTTGCTTACTCCCAAGGACTACATCAGTGTAGATACGGAGTATAAAGATCATCATCCATCCATCCATCCATCCATCCATCCATCCATCCATCCATCCATCCATCCATCCATCCATCCAGTGCAGTGTGTAGCTCAAGACAACTGGCACAGCCCAGGGAACTCAATAGGGAAGTCAGTGATTAGAGAGTGGGAACTGATATCACTACCTAGGGGAACAAACCTCCCAAAACAAATACTATGACTACAAAGACAAACAAAATATCACATTCAGCCCAGTATCAAATGCATCTGATTCTGATGAATGTCAGTACTCAGTTGATACATGAAAACTTAAAAAAAAAATTGTTTACTTTAAAAGAAAACACCCCTGTTTGAATAATTAAAGGCTTTAGTTTATTCAGGGCTCAAAAAATACAGATATTTCTCTTAAAGGGAAGAGTGAACAGTTTTCAGAAGGACATAACTCAGTTCTCTGGCTTTGTCTTTTGACAGGCTGCAGAGAAATGCAGATATTTAATCGGAACAACTCTGTACTGAGATGCTAACACATCAGTGGGGACACACAGGTACAAAGACACTTCTTATCCCATCTTTTCTGTACCTTAAACAAGACTAAAGTAGTTCTTTAATTTTCATACTTAGGAAATTATTATATCCTTCTACAACTACAAATATTTCATTTATATACAAGAAGACCTTTATTTTAACACCCAGAGGAAAATTCCTGTGGGACAGTAATTCCACAAACTGTGGAATGTTGTTAACAGGGCTAAGCACAACTTAGAAATCTTACTTATTTCTTCAAGCTGTCAAATTAGATGGACATATATCACATAATATACACCATGTAATATAATCTGAAGAAAAAAGGGTAAACTGGTGTAATGGGTTTAGCGCTAGTTAAACCTATTACACCAGTGCACTTACTAGAATTATTTACTCATTTCCTGCTGTGAGACATGAATTAGGAGGAGGGAAAAGCAGGCTCAAAACTGAAAAGTTATAAAGAAAACTTTACTAACAGAACTAAAAGAATTATAAGAATCAGAATAAAACCTTCAGAACACCTCTCCTTCCCCTATCCAACTTCTTTTCTTTCCCAACGGACAACATAGAGACAAAACCTGTGATTTTAAATCAGTTACCATCTCTACAATAGGCTTTTATCAAGTCTTGTAGGGAGAGGGGTTTTCTCTTGCCATGCCATGGAGACTTCTTCACAAGAAACAGTTCTCTTGTGGTTTTTCATTTCCATGAATAGCAGCTGCCAGGAAAATCTGCAATCGTGAACTTCCGCCCACATTCACAGCCTTCCCACAGCTGAGTTAATGGGCCATGTCAACTTACGGGGTATTATTTTAAGGATGAACTGTTCAAAAGCAAAGGTTCTCTCCATCTCTGAGATCATCTTCATCTATGGGAACAGAGGTCTTCTTCTTCTCTCCCTGGGGGCAAAGGGTCTTCATCACTCTCTCTCTGTTCAAGGTTCTCATGGGATCACAGCTACTTCAACATCTGCTTTGCTCCATTGTGGATGCCTCTGCTCACATCTACAGTTTGAACACTCCATCCCCCCATACTTTCTCATGAATTAAAGAGGATATTCTAGGGTGTCATAGTCCATCTCCATGGCCTTACCAAAAGAACTTTCAGCCCTAATACTTAGGCATCTCCTCATTCTCCTTCCATCCAGGACTTCACTCCTTCTTTCCTGACCTTGGTGTCTTCATGTTGTCCTCAAGGGGTCTTTGCTCTGTGCTTTTCTCTCACCTGAGGGAAGGATCGAGGTCTGCAGGACTCATCTGTGCAGTGAAAGAGTTAGTATCTCACCTAGGGCCTGCAGATGGCCATGGTGGTTTCTGCCAGGCAGTGGCTGAAGCAGTCATAGTGATGGATTTTCAGGCCATGCTGGGCCTGTGCCAAGATCTCAGAAGGCCCAGCCAGAATGGTCATGGCTGTTCTGGCCACATGGCTGCTCTCCGTCCCCTGTTTCCTTCAATATCATCTGAGGGCCTATGGCTTCCCCTCCCTCTGCCCGGCAGCCTCTGGGGCCCTGCGGGCTGCAGCGGAGGGGGCCTGGCCCGGCCCAAAGCAGCTCCCGGGGCCTGGCGGACCCCAGCTCAGACCTGGCCGAGGGATGGGGAAGGTTTAGTGTCAGACAAGATGTGACAGCCATGGCCTGGCCCAGCCTCGGCCGGGGCCCCACGGCCTCCCATCCCCCTCCCGGCCACCGCTGGGGTCCATCCCAGCCCCACCAGGCCGCACGAGCCATGGCAGAGCGGGGCCAGCCCGACCGGCACCCAGTTACCTCTTCAAGGCCAGAAGCAAGAGAGAGATTTCCCAGGCTTGTCTGTCTGTAAAATGTGTGGAATTTTACACAAAGGCAGACCCAGCTTCTAAAAGGTTTAATAGGTTGTCAGTTCTCAGAGCTGGACAGGTATTGGTTTCTGCCAGGCACAGAGGAAGCTCCTACGTAGCTTTTCAGAAAAATAATTTCTGTTGGTGGCTGTCATACTATATTAGGAATGGTGAAAGTGATGACACAGACTCTCTGGCTAAGTTGTACAAGGGAGGAAGTTTTATTCTTCCAGATCTTCTTTTATAGACAGTTCTGAGAAGGTCCAGAAAGGTAAAACTCTCATTGGTCATTAAACTAACACATCACCATCACTGGACAATTAGGAACAACACCTCTTGACTGTTTCTTGCAAGTAAACAACAAGGCAACAAACAACATCTGCAAAGGTTGTTTTCCTTCTCTAAGTTCTGTTTGGATTCCTCCTTATGATTTCTCCGGACAGAGTGAGAAAGTTGTATGACTTAGTTTCACACGGGCTCAAGCTAATGCCTGAAGCCTAAAAATGTCTTACTTGACCACCGTCAGTTCCCACTGGTGGCTTCTTCCCTCCTCAGCAAATGTCAATTAATGCAAAACCAGCACAACTGGAGAAAGGGCTATACATTTGATACACATTTTTATTTCCAAAAGGTTTCATTGGCCAAAGGATAATATAAAAATAAAACAAAAAATTAAGTACAGAAGTCCTAATTTATTTAAACAGGCACCTCATCTAGTGTTACTTCTAGTATACTTCAGTTATAATTAATGAGTTAAATATTATATTTATCATTCAGAGAATCATGTATCAAATATTAGTATCACATACTTTAATATGTTATACAGCTAATATTGCTCTCGTTCTTTGCTTGCAAAAATAAAAAAATATAAAACTATAACTCTGAGATAGATAATGGAGAGAGATGGATAGATAGATAGATACATAGATACATACATACATGCATACATACATACATACGTGCATACGCACATAAATACATACATATCTGAGATCTATCAAACAACCGATGCTTTCTAAAAGAAGCACACACTTAACTTCCTTTGTTAAGATGTGGTTGTTTTATAGATCATGTATTTGGGAAAAAGAAAGAGGAAGCTATGTAATTCTGATGGTTCATGCATGAACTTACTCCAATAAAGATAGATCTGGACCAATTTGCAATCTCTTTTTTCTGAGTTAAGAAGGACTCAGTTGATCACTTAACCAGTAAGGGCTTCACTAATTCCTAACTCCTGGGAAGTAAAGGTATGCTCCAGAGGCCCTGCATGGTTAGGGGGGCAGGATGAGGATGTTTTGGCATCAATTCAGCCAAGGATGAACATTTTTGCTCCAGATCTATAGCAAATGGATGACCACACAGCAAATCCATTGCTTAGGATGAAAATGGAGTTGAGAAGTTTCATATGGGAGCTGCGGCAGCCTCAGCCTTGTAAAAACCCCTGTGTCCTCTAGATCACTAGAGCTGATCCCAAAAGCATGAACTGGACTCCTGAGTTTACCTGGGTTTTGACTATGTGTTGAACTTTTGGTCAAATTTGCACCTTGCCAAATCAACACCATACTAAGTGTTTATGTCATTCCTTTGGCTATAGGCAGAGTTGGTGTTGTTAATTGCAGTATCTGCTGAAGTTGTATGCTGAATGTTTGTTCTTCCCTGTTTTCATTTTTTTTTCTTTTTTTGTACTCATTTCCTTGGGTTGATAGCCCTCTCATGTCATGAATCAGCAAAACACTCAAGCCTTGAATGAATTCACAGAAATTTAACATTTGTTTAATGTCAGCCCCATCAGAATAGTTCAGTCCAACAGCAAACTCTGAGCAGAAGCCTATGACTTCTGACTATGTCAAAGAGGAGTCAATGCCCCTATGGTGTGAATCACAGAATTTTCTATTTCTACTTTCTGCCACACTAGACCCACAAAGAACTTCATTCTGCAGTGTTTTTTTAGCAAAGAACTGTGTCTCTCTTTTACTAGAGCCAGAACTTGTATCAGTCTGGTCTCAGAACTAAATGTGTATCCTCAAATATACTTAATTCAAAGAGTTTGTTCATGAATAAAAAAAAAGCCCTTCTGTCTGTTTGGTACTGCATTCCAATACAGATTGTAAGCAAATAGACAAATTAAAGTGAATTGGAGCTTTCAATCCCTTCTCCTGCGTAGCTATCCCTGGTGAATTTAACTGGATCGATGAATAAACCTCTTCTTTTAAATGAATGTTGGAAAAGAGAAAATTTTTAAAATAGTACCAGTGACCATCTGCCATTCTCCTCCATTCAGAAGTAGCCCCTAATGAGCCCTGAAGGTATAAATGGACCTCTGTGTGTTTCAAAAAGTACTCTTTAAAACAATAAGGAATTCACACAATTCTATGAGGTCTAATCATGAATACAAAGAAAGATATATGGGATGGGTTTTCATTTATTCTGTTGATTTTTTACATTTTCCAACATTTAATAGTGCTTGGGGAATGCTGGACATCCATTATATGTGGTGGTGTACAGACCCCTTTACCTAGTCAGATTGTTACAAAGGGAATCTAGAGTAATAATGAATAATAAAAAAATTGATCATATAACAGAGGCACACTGTGTTTCAGGGTTGTAGGTGTTATGGCAGATCTTCAATTATGACACCCAGATAATTGCTGATGACAAACTGTATATTCTGAAGCTGCTGCACTCCCACAAAGGGACCTTTGTTTGGCTCTGTGGATGTATGCAAGACCTCCTGCTGCTCTGCTGCCAGCACACTGCCATCACTGAGCCCACATTTCCAGTGACTACTAACCCACCCTCCCACAGAGCAAGGAGTCAGAAGACCTCACACTGAGAGCACACAGAGAGCAGCTGTACACAAAACTCTGAAAAGAAAGTTTGCTGGAGCCTCACAGTCCATTATTTGAAAAAGACAGCATGAATCAGCCTGTGTGCTCCTGAAGTGGTGCTCCAGAAGCAATTCCACAGCAAGTAAATGCCACACTCCCCATAGGCATTGGTGCGTTGCCTGACTGCACTCTGGAAACTGAGCCTGTTTCTTCAAACTCTCATTTCCATATGGCATTTTCTTATCCAGAGCTGCACCAGAAATATCTAACAAAAGCATGAGGCTAAAGGAGAGCCTCTTGCTAAGAAAAACACCATGCTGTATGTCTCTCAAGTGCATATTTGCAAGTGGTTTGATTTTTAGAAGGTGTGAGTGTGTGTCAGTTTTCATACAGGGAACTGACTGTGGGGTTCTGCTCTTTGAAAAATAAGACACACACGCATATGTATGTATATATATGTCTCTAGACAGACATACATACATAGGAGTCTAATTTTGTGCTTCCAGCTGCAAGTATTTTGACTCATATCTTTTGTATCCCATCACCCATATCTACATAACACGGGTAGGCTAAATAACTATATGGTGCTGCTAATAGCCCAAAGGTGTTATTTCCCATATAATAGGCATTATTTGCCACTCCATACAGAATGCTTGCCCTAAACCCAATGCTTGCTTTGTGTCTGTGCTGCAATGAATCTATCTCACAAGGCTGAGGATAGGCACCATGCCATCTTGACAGATGGGCCTGACGGCCAGGAGATCATGTATGTGCATCCAGTGTGGGTGAGACTGAGGGGAGCCTTTGCCAGGGAGCTTTAAACAGCTCTCTGTTTCGGCTGTACCTACTGCAAGGAGAAGGGTGTAGGCTTACATTATATGAGGTCTATGGAAATGCAGAGATTGGAAAGGGAGTACCACATGTGTAAAGAAAATCTGTTCAAATAGCTACAAATCAGTGACATCCACTGAGAAAAGGTGGTGTTATGGAACTCCACACCCCTCTAGCTCTCCTTGGGAAGACCAAGCACAACTCATCATGACAAGTTAATTTGTCTGAACATGCCGGCAAGGGTGCAGAAACCTGTTACACAGGCTTTCTTCCTGTCCCAAAGGCACATAATATTTAGTAAAGCAAAGGCCTAACTTTCAAGTAACAAGAAGATAGTGCTCTTCCATATGGTATAAAAATCTGCTCAATAAAGGAGCAATGTGAATTTAGTTTGTATCTTTAAAATAAACCATTAAATGCCCTGTGAACAATTTGGCAGTTGCAGGAGTAGAAGTTAAAATACTGCTTTCAAAAATTAACTCCTTATAGAATTTGCATCCTCAGGTCAGGTCTGTCTGTGTATTTGTTCAGACCTGAAGAGAAACACTATATAACCTGTATTTATTCAGTGCTCTGAAAAGGTGAAGCACAATCAGTGCTATTTTCTTCACAGTCATGCATTTTATTCATACCCATACCCAGAAAAATCTACATAAAAATAAAGTCTGCCATCTAAAAACAATTAAGTGGCACTTCAACTGTTGTCTTGAACTATTTTTCAATTAAAATTTAGGCAATGATCAAAGATTTAGCACAGTATATGGAGTAACCAGTGAAATAAACTTATGGAAAAAAACATACTTCAGTATAACATACATATTTTTAAAAACATTTAGCTGTTTAGCAAGCCAATTGATCAGTACATAGCAAAAATTGCATACAGAAAAAAATAGGGAAAACATAGCCATATTAAGATGAATTAGATATGTGAGGAAAGTGATAGAAGTTCTTCCTATACACAAGCTTAAGTGCCAGGTAGAGCAAGGGAACTGGGAAGAAGCAAAAAAATTGGCAGAAGGTGTTATTGTCAGTTATAAAAATATCCACTGGGTCTTCTTTCAAATTAAAAAGTCAGATTCCTGTCCTTACAGTCATTAAAGGCAATTTTGTTATATTTTCTAGGATGGGTGTTTTTCTGTATCCCCAATGATCAGTCAAAAAGACAATACTTTCAAAGGCGCATCCTCCCACAATGAGTGGATCACCAATGAAATTCTTCTGACCCTCTCCTTCTCCCATTACAAGCACTCATGTTTTTAGGACTGACGTGCTAAATCTTAATTCTTAGTAATAGTAAAAATTTTAAAAATAACAAAAGAAAGTTAAACTCTAAGCCAGCAGCACCCACTGTGTTGAAAAAGGCAATTTATTATGCTGGCAGCATGGGAAACCAAGGAGCAGTTAGTCAGCTTCCTTCCAGCTCCAGACTTTTCAGTAGTTTTTATTGTGTTTTGTTTATTGAATTAACCCTTGAGAACAGTGAAAAGTGGGTTTTTTTGGGGAATGCATTCAGCATTAAAGAACTCAGCCACAATGCAAACATGTTGCAGAAACAAATTTGGGCTTGTGTTTAGCCTGAAGGTGTAAGAAAAGGGCAAAGGTGATGTAGAGAAACTTTATGCCTCCCTATTTGGTATATTGATGTAGCCATGAACACAAGCTACTCTACGCCTCAAGGGCTGTTCTGGTATCTGTGGACAGATGAGATATTCAAACATTTTTTGCATTGTTGTGTCCTGCATTGCGAGGTATGGAGCTACCATGGGAGTACTCCAGACCCACTTATTCCTTGTGGACCACATTCTGTCAGAAGAGAGTTGGTTCTTATGGATGTACTCTACAGCTTTCCTCAGGGCACTGTAGTCACAAGTGTGTATGCACACATAACATGTATTTCTAAGTACATCTTTTAAAATCTAAATGTACTTCAAAACTTTTTGATACCTGAAAAACATAGTCATTTTAGTTCTCAGAGTTTCTGAAGACCTCTAAGTTCAGGAACATACTGTATCCAGATGGTATCAATACATTAATATCCTGCCTTCTGCCATCTCAGATATTTTTTATTTGGTCTTTGGAGCCATTTTATTATAAACTCAATTCATCAAATAAAAAGTGATCCTCTCCATGTATCCTTCCAAACTTTTTGTGTTCTTTTAAAAGATGGAAAAGCACAATCTAAAAAATGTATTTAAAGTATATTAAATTAAGTGTAGTGCCTTATGTGTAACTGGAGAACCTACTGTTTAATATAGATATTGCAGATACGTAAAAATTATTTGAAATGTTAACATTTAGCTACATATTATTGCTCAGATTGTAAATTAATGGTTACACTGGGAGAAGGAAATAAGAATATATATCAAATCAAAATCAACCACACAGGCTAAATGGTTGAACTATTTAAAAATTAATGTAAATTGCTTTTCTCTTTACCTGAACATGTTCTACAGATTACAAAGCACACAGATCAAGAATAAGCCAGTGGTGTTATTCTTTGATGTTTAATATAAGCCTTCATATGTAATTCCTAGAATACATTGCATTATTCAATAAATTCTACTTTAAGGTACTGCATTTTATAATGGAATTAAGAAAATAAATAAAACCTCAGATTTTTTTCAAATTTCAGTGTGAATCTAGTACATTCTTGCTATCAAGAAGAACCTCATTAGTAAAGTGCATTCTTGGACTTTCACAGGCCTCAAGATACTCTGGATAGGTAACCTGTGAAAAAAAAATTACAAAATTTGCCTGGTAGAATAAAAATCATTTGCAAGCTGTAGCGGGGTCTACAACATTATCTTTGGCAGTCTTTCTCGCCCCTCTTAAAAAAGCAACCTTGCAGTTCCTTAATGCTGTTCTCCAGAATCTTTGTTTTAATTCTTGTTTTTATCTGTATGCAAATAAACCCTTTCTTAAGGGAAGTGTTTTTAATAGGCTGCATATTGAACAAGTAATGCGTTCATTGCTAGTAGAATTGCAATGGAAGCCTCCAAAACATAACGAGAATTAGACCTCTGTCATGGGTGCATCAGCACCTTCCCCCTTTCTTGTCCCAGGGATGTGCATGGGGGAACTCTGCAAATCAGATTAGAACAGCTCTGAGGATTGTTTCATTGTTTTGAGCAATAAAGTAGACCTCATGTCCTGAACTGATTCTGATATATTAAAAAAAAAAAAAAAAAAATAAAGGAAATCTTTCATATGTTTGCAAATCTGGATTTTTTTTAAATCTTTCTCACTGTGCTGCCTGAAAACAAAGTCAAACCAAATACTAGAAAAAATAGGAAAAAAGTATCAGAAACTGGGAATTGAGTGATGTCATACTGTAGTATAACCGTATAAATTAAGGAAAATAAGAATAGTAACTGTGGGCATTTCATGTTTAACTGAGTTGCAAGAAACTTAATTTATTTTCTAGACAAAAACTGCTTCTTCTTTACATTCAAAACACATCTTTATTCTTCTTCTCTGCCCAGCAGTAAAAGAATAATTTAATAATTTTTTTAGAAGATAGTCTATTGTATAAAAGAAAGAGAAGAACAAAACTGGAGTTAGAATAAAAGTGAATAGTATAACTAAGACAAGAATTTATAAAAACAGATGTATTTATTTTCATGTTTTGTTTTGTAAATATCCCATATGTTCATACTAATAAAAGGCAAACTCATCAATTGAACTTGTTCATAATTTTTATTCTGCTACTCATTTAATCATCTCTAGTTACCATTTCCTGAAAAGACATTGCATGTCAATTAAGAATGGTAGTAATTTCTGATGGAGTGGAGTAATTTGTAACAGAAGCAAAATTTAAAATACCATACTAAAAGTATCAAAATTCATAAGGTACCAGATGTTCATCAGTAGGCTCCCTGTGTAGTAAAGCAGAATCTCACTATAAAATCAGAAAGTATGTAAATAATCCTGAAATAGTGAAAAATTTAATAAAGATATCTCATCAGCAAACTGATAAGAGTGGGAGTAATGTTATGCAAATTAAGTTCACAGTTCTTCTACATCAAAGGAACTATGAAAGCCAAATCAGAGAGGAAGGAACCACTACCATCTGCAATTCAGATCACCACTTCTGGTCTCATCATTAAACTTAAGAAACATTGGGAGCATCCCACTATTAATTCTTAATGTTATTATTTTGGCTCTCATGCTAGAAGTTACTGAGAGCTTCTAAGACTAGGGTCTACTCTTTTAAATGGCAAGAGTATCCCTTTCTGGAACAGTAAAGGATGTAAAGGATGTTGGCAGCTCACCTTTCTTTCTCCTTTTCCCTTGCCAGGTAAGAACAGGTAATTCTTACAGTCTCTTTTAAGTTCATGTCCAAGCATGGCAGCACCTACACGGCCACATTCTCTGCCATGAATTTCAGCTGTCCAGAAGTGCTATCACATAGCAGAGGCTTCCTGCAAACCCTAAACTTGTAGAAAACAAGAGCTTAGACCACATAATGGAGGTAAAGTACCAGTGCTTCATAAAGCACCTGAAGAAGATCAGCTGCAGAAATATGGGAACTTAGCTGTGAAATTAACACTTGATCAAGTCTATGCAGTTAAGATGCTTGTAGGGTTTGACACTAGCTTCCAAGCTTTGCCTCCCCACATTTTATTTCCATATAGATAGTGCTGTGTTTCACAGGAACTGTGGAAATAAGACAGGTTTTAATTCTGGAAGGACCCCTCAAGTTAGCTGTTTAGGTAGCTGTGTAGAGAAAGCAGTTCTTTGCTATAAGAGCAATAAGGATATGCTTGTCAGAGTGTTTCCATCTCAAAATGAGACTCTCTGAGCTTTTCCCTGTTGCCATTAATTGCTTAGTGATATTGCACCCACATGAGACTAATGTAAGGAAGCTTTTATTCTGAATTCTTATGTTAATAGTGGCTCTCCTGTGGCCATGAAAGAAAGTATTGATTTATGTGTTCTGCAGCAAGGTCTCAATGGTGTCAATAAAAAGGTAACTAAAAGTGCAAGATTCATCTCTGGCATCTTTAGCTATGTAGTAGAAATTGCCTCTGCATGAAATTTTTATCTGCCTATTTGATCTGTACCTTATCAGATGTCATCTACCTCTATTATGATTCAGATATCATTAATTAAAAGGTAAGCAAGGAGCATATTCTGACAGCTGCTAACTCAGCAATGTTCAAATATTGATAGTAATCAGCAAACAAAATCAACTCTTTATATGGTGCTCTTTTGAACTAAAGAAGAGGTAGCAAAGGGAGATCCTTAGGTACATATTGGTACTTAGATAATTTTTGGACCTCTTTAGACATCCTTTTGCAGCCTGCTCTCAAATATGGCAGCTTACTAGAGAAAGACAAAAGTGTCCATGAAGCTGCTAGGGTGGCTCCAAATCCCTTTTCCCCTCAGTGCCTCAAGAGCAGACAACCCACATCCCTTTCTTCAGCCATCTCTGTAGATGACAAGAGCCCTTGAAGACTAGTGCTTTCAGATTCTTCAGGATCGCAAATCATCAAAAGGTTGTCTGGGGAAAAACAAAAAGTTGAATAATAAAAAATCTGAAAATACTATGCCCGGATTCCCAGGCAATCAGACAAGAAAATGGGATAAAAAGTAGAGTATTAAAGTGACATATAAATTTTAAACTAATTTAATTTGGTTATAAGTGAAGGAGGTATAATATTTTCATAACCTTGTCTGCGGATTAAAAACCCAAACAAAACAAGACAAAACATGATCCTTCACTTTACAAAGGTCAAAGAGCCATGGGCTAGAGGACATGAATACACAACCCACATAGATGGATTTTTAGCTATGAAGTTTATACACAGCTTAGAAGGTTTGTTCCTTCCTAGGATTTAGGCAGAGGGTTTGGTAGCACATGTACAGTTGACAGAAAACAGCTCTCCCCAATTACTTAACAGTCAAGAAAGAAAAATTTAAAAAAAATAAAAAAAAAAAGAAAAAAAGAGAAAAACACCAGCCCAGCTCACTGTGAAACTGACCTAGAAGAGCATAAAAATTAGAAATGGGCTTTGATAGCACCTAAATGTAGACTATCTAAATTTACCTAAAGACAAAGCTTGATGTTTCAAAGCTTCATTTTGATCTCCTGTAAGCATGTAATCGATTCTCATAAGCTATCGAAATACTTAGATACTTTGTTGTTGTTGCAGACAACTACACTCACAAATGTTTACTGAAATATTAATTTATTTAACATTAATGAAAACACATTCAGTCATATACTGGTTCTAAGGTATGACTAGCTTTTTAAAGCTAGCTGATCCGAAAATTTCTGTAACAGAGAAAGGTTCTGTCTCTGTTGAAGTATTTGACCATTTCTATAGGAATAGTTGTATCACTGTATATTTTATAGTGATATTCTTAAATCAATATACAGCCATTAAAATATCATTAATCTTTCCATAGCCATGATTGTTCTAGATTAAAAGAAGTCCTTTTACTGTAGTTAAAACTCCTTACAAAGCCATGTAGTATAAAGTGGAGGAAATTTTCCATGAAAGTCATGGTGATATAAAAATTACTCTATAAATGGACATTAGTACATTGTGCCAGTTTTGCATTAATTGACATTCGGTGAGAAGGGAAGAAGCCACCCATGGAGATTTTTTTTCTGGTAGGGGCTGCTAAGAGCTTCCTCTGTGCCTGGCAGAAACCAATAGCTGGCTAGCTCTGAGAATTGACAACCTATTGAACCATTTAGAAGCTGGGTCTTCTCTGTGAGAATTACATTTTAAAGACGGGAAAGACCGAGAAACTTCCCTCTTGGCTTCTGGCTTTTGCAGGAGTAAGTGGGTGCCCGTCAGACTGGCCCCGTGTAGCTCGCACTGTCGGGCTGGGCTGGCCCCCTGTGGCCCGGCCGAGATTTTCTGGCCCCTGGGGGGAGGTGTGCGGGCTGCCGAGCCCCTCACCGGGGAATCCACCGAGCCCCTTCCCAGCGGGGCTGGGCCCCTTCCCGACAGAGCCCGCCGGTCCTTTTCCAGCAGCACTGCCGGGCCATGCCAGCCAGAGGTTCTGTCAGTGCTGGGAGCGGCCCTGAGGCCCGGAGCGGCCAGGGGCCGGCAGTGGCTGCCGCTGGCCTGGTCCAGGAGCAGCCGCGTGGCCGGGACTGTGGGGCTGAAAAATTGGTGTGATGAGACAATGGTGCATGGCCGTTCTGCCTTGGTGTGGCTCACAATGAACTTTGCTTGTTTAGCTGCTTTTAGCCAGCCGTGCTGTGGAGAAAGGCAGCAGCAGCAGCTTTTCCTGTTTCTGACACTCTTCATGAAGAAAAGCGCTGAGTGAAGCCAGTGGCCGGCACGGCTCGCACGGTGTTGGCAGAGACCCCGTGAGCAGCAGCGAGAGGCACGGCGAGCGATCCCCCCGACGGACAGCCTGGATGAGATCAACCATTCAGCGCTGCAGAACTCTATAAAAACTGTTTCAATTGATAAAGCTTGAGAACAAATGAACCTACAAACACCAATTGTCTCCCGAATCAGAAAAAGGAAAGGGTGAAGACACGTAAGGAAAACAACATGGGACACTGAGATCAGTAAAGAAAGAGTCAAATTCTAGTTAGGAGGTGATTGATCAGGTGCCTTGGTCTTGGGCTGAAATTCTCTTTGTAAGTCTATGGCGAAGATATATTTTTGATATATCAGACTTCGTGTTTTTTCTCTGTAATTCATGAAATGCATGGGGGGATGCAGCATTCGTCCACAGCCCATGAGAAAAGAGCACTTGTGCTGAAGTGTGTGGATGCTGAATAACTGTAATCCAATGAGAAGCTTAAACAGAGAAAAATGAGAAACTTTGCCCAGGGATAGAAGAAGAAAAGCTTCTGTTCCCAGAGATAAAAGAAGAGAACTTTTATTTTTTTTTATTATATCCTTAAAATAGTACCCCACAAGTTCTTAAAATAGTACCTTATCCTTAAAATAGTACCCCATGGCCCATGAAAGTAGCTTTGGAAAAGCTGCAAGGTATGGGAGGGACTTTCACACTGCAAACAGATTTTTCTTTCCCAGGTGGCTGATTCACCATGACACTGAAGCCACAAGAGAACTGTTTCTTTTGGAGAAGTCTCCATGGCATGATGAGAGAAGGTCCTCCCCTTACAAGAACTGGTGCAAGACTATTGTAGAGATGGTAACTGATTGAAAATACCGGGTTTTGTCTCTACATTGTCAGAAGGAAATAAAATTAGTTGTGGGGAGGGGAGGAGAAGAGTTCTGAAGGTTTTGTTCTGATTCTTCTTATTTTTTTTAGTTCTGTTAATAAAGTTTTCTTTGCCTTCCTCCTAATTCATATCTCACAGCAGGAAATGAGTACGTATTTCTTGTAGGTGCACTGGCAATTTTAGTCAGTGCTGAACCCACTACACACATGCAGTATTATTTTCCACCCCAAAAAAGTTCTCAGATAAATTCCTGGAAAGGAGAGAAGAAGCAAGTTACAGAGTAAAGGACAATTAGAAAAGATAAAATGGCGAAGAGAAGAGAAAGAACAAGAGAAGTTATTGTTCTACTTCTGTTGCACTCATAGTTGATTTGAAGGAGGAAAGGCACCATACTAAGAGCATTGCTACGTACTCAATTTCATTGCAATTTGAAAGGGACAGACTAGTGAATTGTAGATATTCATAAGTTACTTAGACTAACGCATGTGCAGGGAGGTCTGAATATTTTAATGATGCATTTCATTCTGCAAGATTATAGGCCTGGAAGGTACCTTCTGAGGTCATCCAATTTAGGACACACTCCCAAGGAACTAAATCTATTACTGCTTATGCATACTTGTTAAACCTTTTTCAAAACTTTTTATGTTTATATAAAGTACAGATTTGTGTCCATACTTCTAATTAAATTAGTTCTTTTAATTGTTTTATGTATTTATATGGTCTCTTACTTTGATGGTATTATATCAGGACTAAAAACAAATTCATCAAAAACTGAACTTACGAAAATTTAAAACTTAGTTCTTCACCAAGCTGAATGTAATAAATCCCCAATTTTGTGCAAATAAAAGATAAGGATATTATAAATGGGCAGTAAGTATTTCTGTTACATGAACTTTTTAGATAGATTGATCACAAATCACAGTTTAATGCTGCACATATAGGAATGCATGTGAAAATTTAAGATCGTTAAATATACAGAGAATGATAACTGCAACCATGGTAAATGGCATGGGGAGGACTCATACCTCTACAATCTTCTGTAACACTAAAGGGGAAAAAAATAACCTATTTAAAAACAGTATGTTCAAACCAATCACAAGAAAGAACTTATGGACTGCGTAATATTTTTGTAGCCATGGTTTTCTACATACATAAGAGAAAGTCAAGTTCTAATGAGAAGAAAGTCTTTTAAAGCCAATTACTCTTGCTAGCAAAAAGCTAGCTACTCTGCTAGCAAAACCAGCTAGGTTCAGCTGGTTTGAGGAATGCATGTGTCTAAAATCTTGCCTGGCTTTTCCAGTTGTACCAGCTCACCTGATCAAAGATACCACCTTTTCCTACTTAGTTTTCAATTAACTTTTATCACATGCAGACACAATAGTAAAAAATGCATATATATATGTTAAAGGATAGCAGTATTTGTGGTTTAGGGTTTATGGTCCCAGTAAAACACCAGAATGAAACTATTATTTTGTGAAACTATTATTTTGTTTCTGTGTAGCATTTGGCCTCTCCTGCAACCCAAAACAAGATGGGACAACACTTTACATCAGCATTTTCTTCTTAAGGCACATGTCTTGTGTTTGTTGAACAGAAAATAAACCTTCCATTTTAAATTACTGCTCACAATTTCACATGAAAGTCATCAGTCATGGACAAAGCACAGATAATCCCATCATTTATAACTATATATTTTATAGAAAACATGGATATCAGTTAGTTGCATATTCATCCCAGCACTTCAAATTACCCTTTCTCCCTACATCTTTTCTCATCCACTTCTTAAATTGTCTCAGTAAGTGTGTTATGAAAAGCCTTTCAACAACCTTTTGAGGCAGTTCTGCATCTTTGCTGATGGTCCTCAGTTTCAGCTGCCACCACAATAAACAATTGACAAGTCAACTGGCAACACTTTTGGGAGTAGTTTTGTTTTTTCTATTCATAGTGCTCTGATTGGCCTTGTTCACAAAGCCTCAGTATTAATAAAATCAAAATTTCCTTCTTTGGGATGTTTGCAATATTCATTTTTATCACAAGATAATTTATTATGTGGTCTAATATAATGTAAAAAGCATATGATATTTGAAGATATTAGTCACAGATGCACTGAAATATTAATGTTCTTAGATACAAGAAAATAGTAATATTTAGGATATAACTATTTTCTGAACATCATTTATAAACAAAAATACTGCTGATGAATCAATGCAAAAAATAATGTTTCTAATTGTACTACAATAAACAGATATGTCTGATGTATGAATGATGAAGGAGTTAATTCATTTCATCATATATGAAACAAGTGAAAACTAGATTTTAGTCCTGCCAAAGCAATCACACTTGGAGAGAACTGATGGTTCAAAGCTAGTACTGAAAAACTGATATGAAGGGAACAAAGGCTAGATTGCTCTGACTTCCCTAAAAAACTAAGGAATGTGCTTTTTAAAAACTCCTTGTATACAAATCTTCATTAACAAAGATAGGAAATTTACTTTGAATGCTTCATTGTTAGTCTTGATATCATAATTAGGAGAAACCCATTAAAAAAACAGATATATTGAAGTGCCACTATAAGTATTTCCATCTTTAAATGTAATGTATAATTTCTAGAACAGTTCTCTAATAGCAGTTACTTTTGTCAAATACAGCACAAGATATCACAGTGAAAAATGCAACCCATGGTGAAACATTGAAGTTGAGAGATGAGAGAAATTATAATTATATTATAATTATAATCTACGTAGTAGTTGTTTGTATAGAGTGAAATGATTTGACGTACCTTTTTTTCACCTCAGAAGGATAAAGCCACATGCTTACACCCTTGCATGCTATGAAATATGACAAAAGTTAAGCCATTGACTTATAAATAAAGGAATTAATGAGTAATGTATCTAAAGTACACTACACTGTGATTTTATCATAAAAGTTAATCTGGGTTCTAGTTAGTCTCCAAGTGACACTTGCTGGTCAAAGTTGTATCACAGTAGATCTTCTTGTAAAGATCTTGCAAACCTATATTCTTGCAATTCTAAGATTGTAGGTTCTTACAGGCTAACATTATCTTCATTCATAAGAAAGAAAATATTTTTTGGAATGATAGATTTGTCAGACCCATGTGCTATCTTTTGATATTCACCCTACTAAAAAGGGTTAACTCAGAAATTATTAGTTGTCTGTGAACTAAAGCTTTAATAAAATTAATTCTACCTACAAGACAGATGACTGGATTGGCTCCTCTCTTGTAACATAACAGTGGTTTTTATACCACATTGTTGTTAGGCCTAACATTCAATTATTACAGAAGCTTAGAAGTTAGTCCTGGCACACAGCAGTAGAAATAGACAATAATTCAAAGTAATCAAATTCCATCAACAGACACAAATGGAATGCAAGATAAGTGACTAAATGCAGTAGGTATTTCAATAAGTTCAAAAATAATTTTTTTCCTAACAGAATGTAAGGGCTGTTTGGATTAGCAGTGGTAATCATTCATGGCTCAGCCAGCCACCACAGTTTATGAAGAATGTTCCAAATGAACAGAGAGAGCTTGAAGCAACATGTAGCTGAAATATACCCAGTCAAGGGAAAGATAGTTTTGTAATGAAGTGGTTGTTTGTCATGCAATCTCCATAGTGTGATGAAGATGCTTAAATTCCATATTTGGCTAGAGAACAAAATTTAGTCCTAATCTTCACTGTATACTGCAAAGACAAGGTGTCACATGAGCTGTGCTACCTGCTATAGTTCCTATGGAAGTCCCTTCTGTAAAACCCTTGCAGCCATTACTAACCGAAACCATCTTAAAAGTTCTGCAAATTTCCCAATCCATTGGACAACAGTTTAAGTCTAGGGGAACACCTGAGATAATAGAATTGGTGGGTGTCATGCAAGAAATACTTCTGTTAGGTGAAAGTGGTAAATAGGAAAGAAAATTAGGCACATCATTAGAAAAGCAAAATTTTAACTCAGTATTTTCTGAGACTTAATATGAAATCTTTCACTAAGTATTGATAATTTAAATTTTAGCACTTAAATTAAAACTTTAAACATTTGTTTATCAAATGATCTCAAATGGGTTTCTGTGGCATCCCACATGCTTCTGATCTGACTGCACTATTGCTAGAGATTTACTGTCAAAAAGTCATTACCCACCTCTGATTGATACAAATTAGACCACTGGTGAAACGTCAAGTCTATACACTAGTAAAAATGACAGCTGGATATAGTTTTCTACCTGAAAAGGTATTATTTTGGGGTTATTAATTGGAACAAAAGGGACAGAATCATTTTAGAAAAATGCAAAAATAGCTTGTGTCCTAAAATTATGCTAAGATCCAGAAGTTTGTAGGCATTTCCTGGGAGTCCTGCCAACTGAATACAGCTCCTAGCCCACATTATCTGCTCCTCCTCTGTGAGGATTGAGAGGTAAGGGTACAACATAAGCCATGCTGAGCACGTGATCTGTAAACTTGCTTCGTGTACAAACTGAACAGCCCTTTATTCCAGAATGAAAGCATGCACAGATGATGTGTTCAGTCTTGTGTATAAGTATTGGCAAAGGGGATACAAACTAGAAACACTTGGAAGCTGAAGTCCTTCTGCATTTCTGTCTTTAGAAACAGCAGCTGAGACCCTGGAGGGAATGTGGAACACCCAAGTGACTCCGTGAGTCCTCAATGGTCTCCCAATGGCTGAACATCTGATGAAGCAGCTGGCTCCAGCTGGGGTTAACATGCCAATAACAGTATGTGCAGGATACCTTTGAGGGTCAATATCAAAAAATTTACCACTGTTGTGCCCAAAGCTTCCACTCCAAGTACTCTATTCAATTAAATATAGAAAATGGACTGCCTGTGAAATCAGCTGCTAAATAGAAAAGAGGAGAAAGCAAGCACATGGAGTGAAATGCAGGCAACAGTTGCTTTTTTCTCAATTAGCTAACCAGTATGATGGGAAAAAGTAGGATGAAGGGAAATAAAAGAGGACTTGTCTTACAATTGAAAAATTGGAGAGTATAGAAAAAAAAATAAAACCAGTTTATTTGCTGCCCTCTATCCATAGAGCAATGCTGCAGCTGCTGCTCTTTTTGCTGCTGAAAGCCAAATGGCTTCCCAGGCGTGGCAAGGAATTTAACTTCCTGATTATGAGCAAAGGAAACACTAGGAAACTTTGTTCCACATTGTTCAGTTCTTTCCCATGGCAGCAACTCCTGGAAGAAGGCCGGTGATTCACGATTGTGCACCATCACAAAATTCATTTTAAGACTGAGCAATGTCAGGAATAACATCCGCTGCTAGGATGACAATGTTGGACAATTGGTACTAAGGAGTGACAAATGCTCACCTAGAATCTTACTTCCCTAAGATGAACCTCTGATTCACTGATCAGAATAAATCACATATTATGTATAGAGACCACAGGCAGTAGTGAAATATCTGCAGAAAGTTAAGTATATAATAAAAAGACCAAACTGGAGACAACACCTTGATAAAACCAAGGTAAAGGAGAAATCATTATGAATGTGTATACTAGAGATAAATAAACACGTTTGTAATATGTGGCTTTGGTAACTGAGATCACCTCTTGCAGCAGGAGATGGTGAAGGGGGAACCATGCCATGGGTTCCAAGAAGTCTCCCTGGGAATTTGGAAACCTTTTTTCTGATCAAATCTGTTTTTTCCAAGTGGAAAAAACCAAACCTGGGGGATAATTTTGGGAACTCATGCAGTCTAGATCCACTGCAGCAGAACAGCCTTTAGTAGTACCCTCGCTGAAAATCCTGTCTCTTTTGGAAGTACTCTTTAATTAGCTCTCACATGAACCTGGAAAACTCAAGGTTTGATTGTAAATAACATCTGGCTAAAAAACTCTTTTAAAGCAAAATGTCAGCAAGGATTGAACACATTCTTGGGGAATCATCAACCTATGAAGACTTTAATCATATAAAAACAACAAACTTATGAATTACATGGATTGCTATAAAGCTAGCTCCCTAGAACTGGATGCAAAATAATTGTAAATATTTTTTTCATATTGTCATTTTTAAGTGACTCAAACTTCAATTCAGTTTTGTGTATTGAAAAGAAACTATACATTTCTGGTTTGTTTGTTGCATAAGCAATTACTCAAATTTCTTCAATCCCTCTTGCAAGATACTAATTGACAGAAGTGATACAGACATAGGCATCCAAGATGCTTTCCAAACTGGGCAACTCTACATCAGCTTACAGATGAAGTCACATGCATAAAAGCACACAAGCAGTGGAACTGATTTGTCTGGGAGATAAGTCTTTAAACAGGGTGCCATTTGTTTTAAGCTTCACTTTTGATTGACTTTTCACTTTGTTTAGGCTCATAAATTAAAACATTCTAATTTACATATGGCTCTTTGTGCTGCCTTATGCCAATTCTTGAACACTATTTTGACAAATAATTGTAGGCAAGCCATTACAATTAACAGATGATTACTGTTAAGGCAGAAGGGTAATTGTCAACTGGACTTAACACTGCTTTGATACTAAGTGAAGAGTTTTCTCATAAATCAAACGCTTGGTAAAAATAAGCAACATAATGTAAGGCTGTCTGCTGATCTATTAGCAATCACTGGTGTAATAGCTTAGCTTAATTGGTGACCTATTTTTCTGAGTTTCCATCATGATGATACAAAACAGTGGTCTTTGTTTAAAGATACATATGGTACATTTTTTCTGTACATATTTTTTTTCCTGTGGACATGCTAATGCTTTTTTGGCATGAAGGGCAGAGACTGTTCTGGCACAAGTTGTCTGTAGGTCATGATCAAATAAGGTACCACTGATGCCTTCAATGGATAAAACATCCTCAAGCTTGAATACTCTCCAGTAGTAATCATACACACACCTATTATTGATAGCATAATTGTTGAAGCATAAGCGTAATAGGTGCCCACCTTGCTGTTGGCAACCTTTCACTCTATTACATCCCCTGAACAGGAGCAAGAAATGGGCAGATCCATGGAGGATGCAAGGCATGATATAGAAGCTTTCTTTTGGGGCTTAACGTGGTTTGTGCTCAGAGGGCTTTGGCAGTATGATACATTCAGAACAGTGGGAATGATGTGACATGGCACAAGCCCCTGAGTAGAGGTTGTACCATTCAGATACTTAGTTTAAAGAGCTGAAACCAAGGAAGCAAGAATCTGGAAGTCTAGGAAGGAAATATATACAACATTAAGCTCTTTACACTTTCTGGAGTGTAATGAAAAACTTTGTTACAGCTTTTGCTTTGAAGCTAGTCATGCTAATTCTTCATTGTATCAGTGGATCTGGATTGTTGTAGCCAAATTTAACTTAAATTGACAAAATTTTAAAGTGGATTAACATGTGAGACATTAGAAGGTGAAAATCAACAATAAAAAGAAAATGCTGAATTTTTCTATTGAGTTTTTTTCCTGAAATGCTCTTAAGCTAAAGAAAGATGGAAAAGATGGATTCAATGACACTTCAATTAAGATGCAGTCAACTTGTCACCGGTCTCCTTACCCAGGGAAAATAAAATCACATTCCTCTTCTTTGGTTACTTGGAACCATATCCTTATCAAAACCTAGTCTTCAAAAATTCAGAGATGACAAAGTAAAATTATCAAGAATATGTAATTTGATCTATGTTATTTTTGAGTGAGAACCACACTGCAGAATGTCTAAAGGAAAGTCTTTTAAAAGCAGAATAAGAGGTCATGCCACCTGGTGAACAATTGATTGGAAAAAAAAAAAAAAGGAATTAATCACCCATAGAGGCTTTAGCATGTGTTGTTCTACTGTTAGGATTGCTAGATTTATTCCTTCTAGGCTGTGACCTTGTAATGCATATGCACCTTGCTTTCAACCACGGCACACTAAGTTATATTCTTTCAGAAAGCCTCTAAAGCACTGCACTCATTTCTGCCTGGAAAGTACTCTTTGAAAGTCCAGTATGATAGCCAATGTTAATGACAGTGATAGAAAATCTGAAATTAGGGTGTACATGTGTGTGTACATCTACATGTATGCATACGTCCTGATGGAGAGAACTAGCATTTCTGAAAACCTGGGTAGAAGAAGCAATGGGATGACCTGTCTGAGATTCAGTTGAGTGGTTCAGTCACCATCAATTGCACAATAATATGGAATTATGCATGCTTAAGCATAAACAGTAGAACAAGCATTTTGTTAGAGTAAAGTTAGTGAACAGATGGAGTATACACCGCCAATAGTCCATAGAACATCAGACGTATGGTATAATTTCTACATGTTAAGTGTCCTTGACATTGACAAGTCAGTACATGCCACATAGCAGAACTGGATTTTTATAGAGATAGCACATCATTGAAATAGTGAGAATTTTAAAGAAACAGTTTGGTTATAAATAAAGTCAGGATGGTTAGTATTTTTGGTAAGCGACATGTAAAAACACACATCTTGGTCTGTAGGCTATTAAAAACCTGCTCGATTATTTGTTTCATATTTGGCAGTTACGAACACATAAATAGTAAAAATTTATTCACAGTTATCATCAAATACTGTCCCTTTATGGTTTTTTGACTTAGGTGTACTAAACCTCTCCTTATAGGTGCTCAGAGTGTTTGTGAAATGCTAGCCCTCACCTTGCGAGGCGAGGCTTGGCAGCGCTACTTTAAGATTATAAGGAAATGTAAGAATCACAGAATCATAGAATGGTTTGGGTTGAAAGGGACCTTAAAGTTCCAATCCCCTACCATGGGTAGGGACACCTTCCATTAGACTATGATGCTTAGAGCTCCACCAAGCCGACCATAAACACTTCCAGGGAAGGGGCATCCTCCACTTCCATAGGCAACCAGTTCTCCAGTGCCTCACCATCCTTACAGTAAAGAATTCCTTTCTCATAGTGTCCTAGTTTAGGGCAAATTTGGGAGAAAAACTCCAAATGGGGGTTTATAATAAAATAAAATAAAAAATATTCAAATGACTCACACCCCCCCCCCCCCCCCCAAGTGGTCTGGGAAAGGAAAAAAAAATTCCTTGGAGAGAAGTGGAAAAAGCTGTTTATTTAACAGAAATTGAGTAATATTAAATAATAAAACCTCTCACTGTTCTACAGGATGGCAAATCTAGGAAGAAAAGTCCTTTTCATGTGGTGTAGCTCGGCTCGCTCAGGTTCTTATCAGTCCCTCTGGCGCTGGAAAGTGCCGAGGCCCAGGCCCCGGTGGGCCACAGGCGTGAGCTCCCCGGGTTTGGCTGGCTGTTCAGTCCAGAGCAGGTTTGAACAGATCCAGGAAAAAAGGGAAAAAATGAAGGTCCAGGGAACTCCTCTGCCTCAGCTAGCTAAAACTAACTAAAAGCTAGAGAGAAGCTCTGTCCCGCTGTCTGTCCGTGCTGCAGACACCACAGTCCAGGAGCGAGATGTGTGGGAGTGATGTTTTTCTTTAACACAAACTGCGCTCTTCTTCTTCCCCCTCTCTTGCTCTCAAAGCCAGTCTTAAAGGTGCAGAACTTAATATATAACATAAACCAGACAATTGGGGATACCAGTATCATAAAGTCACCCCAGGACACATAGCTCATCTAATTCTATTCTTGTTGAAGTATGAAACCATTCCCCTTTGTCCTGTCACTCTGTGCTCCTGTAAAAAGTCTCTCTCCATCTTTCTTTCTTTCTTTCAGGTATTGGAAGGCCTTTTTTAGCTTATGTGAAGCCTTTTCTTTTCCAGGCTGAACAAACACAATTCTCTCAGCCTTTTCTCATAGGAGAGGTGCTGCATCCTAATCTTCATGTCCCTCCTCTGGACTTGCTCCAATAGGACATGTCCTTCCTGTGTTGGGACCCCAGAGCTGGATGCAGCACTGCAGGTGAGGTCTCACCAGAGCAGAGCAGAGCAGAGCAGAGCAGAGCAGAGCAGAGCAGAGCAGAGCAGAGCAGAGCAGAGCAGAGCAGAGGGGCAGAATCCCCTCCCTCACCGTGCTCACCACATTGCTTTGGATGTGGCCCAGGACATGTTTGGCTTTCTGGGCCATGAGTGCACATGGCTGGGTCATGTCCAACCTCTTCAGCATCTCCAAGTCCTTCTCAGCAGCGCTGCTCTGGATCTATTTATTCCCCAACCTGTGTTGGTACTGACCAGCAGCACCTTGTACTTGGTCTTCTTAAAAATCATGTCAAGTTGTACCAGGGAAAGTATGGAGAAAATATTTTCAATTAGACTGACAATACACAGATGACAGGTACATTATCTGCTAGAAAAAAAAAAAAAAGTTTTCCAGAAAAATAGAAAAAATTATGAATAAACAAATTTCCAAAAGCTGCCAGAACTCATACAATGAAACAGGAACTTCATTTTATAGGATAAGGAAGTGGAGCATATAAGCTCAATATTGTTCAAGATAACTTTCTAAAAAGACTTGGATGCTTCTGTGGAAAAGAGGGCAATAATAATGATAACAGCTGGAAAATGCCTCAGTGCCTGTCTACAGATAGAAGAGATACACCACGTGCCCTGAGAATAATTTGAAATTGACAAATGTTGCTATAACACAAGCACCATTTAGATCAGAAACCAGATTCCAAGGTGGTGCACATTAATAACTCTTGATTGCTTTCCTTAACTGCTGCAAACTTGAAAGAAGCCTTATCATCTTAAAAGCACAGTAGCACCTGATATGGCCTTCTCTATTTCTTACCATGTTTATAACTTGTTTTATAGACTTGAGTCCCCCAAAAGCCTGCTGCAGAAAAGTAAGTAATACAAGAAACAGTTCTTAGAGGCTGGCTGGGCTGAAGTCCATGTGCATTTTCCCTTACAGTGTTTTCCATGTTAAAGATTTGTCCCCACAATATCCTTTATGTTCTGTGTTCTTGTGTACAAAAAGAATAGTGAAGCTTGTGAAACAGCTACAAGAGGAGAACTCCATTGTAAAAATCTAGTTGTTGGGTGGGTTTTGTAGTTGTATATTTTTGGACTATTTTTTTTCATAATTGAAATCTCTTTTTTCATTACTTTTTCTAAGCAGGAAGACAACTCCAGTTGATGGCTCCAGGTCAATACCATCTCCTATCTTCTAGTTTGTCCAAACTAATGAGTTATTAGTTTACTTCTTCTAAAAGCTTGTAAATATTAGTGGTTTTTAAATCAAGCTTGCCCTGCTTTCATTAACAACCTATAGAAATGGGGGAATCTCTGTTCTTTGTTTTATTGATCAAGTGGGCAGCAAATACTGCAGGAAAAAAACTAAAGTAGTCCACAAATTCCTGTAGGGATGAAACATGAAGTGACAAGTGACTTTTCAGCCTGGATACGCAAGGCTAGGCTCTAGGCAAGCTTCTTCCCTCACAAGACACCTCTTTGACAGGAATGAAGTTTTTTTGTGTTTGGCATACTGATTTTGGAGTGACCATTCAACCACAGTTAGACACAACCCATGTAAAAACGAAGGGCATTCAAATGAAACAACACTTCTCTTTGGGCATTTATTTTATTGGGGTATAAATATTTTTGAAAAATGTGCTTATATAAAATTAAATGCCTCATATGCATGTATAAAATACACAAATTAAGCACAGAACTTGAACATCAATAATATTTAAAACTCCTAGTATGCAATCTAAAACTAATTTGAATGTGTGCCTTAACACTATTGATATTTCACATTACTGCTACAGTATCTTTTACACCATGAGTATTTTTTCCATTCCTGCACTTTCAATTGCACTTGGTGCAAAAACACTTGCAGGCTGACAAAAACTAAGATAAGCAGTGTAAGAGATGAGAAGAATATGGCTATCCCCTAATGACAGGCTTTCAAATTCACACAATTTTCCAATGTGGGACATTCTCCATATAGACAATTCATACCTGGTTTGTTTTTGTTTGAAGCCTAAAATGATCAAGAAGAACCAGACTAAGAAACTTAATTTCCTAATGTCAAAATATTAAATCTGGTATTTGATAACCAAGGTGCATAACTGTGAATTAAATCCTTGTTTTATTAGAGTATTAAATAACTTTGTCATAATGTCATTTTCCTATCTTTGTTTCTTTCTTTTAACTTACCCTTCAGTAAATATTCAGCATCCTGAACATCAGCATGAATCCTATGTATTGCTATAATCCTTATGAATCGTGCAAAAGATAGCATTTTTGGCTCTTGAAGGCTCTTCTGTAAGGGCCACTTTTGTTGCTGATGAAGAACTCAAATTACAATTAGTCTTCTCAATCACTTTCAGAGTGATGAAAGGCTCCTCTAGTTGGGGACATGGCTCAGGGCATCCAAGTGCTAAGAAAAAAGCAAAGCCAGCATCTCTTGCAATTCAGCAGATGGAGGGGACAGAGTAAGGGACAAACTTGAGTCATACAGCCTTCAAGTGTTCAAATTAATCTTGCCTTTTTTGCGCCCACTTACAATTTGTGCAGTGCACTGGATGAGCAACTAGCTGGAAATGGAAAGTCAGTGTATTCAACAACTGATGAAAAACCTTCTAAAGCTTTTTCCAGAGTTGCACAGCATATTGAAGTATTTTTTCAAATTTTCAAGCCCTTCTTTCTCTCTAGCCACTGAAAGCTGGAATGATTGGTTCCTATTCTTTTCTGCACTCATAATATTTAACACTTTACAAATACTTACTCAATTTTCTCATATTCTTACACCGGTTGGTGGTTGTTTTTTTTTTTTTTCCTGGGCAGATATACAATATCCTATTCCTGTCCCTAGGTCAACTAACTGCTTGCTAGGGAACAGCAGCATTTGTCCCATTCATGTTTTTTGTTCAGTGGATAGTGCAAGTTAGAAAGAAATTCATGTTGCAACCACTTCTGCCAGTGGGATGCTAATTTGAAACTCTTTCCAGTGCCTGCTGTCCGAAAGAAAAACATTAAAAAAAAAAAAAAAAATCTTTTCAGTCTAACAAATCTCTTCTCTCTAAGAGAAATTAGGGCAGGCATGATTGCACAAAAGCTTTTTCATCAAGCTATGCAACTTTAGATAAACACAAACCTTGGGAACCTTGCAGATGACTTCCTCATCATCTGACTGATAAACTAACAGAACCCGTTAGGATTCCCTCAGGATCCAAGGGAAGGACATGAAGCTGTGCCAGGAGAGGCTCAGGCTGAGCATTAGGAAAAGGTTCTTCTTCCAGAGGCTGGTTGGCCACTGAAACAGGCTCCCCAGGGAAGTGGTCAGCCTATTGGAGTTGAAAAAGTATTTGGACAAGGCTCTTAGGCACATGTGGGATTCTCAGGGTAGTCCAGTGTAGGATCCCAGTGAGTCACTTTCAACTCAGGATATTCTATGATTCTACAAAACCACATTTCTCTTGAACTTACCTCCCTTTTAACACTTGCCAAAGGTTCAGGAGTTTAATTCCTGAAGCTGTACTTCTGCATTTCAAGTGTGCTAACAAATTACTATTTACCACAAGCATTTGAGATGTGTTTCTCAGATTCATCAATCTCTGCAACTATTAAGATTCCTACTCTAACATCCTCTCCTCAACCTTCCCTGGAAGCGAACTTATACTGCCTTAACATGAGAAGCAGGACGGTGGTGGGACACATCATAACTTCCCCATCGTAAGCCGTTTGCTTTGTTGATATTAATTCAACCGGTCCACAGCATAAAAAAATCTTTTGAAGTGTCCCCGTGATCACAGAAGAGAAAGTATCCACAATACAGACAGCAATGTAACGGAAGCCTTTTGAAGACACCTTTTTAAGAAATCTGCGCAGCCCTTTTCCCCTGTGCCTTCCAGAGGTAAGCCAGGCTCCTTCCGACCTCGGGCAGGGGGTCTCTTCCCGAGCACGGCCCCTCGGAGGCTGGCGGTCCCTGGCGCCCGGGGAGCGGCAGGCAGGAGCAAGCGCCGCTTCCCACGCTCCCGGGGCGGACGGACTGGATTTTGTTTGGTTTTTTTTTTTTGGACCTCCACTCCGACCTCCGCACACCGGCGAGTTGGCAGAAGGGCGAAAGCCATCCAGAAGCACCTAAAAAATCCCCCAACTAAACAAAAAGAAACCCCAATCCCGAACAACAAACCCACAGCTCCCAGGGGACAGTCGCACCGCCGGGAACCGCCGGGAGCCGCCGGGAAGCCCCGGCCGCCGCGGCCCAGCCGGGGGGTGCGGGCTCGGCCGGCAGCGCTGACGTCCCGCGCCCAGCCCCGCCCCATCCCGACAGCTGCCGGACGCAGCCGGAGACTCCCGAGCTCCCCCCCACTCTCGGCTCCACCGCCCTTGTTCCTCGGGCGGGGACTCGCTTCCTTTCCCGACTACCCCTTCCCACCCTCCTCCTCCTCCCAGTCAAGATGGAGGACGGCAGTTGCTGCGGCCGCTGGCACCGCGGTGGCTAGAGCAGCTGCTGCTCTTCCGGATCGCTCCTCGCTCCTTCTTAAAAAAAAAAAAAAAAACAACTCTCTCTCTCTCTCTCTCTCTCTATATATATATACACATATATATATACATATAGGGAAAAAAGGGAAAAAAAAAAAAAGAGGTTGGAAACGTGCCTTTTTTCTCCGCCCACCGGCTGCTCGCTGCGCGGATCGCTGGCCCTTCCCATGCCGTCGTCGTCGTCGCCCTCCTCCTCCTCCTTCTACTCCTCCTCCTCCCGCGATTGTCTGCGCTCCGGCTGCCGCCCGCCCGCCCGCCTGGACTCCCTGCATGCACACGCCGCCTCCTAGGTGGCTGCGGGGGGTGGGCGCTCCCGGAGCTGCCATTCCGCACATACCTTCATGTCCCTGCGCTCGCTGCGGCCGCCCGCCGCCGCCCCGCATCGCTCGCCCGCTCCGGCTGCCGCCCTGACGGCCACTCCCGCCCGGAGGTGAAGCTGGGATCCGCGGAGGGGGCGGCGGGGTCGGCGGCGGGTCTCTCCCGGCACACGCAGCAGCAGCAGCAGCCATGAGCAGCGCCGCTACCGCCACCTCCGCCGCCACCACGGCCGGCAGCGGCGCGGGGGAAGGGGCCGAGGAGGCGGCCAAGGACTCGGCGGACATCGCGGCGTTCTTTCGATCCGGTGAGTTCTGTCTTGTCCTGAGGGAACGGGGAGGAAGGGCCGGCGGTGAGACCGCGGCTGGAGGTAGAGGCGAAAGGTGGCCCTGGGGAAGCGACGCCTTCCCCCTGTAGACGGGAAAGGAGGCGAGGGCAGCCGGCTTTGTCATGTGGCCTCGGGGAAGGCTCGCCCGCCTCTCGCTGCCGGGGCCGCCTCGGCACTGCCCGTCCGTTCCGCGGGGAGGCGGCGGGGAAGGGAGTCGAGCCCCCCCGTCCCGTGCCGGGGACAGCGGGGCTTAAGCACAGCAACTCGCGGGCGGGACGCCACGCTCGCCGGCAGAACCGAGGCGTGAAAACGGGGGCGGCGGCTGCACGGCCCGACCGGGAGGGTGCGGGGCTGCTGCCGCCCCGGGGCGGTGTCGCCGGTGACAGGTGCGATTCTGCCTCCCATGCCGGCCCGGTAGCGGGCGCGTCACCGGGGCCGGGCGGCACCACCCCGCGCCAGGCGGACCCGGGTCCCCGAAAATGTCCCGCCGGGGGTTGCGGAGCGGGAGGGGGGCGGAGGAGCCGCTTCGATCCGGGAAGCCTAGGGTGACGGAGGGGCAGGAAGGGTGAGCGGAGCCGCAAGGCTGCGGGGAGCTGGTTGCGCCGGCCGGGGCCCCCGGGGAGGCCGGCGAGCAGGCAAGGATGACACCGCTATAAAAGGCAGCGCTTCTCCGGTGCTGTGCTGCTGGGTGGCGGCACAGGCCAGGGATGGGAGAAGTGGCATGGAAAGTGGATGTTCTAAGGAGCAGAGGAAGAGGCAGACAAAAAGCGAAGCCTGTGTTAAGGGGGTGTCACTGCCTCGGCTGAGGCGGGGCAGCAGCGGCTCTCGGGCGCTGCCGGGCTGGGAAGCCGGGCTCGGCGCGGAGGATCGGGAAGGGAAGGGGGGGAGCCTGTTGACAGGCTGCTGGGATGAAAAAAAATGGAGGCTGCCTTCTCCCTCGGTGTTTACTCTCGACACGCAACCGGGCGGAGAGGGAGGCTGCGCCCGTCGCCGAGACGCTGTCCCCCGGGAGATAGCGGCGGGGAAGCCAGGACTGCCCGAGCAGCACGGACCGCCGGCGGCGGGGACGGAGCCCCGCCGACAGCCTGGGCGGTGGCGGGGATGGAGCCTCCCCCCGGTGCCGGCTGCCCTCCCCCGAGCGGCGGCGGCTCCTCCCCGCCGGCCGCTCCGAGCCCCCCAGGGCACCCCCCGGCCATGGCTTCGGGAGGGGCGGCCGGGCTGGGCTGCGCACTTGCTCATTTTGGATGCCTAAAAAGGAGCGGCGAGGAAGGAAAATGCAGACTCACCGCTCGAAAGATGAGGGGGTTGGCCGATTTCGTGTGTAAAAAATAATGATAACAGTAGTAATAATAGTAGTAAAAACTGTGCTCATTGGGTTTTTAAGGAAAGTCCGCGAGGGAAGTGGGAAACGGCGTAATCAGTGCTACTTGCGGTCGGTGGTGCTCTTCAGTGTGGTTTCATGTGGATGAAGGAGGAGGTGTGATTTGAAGCAGGCATCCCTGAAGCAGGTCTGGGAGCTGCATTTGTGTGGATAGAGGGTCCGAACAGGGGGCTGTGTCCCCTCCGGAGGACTGGATGCTCCCGAGACAACCTGGCTCATATGACATCCACTGAGTGTGAAACTCCTTGTCAAGATGCTGGCCTTGGTGGGTTTTATCGTGGAAGAAGGACTGAGCTTTATCGTTCCCAGGAAAAAAAAATCCCAATGAAATCAAAATGCCAGATTAGAACAGTAGGCTTACACACAGTAGTCTGTCTAGTGTAGTTACAAATGGGTGCTTGTGTAGTAATCTTGCAGTTTTGGAAGACCCTGCCAGCTGCATTAATAATCAACTTTTACATTTATGTGTGGTTTGAGGGATGCTACAGCTGGTAAGCTCGTAAGTGGTGCAGTGATGACTTCTGATGCTGATAACTTCTGATAACAGGGAAGTTGCACTGAGCTCAGTTTTGCAGTAACTGAAAATCTTAAAGCAGTGGAAGGATATGCTTATCAAAAAACTCTTAGAGCATATTTAACAACTGGCATTCTCATTTCCGTATTTACATGTGGAGATTATGTGGTTCAGCCTGGGCTCTAACATACACTGGAAAATGTTCTGGCATCTGTTGTGGGTGTTTGGCATCGAGAAGAGCTCTTTGAATTCCGCCTCTGTACATGATCCACTCTTCTATTAGAAGAGGGTCTATTAAGAGATCTCCGGTGCTTCCCTTTGTTTGAACAACAGGCACTTTTTTTCAGTGAAACACAATGGGCGCAGCGATCAGTGAACAAGGAAAAAACTTTGTTTGGTGCACTTAGGAGCAGACAAAATATTTTTCTCTTTACAGAATTTACAATGACAAATGCTTCCTTTTTCCTGTCACTTGCAGAGAGTTTTAGCAAAGCTGTAGCCATTACTTAAAAGAGAAAATTAGTAAAAATGTTGCAATGTTTTCCAGGAGGGAAAAAAACCCCAACAACAAAAAGCTTGCCTAAACAATCGGTTCTAATCTTGGGTTGGTTAAATTGGTCAGTTGAGCTGCCAAGTGGGGTTATTGGCTTGCCTCCTGTCCTTTTGTAAGACTAAGCTTGAAACAGAATTAAAGTAGCCTGTAGAATGGAGTTTCAGTATTTGGAAGAATTCATTAGGATACTGAACAACAGCTAGAAATGTGCGCATTTCCAATTTTCACTTTGGTTATGTAAATGTAAACTCACTCTTGAGTTGTTGGGAAAATAAAGTTGCAGTTGAAATGTGAGGAAAGCAGCTGAACTGGAAGTGAGGTGATGGTAGTAGGAACGCATAAAGACTGTGTGTCTTGAATGTAAATGAGGAGTCCCTTTATTGGAATTGGAAGAAATTGAGGCAGTTTATTTTCTGTTACATATTTGGTATCTAAATCTCATTATTCAAAGCTAAAAAGAAAAGAGTATCTTGTTAGGTCTATCACCTTTGTGGCAGGATTAGTAGTAAAAGAAGCAGAGTTGAGTGCCAGGCAAAGTGATTACATTTTGAAGGAGAAAACACAGTGGTTGTAGGAAGTGCCTTTCTGTCATATATTTAAGTCGGAGATTAGAAATGACTGTGTAAACTGACAGAAGGATATATTTTTAACTATAAATGTATAGACAAACGTCCCTTTTTTTTAATTAAAAAGTGCACTGATGTGATTTGAAAGGACTGGTAAAGTATTTTGGAGTTATGAAACAAAAACTATTACCATATGAAAACCCAGTAGTGCAGAGTCTAAGTGGCTGTGTAGAGTAGTGTTAGTACATGTGTTAAGTATATAAGATCTATTCTTTTATGAAAAGTTATTAAGATAAAACTTTTCAAAATGTATTCTAAGTTTTGACCCAAAATTTGTTTATATTTAAAAGGTCTGAAAACATCTGACATGAGCAAAGTTGAATTTGAGGGAGTGCCATCAAGTTCATGGCTTACAGGGCACACAGAGGTTTTGTTTGGTAGTTTTTGGTTTAATCTTCATCTTTGCAGCTTTGAGTCCAGTACTTTGGGAAGGGGATTCAGCTAACATCTTCAGGATGCAAAAGGACTGTCTGTTAACTTTAAATCAGGTTATTGTAACAGTGTTTTCAAAACCAAATATTTTTGAATTTCGTGAATTTAGTTTCTAGGCATAAAGAACAAAGCTTTTTTTCATCCAAGTAAAAGACGTGTTGATCAAACTTTTAGTAATTAAAGTTACCCTTCGGGGATGATGGAGAAATCTGTGAACACAAAAGATTGCAGAGAAAAAGGCTTGCAAGCACTTCAGTCAACCCTTGGCTAAACACTGTAGGGAGTGCTTTTATAAATTACTCTGATAAGTCTTCATAGAAAAAAAACAACCAACTGATAACTCTTCACAGTTGTGAGATGAAAGTGGATGTAATTTCCTATAAGACACATTTTTAATGAGTGGCCTCTACAAACTGCAGTAACTTCATTCATATATGGACAAATGATACAGTTTTCAAATTACACATTAGTGCAGTCACCACCTGTTTATGTGAACACTTGCCACATTCCTAGAAGGAACACAATTTACATGAGCAATAGGAAGGGATCCTTTGGAGGAGCAAAGGTGTTTGAAAAACAAAGGAAAAACAAAAGTCTTGTCATTAAGGTGAATAACTGCTCAGGCTTTGCTAGATGAAAGCTGAATATAATTGTTAATTGTACTTCATACCTTGATATGGGAGAACAAAAAACTGGAGGGTTTTCCATCTGAAACCTAATCTACACAGGTGGCAGCAGTCCTTTCTTGGGAGAAGAAGGAAGTCTGAGATGAATGTGGGTCTGGAGGAAATGGGTGTTCCAAGTTGAGGGTTCAGTGTGCCACCTCTCTCAAGGTGAAGTTAGAGAGCAGGCTGATAACCAGAATAACTGTAAATAGCACCTGGTTCTAATGTTGTACACTTAGTGTGTTTGTGCATGTGTTTCTTCATGGAAGCTTAATGGTAAGAGAATTTAAAACTTTGGTTTGAGATGTATGTTTAGGTACCAGAAGGAACATGTGAGTATTTTAGGAAAACAGAATGCTGAGATTTGTTGTGGTTGTAGACATTTGAAGACTTCTGCAACTACTAGTAACTTGAGACTTGGATCAGTCTGGGTTCAACTAAGTCTGCTTATAGCAACCTACACTGATAGTTGCTTGAATGGTTGAGACCTTAGAAGAAGTGTTAGTGACTGTAATGAAAACGTGATTGATTTTCTTTTTCTCTTAAATAATGATCTTGCTGTTTGCTTAGTTTTCATGAACATCATCGCTTAATATTGCAAAGATAGAAGCCAGCATTTAGAAATGTGTTATTTCAAGTTTACAAGAGGACTTATGTTTTGTTTCTTCCTGATTATATTGCTTTATATACTGTTGCCTTGCTTGCTTTATATTAGTGTCCTGTGTCATAGTGACTGGGATAGCTGACCACATACAGTAGACAGCATTAAAAATGCTATCATAGTAGAGAAAGTCTTCTAGGAAGAGGGAAAGGAGAGAGGGTTGGGAAAAATTACATGGTAAAGAAAAGGCAAGCATATTATTGAAAGGCAGCAGGCTTTTTCAAGAATACTACTAATAAAAACACAGTATCATTTAGATCACGGGCAAAATAGCTTTCAAGGTAGGCATTAAATGTGGAAAACAAGCCAAATTTCCATCCGAAAACCATGAAGCAGAACACACTATCTATAAAGTTAAGGTAGGTGAATCTTCTTAGGAAGGCATTATCTCCTGGCAATGTGTAGCTAACTTACAGAGAAGGTAGTCAGAGCTGTGGTTGTTGCTTACTTGGCGTGACAGTTGGAGCAGTTACAGAGTAGTTACAAGTGTCTAACCAAAGTCATCTAATGGTGAAGCCAAAAGTGAAATTTTGCCAGCCAGCACTGGTGGTAGCTCATATGACAGCTCCCTGCTGTCCTTGCAAATACTGGTTCCTTGGCCTGGTGGCTGTCAGGAGCTGAGGTGTTTTGAGAAGCTGGGAGCCTGCAAAGGATGTAAAGCGTGAAACAAGTTGTCCATTTCATCACTTAGAGTGATGACAGCATTTGTATTAAATAAACACAGCAAAAATTTACAATGTTGTGTAAACTTTTCAAGAATCTGTTACTTTGTGCTTTGACTTGCATTAGTAAATGAGACGGTTGCAGCAGTATAGCTGTCATTAGTGCTGGTTGACCTGGGCTGAAGAAGTGGACTCTTTTGTGAAGGTTTGATGTAATTCCAGAAGTATCCATTTTAATAAGATTGTTGAAACAGGGTGGTGTGTGTAAATTATATTTTAAAAAACACCATAGAAAAATGCCACAACTTGATAGTTTCTGATGAGTATATGCAGAGGAAAAATAACTGCAGAAGCAATGAAGTTACAATGGAGAAGTTAGTCTGGGAAATAGCATTGTTGAATTGATGTACCCTGGAACAATGAAGATGAGGATAGAGAGCTTCAGTGTGAAATGCAGCAGCTGTTGTGCAATTTGGCATAGTGTGAAACAGCCAACTTCTCTGCGTATAGACAAGGATAGATCAAATTAGAGGTTAGGGTGTGTTTGAAACAGTTGGAGGCAGAAGTCATGAATATTTCTAAGAGAGGACAGAAAATTACTTATAACATCTGTGATAACTGACAGTTGATAAACTGAGTGCACATTTGGAATGGAAGGTAAAGGGCAGTTAGAGAAAAGCGTGGTCCATTCTTGGAAGGAGTGCATTTGAGCTGGCATGAAGTGCTGATGTACTCAGAAAGGAGCTGACAGAAGTAGGAAGAGACTTGGTACAGCTGAGGCTTTCATCAGTTGCAGAGCTCAGTTACTGTGTAGAAGATGGGTAGTAAATGTTTCTTATAAAAGTGGTTTGTCTCCAGTTAAATGTGTCCCACAGCAACCTAACAGAAACAGGTTTGAATTTCAACCTGAAATATCACATGACTTCCAAAAGATTTTGCATGTAAAATCACTGTCTAGGTGAATAAAATCTGAAGAAATACTGTAAAGACTTTCTTTACCCCAATATATAGAGAAAATATTAATATTTCTCCACTCCTTTTTAACTGAAAAGAAAAACTAAAATTATTCTAGTGCCAAAATATGTTTAGGTACAGACTGCTAGGTCAGTTTAATAAGGTGAAACTGCATAGTGATTTTTGGTCTGCATCTTGAAGAAGGAGGTAAGATCACTGAAATAGCTGTTCATGGTCATCAAAAGTGTTAAAATAGTAAAGACACATTGAAATTTTGGAAATGCAGTGGTGGTTGAAGGAAAGTGGGTGATACTTTTAAAGAGAATGGGGAAATCATTTTTTCCGCTTGATGTTGGTAAGAACCAAGTTTAATCTTTTTTTAAAAAAAAAAGCTGCAAGGTAAAAAAAAACCCATGAAGGTCACAGCAGGCTATTTTAATTTAATGACTAAGATGGTTGTATCTATTTGTTGTTCTCATGAAGAAATTTGCCTGATTTGGAGAAAGATCTTTGTTTAACCTAACATTTTTCTTGGTGCGGTAAAATCAAAAAGTAGACTACTGGTGAAGTAATACTGATGATCTGCAAAGCTGAGTCATATTCCTTCAGGAAGGATACTGCTGTTTTGAGAAAACAGATCACTTACCCAGTAGTGAGGAGGAGGAATTGAAATGACAGGGAACAACTCAAGTGCTTTTAGCAGTAGACACTACAGTACATTAAAGCATCTGATTTTTCAGCCTCTAGAGTAGGTTGTTGTATGGATACACAAAGAGGAGGGTCATAAATGAGTTGTGTCCACAAAGTTTCACAAAACAGTCTGAGTGACAGGACTGTGTTTTAAAGATACAAAGCCTGTTCCAGTGGTTTCACTGCCAAATAGCTGCTCTAAGTCATCTGAAATTGCCTAATTGTGCATTTGTTTAAAAAACAGGGTTGTTTTTCAAGGCTGTTGATGGAATCTTCTGAAATAATTTTAGTCAAATCTGTTTAATCTCCCATGTTACTGCCTTGCATAAGTGGCAGTAGCACTGTTTAATATAAACAACTGCAAATATGTAACAGGTTTTCCTACTGAGCAGTGCTGAACTGTCTTCTGCTGGTACTTCTGAATATGATGTTTTGTAATCTGGACCTTACTGAAGAACTGAAATAGGCATTAGTGTTTTATAATTATGGTGGGAAAATAAAGCAATCTTTGCAGGGAGATGGGAATTTTATTTATTTTTTTTTTCTTTGTCACTCAGGGTCCAGGATGTTGAGGAAGCAAAATGGAAAGTATAGGGAGAAAAGTGTAGGCTTCCAGCATTCAAAATATGTTGGGTTTGCTTTATGTTTTATACTATAAGTCTAGTATAGTGTGCTTGGATAATTCCCACAAATCTGTGCAAGAGTCAGGATGATGTTATTGGCGCATGTCTGATATGAGCCTGAGATTCAGGAAGGTTTGTTTTACTACTGTGCATGAGGATACATACGTGCAATGTCAAACTGCATTTATCGCAAATGTACATGCGATACACTGTCAAACTAAATACTCCATGTGGATTCAAAAACTTGAGTTTGCATGACAAATCTCTTTGTTAAAAAGTTGGGAAAAGTATTCTAGGCAGCAGGCGCTGAACAGGGCTATTGTGAGTAATCCCAATGTGTTCTAGTCATCTGTGAAACTACCCGGAGCTTAATTACTCATGTTTTCTTGTAGTCTTAGTGCGTGTATGAGCAGTAATAGTTATTCCTGAGGTGTCTGCAGACTGTGTAAACAACCAGTAGTGATTTTTGTGGTTAGATCTGTACGACTGCTTAGCAGTTACAGTCTGAGGATCCAGGGTTATAATGAAATGAGATTTCCTAAGTGCTAAAAATGAACAGGAAAATATACTACAGAAAGATAGGGCTCACAGGGACCTATCAGGTAAATACCTACTTGTTTTTGTCTAGTCTGTACCTCATGTATTACATAAAAGAGTGATTCAAAAGCCAGAACTTTTAGGCTTTTTACAGATTTTCTGCATTTTTGTGGGTAATATTGTGGAAACCTTCAGCCTTATGGCATACTTTGTCAAGGCATTTGGTCAAATGCCATTCAAACAAGGTTTGTGATGATCACATAGTTAGTTAATAATTTTGAGGCCATCAACCAAAGAAAGATATTGGTGAAATTTAATGAAAGCAGAAGTGTTTGAAGTCTTGGGGACTGTTTATTTTCAGAGCCCAAACAGATGTTAAATGTTGGGAAGAAATCAGGTGACATTTCTCTAAGTGTGTCCTAGGTAATAAAGGGAGGATACATCAGGATCAACCCAAGAAGTGAATTAGCTTAAATGGAGTGTTTAAATACCAGATATTACTTGGCTAACCTCTTATGTTACATGGTGGACTTTGCCATATCCTTTGTGTAGTTTTGGCTGTACAGTGTTAGATATAATTTTCTACTGGTCTTAAGGTAGTAAGTTCTTAATTTTCCAAGTGTTTGTCATGCCACTGACTTCTGGGCATGTTGGGTTAAGCAGCATTGAGAACAAAGATGATACCATTTTCTGAGACCATAAAAATACCCCACCCTTTTCTAAAAACTTGGGGCAAAGGTCGAAGTGTTTTTGCTCTTTGTAATTCTCCTATTCCTTGAATTCCATATATATGCAGCTGAAAGCACAGAAAAAAAAAAAATGTAGAAAGCTGTCAGCAAATCAAGGTAAATTGAAGTATAAATTGCCTGGATTGTTGTGTTCTGCACAGAAGACGATAGCACATAGTATGTTGAACATCAGACTTAAGAAGATGCCAAATCCCTTCTTTAGAGGCTTCTTTCTGTTTTTCACTATGGAGTAATAAAATAGGATATGATTTCTCTGCTAAAGAAACTGAATAGCCATCGTTGTTATTTTTTTAAATAAAGCTTTACTCTCAAAGCTTTTATCCCTGTCTTTATTTATTTGTTTTATTGATGTTAGTCAGTGACTTCATTTTGGTTGATACTGTGCATAGGGTTGATCATAAAATAATGGAAATGGAACAGCTGCAGAAGTAGCTTATGGTTTTTACGTATCTTAAAGTCACATTTCCTGTGTCTTAAGTACTTGTTTTCTGCACTTAAAGATAGGCTTGAGTTTGCCATAGTTTGCAAAGTTCAAAGAAGGAATCGGTGCTGTGCATTGCTTAACTGACTGGGTATCATGTGAGCTGTGCTTCTGTAATGACAACAGAAGCCAAACTTGGCAAGTCAAACTAAAATTTATTAGGACAGTTGCACCTTTTCAGATCGAAAGATCATAATTGCTTTTCTATATGGCTTATCATAATGGCTTTTTGGTTGGCTGTCATGGTTTAGGAATAGTGTTCCACTCACTCCACTTGCTCACTCCCCCTCTGTATCCCCCATGGCTATCCCCTGTGGTGGAATGGCGAGGAGAATTGAAGGTACAAAAGGTAAAGATTAAGATAAGACCAATTTACTGGGAACAGTAATGAGATAAGAAAACAGACAGTAATCATACGAATGACAGAGTGTACAAGAAAAGAAATGTTATTGCTCACTCTTTATGGGAGCCCCCAACATTCCTTGACTGCTCCCTCTGCCACACTGCCCTGATGTGGGAGTGAGTCCTTTCCTTGTTCCCAGAAAATGACATGAGGTGGTACTCTGGATCCTAATTGTGTCTCCTCCAGGCCAGAACCAGGACATTGGCTTGTTAATGCTTTAAATAAATGAAAACCAAGATAACAACTTTTCCACATGTAGTGGAAGGCTGTCTTTGGACGAAAAATAAGGAGTCATACTTGACTGAATTTCTTGCCTTGGTGGCTGAGCAGAAAGTTACAAAAAACAAATTTAATTTCTGCCCCCATTTTGGGAAAATTCTACTGTTTGTCTGTTGAATTGCCAAGACAGGAGACCCAAGTTAAGCCTGCTTATAATAGAAGGTGATAAGGTACAGTTTGTCTCATTGTGATCCTTGTTGAGTTTAGCCACGACATGCTTTAACCCGTCAGTGCGGAAGGAGTGATATCTTTTCTAGCACAGCGTGGGGATTGGAGTCAAATTTCCCTATGCTTAACTCAGAACAAGGGTGTAATTCAGCCAACAATAACCACTCGGTGTGTGTGTGTGTTAGGTTTTTTTTTTAAGCTTGGAATCAGATGCATCCTACCCTAGCCAAAGGGAAACATTTTAGAAGCTCTGACGCATTTACACAGATGAAGGAAGGAAATGTCCAAAAGAGTCAAAAGCTAAAAATAGATCAGTTTACTGAGTTGAACTCTGGGTGGGAATTGACGAACTAAATATAAGTCTAAATTTGAACCTTTGTGACTTACATAACTGTGTGGTGTAACCTCTTTCGGGTATTGCTGCTTTTTCTTGCATTCAACTTTATAGTAGATGGCTTCAGAGGAAAACTTGTGTCAAGCTTTGTGAGTTTGCTTTGCTTTCAATAGACCACACTGAGAAGTCTGATTCTTTCTTGACACTTTTTGTTACAGCATAGTTTAACTTCCTGGAAAAGTGGATTGTGGGTTGTGTTGGGATTTTTTTGTTTGTTTTGAAGAACTTCTCAGTGGAAATGGTATCTCCTGACTCTACTGAACAGAAGTTTTAAACCAGTAGAAATTAGAACCAGTATCTGCGATGTTAAAAAGGGGTGTCATTTTTTTCCCCAACTTCTTCAAGAAGCAGTAAATTTGTCTCTGTCATATCTGTACATAGAAAGGAATGATAACGTGAACATTAAGAATGGATGTTTGGCTGCCCAAAAGGGTTTGCTCACCGCCTTGCCACAAATCATAGTTAAGCTATCAGCTTTCCTTTGAGGTAAAGAAAAGTAAGCTTGTTTGAGTGTGTAAAATTTGTGTAATGGGAAAAAATAAAGGAGAAACTGTTAGTATGTCAGAGTGTTGTAGATTACTGTTGTTAGATGACTGTGGTAGTGCCATGGAAATTAAGATAAACAAATTTTCCTTCTTCCTTGATTAACAGTGTATTTTTTGGATAACTGGTGGTAACCAACACAATACTGCTAACTAAAAATGGGCCTTTTCCAGTGTATTGAAGCAGGGACAGTGCAGCTGCTATACCCTATGGTATAGCATTTGCCAACTGCTAGTGAAGAGCAGTTCTTTCATAATGCTATACCTAATTCTAAAGTTTTGCATTGGGGTGGTGAAATACATGTATTAATGCATTGACTTTGCCAGAAAAAGAAATGTTACTATTTACAAATACAGTAAATATAATAGGATATTATGAGTAAAAATGGTAGCATTGATTAGATTAACTTCCAGCAGTAACTCTCCACCCATCACTCCCACAAGAACTGAAAGTTTTTTTACTCAATACCTTCCCTTTTTTTACTATATCATTTGATGTAGAATATTTACTTGGCACATGTATAAATAGTTGTGCTCTTATTTGCTTTATGTTTTTGTTTGGTTTTCCAGCGGGGACTGAGAATGTTTTTGCAAGGTTGTTTGGAAAAAATTTGGAGGATTACTAAAAATAGTATTTGTTCCAAGCAGCAGTTTATCTGTTACAGCAATGAGCAGTTTGTAGCAATACAACTGATTATATACTGTCATGGTTATATACTAACATGGCAATTTAAACTTTGTATTTCTGGGAGATCTTGTTATACAGCAAATATGAGAACTACTGTGTTTAAAATCTCGGACTTTTCCAGAATAGGCTTTTGAAACAGATTTGTCCATGTTGCTGTCTCCACTGTGTTAACCCACTGTTAGAAAGTTAAAGCTGTAAAATCCTTTTTCAAGAGCACTTGGTTAACTGGGTGGCTACACAACCTGTTGTGTTTCTGCTACTAGGCAAGTTCATGAACAGGATGTGACTTGCAGTTCACGTCCACTGAGGCAACATGAATAGGTTCAAAGAGCAAGAAGGTGCTGCTGTCAATAATGCTGTAAATGTCCTCTAGGCAGTGAAAAGAAGTGGCAGAGCTCTGTGTTTGAGTGTGGTAGGCAAGGATGGATATACCTTGATAGTCAGGTGGAACACTTAAAGCACAGTCTGGGCTGCCAGAGCCCAACTCCCTCTGTACATATGCTGAAGTTTTGTTACCTGTTGATACATCGGCAAGTGTGAGCAGGGGTTTTTGTGGTCTTGAGCAGCCAAAATAGTATCTTGGGCTTTAATTTATTTCTTTGTGAAGTGTTTTTACTACTTGGGGTAGGAATCTCACTCCCACTTGTCTCTTTTGCTAATACTTTGGTCTCTGGCTCCTGTTCTGACTTGAGAGGTGGAATACAAAATCTTCAGGTTTGAGATCTCCTAGTTTAGTGAGACTCGTTAACCACAGAGAGATGAATGTTAGAGGAAGGATAGACATCTTTTTCCAGAGTGGCTTTTCACTGTCTTAATTGTTTCCTCTGCTTCGGTGATCCCTTCTTTTGTTCCTTTTCTTCAATAAATATGACAGAGGTCCAGCACACAATAAGCTCAGTCACGAGGCGTCAGTGTTCATCTCTACAGGAGGCCCATTATGTGCACATGGATAAGTAGGGGGTCCTGTGGAAAAGTCCTGCGGAATTTGAGAAATACAGCATGTGCTGCGCTGACAAAAAGAGGTTGCATGGGCTGCCGTAATGCTGCATTACCTAGTTTTGGAATCCTCTTTGTGCCAATTTCAATCACACCTGGTCCTATCTCAATTAAGTCATTATTTAGAACTTACGTACTTAGTGGATGATAGTAGATGGCTTTGGTTTTATGAGGTGGCACTGGTTATTGTGTTACATCAGAGATATTTTGGGAGCAGAAATTAAGTAATTTACTGTGTAATATTGAAAAAAGAAGATGTATAAGCTGCTTTGTTAGAGTGATATATTGAGGACAAATTAGGTATTTTACTACTCTTTTTTTAACTTTTTAATTTTTTTTTTTTATTAGACCCAAATACACTCTAGTATTCAATTTCTTAGGGATTGATTTTTGTCACTTGAGCATCATGTTAGTTCTGGCATGGTACTAAAAGTTTAATGAAGCAAGGTGTAAAAATTATCAAATACCAAGGATGAGAAAGGAACCAAATGATTTATTTTCCTTTCACAAGCAATAGATAATTAAGATTGAGAAGACAAAATATGTTCTCAGGTGAGGAATGCTTTCCACAGCATAATAGGCTAGGATTTACATGCAAAGCACCCATGGGAGTATATATGACACTGAAGGGCTTAATTGGAAGTTCAAAGTGATAAGTGACCTAAATTATTGCACTTTTTATTTTGCCAGTTATGTGGACTAAAATTGCTGCTTTTATAAGAAGCTTTCTGGACTAAACTATTGTGTAACCTCCAAGAAAGGATCCAAAAGGAGATAAAGGGATGCCTCTTCACATGATATGAGAGAGTTATAATGTTGCTGTGTACAAGCTGCATTCCTCCTGCTTTGTGGAACAGAAATTACTGAATATATGAAATAACTGTTTCCATGTCAAGCTAAATATCATAATGGACTGAAACGTATTCCTTATTGAAAAGTGACTGGTAGAGAGCTAATTATCAGAAACAAAATAACCCTGTATCTCCCTAGTAGAGTTGGATGTCAAAGGTGACAAACACTTGAAAATGTTTGAGTTGTATTTGAAACGTCAATGTTTATTGGTTTCCAAGTCCTGTGTTAGGGGTTGGTTAGCTTTTGAACAGCACACAGTGTAAGGGCAGTATTATCAGCCACATTTAAACCAAGAACGAATTAAGTGTATTTAACCGGTGGATTTCTCATCCAGGCATCCATTTATTTTCCAGAAAATTTGAGAAAAAAGCCACTATTCAAGTCAATATCTTTGACTTTCAAGTTTATGTTGCACTGCTAATGTTGGGGGAAAGGGAGGGAGAAGCAAGTAAAAGTTTCTTGTTCTGGAGACCAGTCTGGCAGTCTCTAGCCAGTGAAGCACAACATCTGTGTGAATTGGTGAGCTTTTAGTAGTTGAAGTACAGTTCTGGAGAATAAGCTCTGCTGTCCTTGTCTTGGTTCTGCCCAAATATATTCAAGTTATGCACTGGTATGAGATGTACTCTTGGAGAAAGCGGCAATAGCTGACTAGGGGCAGCCAGGAGTATATATGAGACGAAGGATGAAAGAGAAAATCAAGGAAGAAATTAACTGGCAGAATTAAGGGTGAGGGTCAGTTTGCTTCCAGAAATACTGGAAATCACCACACTACCTACCTTTTGCAAATGCTGCTACTTCTGTTGTGGCTAAGGTATTACACTGAAAGAGAACTAACAGTTCTGTTAATGTACACAGGCAGATTAATAGATGCAAGGGAGCCTGAATTTTCACAGGCCATTTGACAGAAAATGTACTGTTTCCCTGAAGCAACCAGCAATTTCAAGGCCAAGAGGAAGCCTTTCTTGTTTTAAAGCACAGCACAAGAAGGACAAGCCTAAGCAGAAGAATGGAAGGGAGATAATGGATATATGATGCAGAAGACTTGGGATTGGAAGTGCGGTGAGGTCACGAAGAGAACTGACCCTTGAAAGGAACATAAAGGTGGGTTGTGTTTTTATGTACCATGCTGCTCAGATGTTTGCTTTACACGGATAATGTCCTCAAATCAGGGAGACAAGCTGTTAATAGTCCCTGCCCTAGATAGGTCTAATGTTTTTATATTCCCTGAAGAGAAGAGCAAGAAAGTGGAAAGGAACTTGGATAGAATTCCTTAATTTTGTAGTACAAAGTACAACCTTGACTTGTACACAACTCAAGAAAAAGTCACTGTTAACTATTTTAACCTTAAAATTAATTTTCTTCTTACACTCTTCCTCAAATTCCTGCCACTTCCAATAAAAATGTATTACTTTGGTTTCTTGGAAAGAGCAGCTTAGTTGTGCAAGAAGGTCACTGACAGTCTTAGCCCCACAAGGACCCCAGCAAATAAACACATTTGTGGTTAGTCCCTTGCTGTACCCTCTGCTGTGCCAGGTCTGCTGCAGAAGGTATGTGTACAAGGCCGTACTGATCTCAAGAGATTTGTTGAACTTTATCTCTAGGTAATCGTCTTGTTGTGTTTAGATGAGATTACTAATCACACTTTTTAATTTAAGAAATGTCACAGCTATAAGAAAATAAATATATTTGGAAATGGTGGTTATTTTGCTGACAGTTTTCTCTGCTTAAGGAGGCTCAATCCAAACTTCCTGCACTGGCAAATGCTATTGAATGAAAACGAATTGTGACTAATTTCAGGCTGACTTCTTCCCAGGTACTTCTTCTTTGTGGTCAAAATTGGTGCAGCAATTAGTGATGTGAAGTATAAATTTGGTATTAAACCTCTAAAGAGACAGCCAAATCAGTTATATTTTAATTGTTCCCTCCTAGTAAAATATGTTGAAGGAAAAGCTGGCATTATTAATGTAAAGATATGTTTCCAAAAAGGGCAGTTCATATAGCTGAAAAACAGAAGCAGAGTTAAGAAAGAGCTAACTTGAGTTTACTCCCTGGGCTAACAGTAATTTCAAAGTTAACATACTCTGAAATGTTGCTTTGACAGCAATCTTGGATTTAATTCTGCAGTATGCAATTAGAATTGTCATTCCCTGTGATATTTAAAATGCAGCCTTGAGTTTAGCGCAGAAAGTGAGTATGGTTGAGTGTTTTTTCAAATGACATCTACTTCAGTAGTTGCTATGTGTGCAGTTTATCTAGTGTTAAAAGCATTCAAGTGTCTAAAATTAGGAATATATTGCTGTAAAAAATAAGCAAACCCCAACTTGTACATTTTGCTCATTGCCTTTAATTTAAGCCTAGTGTTACTGCTGGATGCCTTGCTTTTGTGGTTAGTTTGGTTAGAGTTTTGAGTCCACTGGAAGTATTTTGGCCCATGTCTTAGAGGTAAAATAAAATTCAGTACTGTGACATTTCAAGCTGGTGGAGGAAATTGTCAGTGATCCAGATATATGAAACTAGTAACTGGCCGATAGCTTGAAAAGGGTTCTTAATTAATGGGAGAAGTTTATAAAGATAACTATGTAGTAATGAGGTAATTTTATATTTTCCATTAAAATTGGCCTTGCCAAAGGGAGGCTTTTTGACGGCATCTGATAAATGTAGGAGTGGAAAAAATGGTCAGTGGAATGGATGGACAAGTAAAAAGATGCTTATGTTTATGTACAGTTGAAAAAAGTAGACTTAAAAGTGATGTAATAGAACTGCCATATTGACTGGGCTGAAGGAACAAAAGGAACTGAAGAATGAGGTTAGTAATTTGTTGCAGATAGCAAAGTTCTAAAAAGGATCAAAGAAGTCCTTAAGAGTAAGCTCTTAGGCTTAGACAGAAAATATGTAAATAAATGCTGTTGCACCCTTGCTGTTCCCAGTACTTCTCCATCTCAACATGTTTTGATCTGACTTCTAAGTTGTAGTTGTTTCTAAGGCTAGAAATGGTTAGTCAGGTTGTACAGAGGCATGCTATCTGATAATGTTGCACTTCGTCTGTCTCCTCAGATATCTGTAGTTATTTTCCTATTCCCTGACATTTTAGAGCTAGTGTGAAAGTTTTTTTCTCAAGTAGTGGCAGTATGATGGACTTACTGTGCTCAGAACAGGGAACAGGTGGTCTGACTGGCTCGTGTATGATGAAGAGAGTTAAATGTAGGCTACACAACTTGAATTCCTGAGAAAGAGGGCATATGTGGGTTCTTTAAAACATTTTTAGTTACTACGTCTCTGCTTTACCCTCTAGCTTTCAGAGATACACCTGAATATAGACTCAATTAAATTCCTGTCCTTTAATGAAGTCCTTTGCTTAATGCGTAGCTGATATGCCTGGAACATCAGGGCATTGGTCAGGATCCAAAATTAATAGCCTCTTGGGGATGGATAGAACAGTGTCTCTTTCAAAAGCCTTCTGAAATGGTCAGATTTGAAAATGAGGCTCATCTTTATTATGTTAAGGTATTTGGGTCTTGAATCCTTAACATATTAATCCTTAACAATGCTTAACATTTTCACTTTTTAACAACAAAAGCAAATAAATATTTTGTCTATGGAAGATGGCATAAGTTGAAAGAGGAGAGCCATAACTTCCTTACTTGATGCCTACTTGTAGCATCCCTCCCCTCCACTAGCCCCCAAATGTAGGAGGAGTCAAAAGCCCAAACCTGGCATAAAGGGAAGAGGGCATCTCGTTCCCGAACCAGTCACTAATGTGTCAGCCAACAGTAAAACAGTATTGTTTTAATGTGGCTAAGGCCCTGTTCTTTTCTTTGTATTGAATTCCTTCCTGTTTAAGAACATTGTCTTTAAAGTACACTTTGGTCAGCTTGAATGGTAGGAACTTTCTGCTTATTGCTACAGTATCTGTATTAATTAGTTGGTGCAGCTGTTTCAAGCAGAAAAAAAAAGGAATTAAGCAGGAATTGGCTGTGCGATAGCAAGTGTGTTTGTTAGCAGAGCTGCTAAAGCATGCTAGCTGCACGTGGAGGTGAAAGAAGGCAGAACTAGGGAGGAACTGAAACTCAACTTGCCGTTGTATGCTCAGTAGGAGAGGAAGATCCAACATGGGCAAAACCATGCTAGATGATGTGGATCCAAACATACATCTGTCAAACATCCCAGAATCTCAAATGAGTAACTGATGGGTGTTAAGTAACTTGGTGCACCTTTCGTGGCCCCTCACATTGTATCAATTAATAAAGAAGATTAGCTCCATTTGCTCAATGAAAGGAAACATGTAATTTTCAGTAATGCTTGAGCTAGTATCCATGCATTTCTGTGACTTGAACTTCAAAAACAGAAGTGGAGGTAGCTATTCTGCACGTTCTTTCTGACTAATTCCTATGACTTGTATTGGACTGGTTGTGGGCAAGCAGGGAAGGGAGAACGTTGTGTTTTTTTCAATAATTGTGTAATTAAATTCATTGATGGTAGGCCAAGAATACTGATCACAAGGGTTGGTGCTGAATCAGAAGGAATATTTTAAATGGCGCTCTGTTGAGCAGAGACATAATTGCCCTCTCTTTCCCCTTCTTTGCTTATTGGATGGTTGAATTGCTCATTTCATACATTACTTAGAGTGTGACTGGAGCTGTGAATCAGTGTTTGTTGGAGTTTTGCATCTGGCTTATGTTCTGACTTCCCTTTTATGAGCTGGAGAGGCTGCCTCTGTTATTACTGTGTAGTGAAAATCCTCTTAAACTCTCCTTCTCGTGAGTGGGTGAAAATGTTTGCCAAACACATGAATCAATAATTGCTTATTTGCCTCAGTGCTCCTTTTCAAAAGCTTCACTGTCCTTTTCTGTGTTTGCACAGATAATCGATGTCTGTCCCCACATGACAATTAACAGGGATAGATAACTTAGGGGCCCTTACTTTACAAAGTCATCCTACAGCTCTGCCTCTCTGAAACCCCATATTCCATTTTTGACCTTTTATCAAGTCTTTCATTGAAATGACAATAGCTTGTATGCAGTGAAAAAGACTTGATTATTTTAGTTAAAGGTGTTTTCTGATTTTCCGTGTTGCTGAAATGCCTGGAGCTCTGTGTGGGACAAAAGGAATAAGTAAGCTGTCAGAAGGCTATTAAAATTGAGATATTCACTTGTCTCAGTATGAGGGAAAACACTGCATGTAACTTGACCTGGTAAGTTTTCATAAACGAGAGACTGGCTTTTTAATGGCCTTGTCTAACATGTCCATTTTGTTCTGCAGTTGCTGACTGAAATTGAAAATTAAAATGAGGGGAAAATAACCTTCATGATTACAGTTTTCCCTTGGGAACTATTTCAATTGTGGCTTTCTCAAGAGAGAGATTGTGGCTTCCTTTCTATTTCTGTGGCATGAAAATTCAGATTCTAGAGTTGAGAATATTCTAGATGTCAGTTTCAGAAGATACAAACAACTTCCAGGTGCCTGCAATTTGAGGAAGTCTCTAGTTGATTCAGATTGCCATCTTGATGTGACCTTTGTCAAAAATAACCACAGTTAAGTAGTACATGCATGAACTGTGTATGCAGTGGAGTAAGGAAAAGACAAAACAGTCTGTTTTAATGGATGAGTTTTGTTTGCTGTTTTAGATTTGCATTCTGTAGTGGGAAGGCAAGCTTTTAAAACTCTGTTTTACTTTGTTTGCTATTCAGGTCAGTGGCTTCTTAGTTCACTGGAGAACTCCAAGATAGACTTGAGCTGTTCGCACTGTTCCAAATCAGTGGGGCTTCCTGTCACTGTGTGACTTGTTTCGTTCCAGTGCTTGGCTTTGTCATCCAGTGAAAAACTACCCTTAGTGCCATGGTTTATGCCACTGAAAAATCTGCTTTTTGGTACCACAATTAGCATTAGCTGGATGATAGCACAAAGCTTCAAACTGTATTGCTCCATAGCTCAAATGAACCATAGATACAATGCCTGTACCTGCCTAAACCTTTAAGTATGTTCAGATTGTTTGTATTTCAGTGATACGATCTAATGGCAACAAAGTTTCTTCAGTGGACAAAAAGTAGGAGGAAAAGAGGATTCCATCCCTCTTTCCATAGGCCAGAAACTACACAGAATCTGTTTGGTTATCTAGAGCCTCTTAATGACTGTTCCCATTACCAATTCAGTTCAGATCAGTGTTCTTTTGGAGTGCATCTCTTGATTGTCCCATTTCACAGTTCTTTGATGTGAAGCATCTCAGGCACACAAATAGGATTCCTTTCAAATGAAATTGAAAGGAATTACATACATCAGTTACAAATAAATACTAAGTCCACAGAACCAGACAACAGGCAGTCAAAAGGAAAACTTGCTGTAAAACTTCATTCAAAATATGTAGATTGGCCATTGAGGATCAGCAGCTAGGTCCTGAACTCAGGATCAGCATTGAGGATCAGCAGCTAGGTCCTGAACTCAGTGAATGCTCTAACGAAGTAATAAAGACCCAATAGTGACAGAGAGTTAATCTACTGTGTGAAATGAATGATCACTCTGAAAGTGGATTTGTGGAGGCTAGCTTTAGAGCAAGCTGCAGGCCCCATGGCCTGCCAGCCCTGCCTGAGAAGCTAGCCTGGGAATTTCATGGGAGGATTCAAAACAATCCTCAAAGACAGAAAACAGCCTGCAGGTGCTGTTTGTCTGTTCCCGTGTTTTCCTTGCAGGAGAAAGTCGGGGGTGGTGAACCCCACTGACCAATGATGGTAATGTAGCACTTTACTAACCAATAAGAGTTTCCTTTCTGTACTTTCCACGAACTAGTCTATATAACATGGCTGTAGCAATAAACTAGAGATTCTTTCCTGTTCTGACTCCCTTGAGAGTCCGTGTCGTTCTTCCTGCCGTTCTCAATTAGAACGACATGGATTGTGCTTCAGAAATGGAAAAGTGATTTGTGCTTTCTCAGTATCCAAGTATCTCAGTATCCAAATAGGACTGCAAGGACTTGGAGAGCTGAAGGAAGGGAGGAGATGGCTGCTTGAGTTACAGGTGTGAGACGAAGGGCTGGTGTTGCATGTGGCACAGCAGCTGATGCAGTTGTGTTTTCTTCTGTGGCAAGACACTTAAGTTACCTGTCAGCACCACCCTAATGCAGGTCCCAGTTTTGACTGGCACCTGTGCATCCACTCGTGAAGAATTCTGTGTGTCTAAAAAGCACAAGTTCATCACTAATGCTCTAGAGAAGGACACGTATTTGAGGTTCCTCTCTGCCAAATGCGACTGGATGGATGGCATTTTCTTCCTCCACATTCACTCGTAGAAAAACATGGTTGAGGTGTGAATGGGATGATAACCATACAAGTCCCACTCTGTTGGAAACTACAAGGTCTTTTGAAGCAGAGCCACCTAAAGCCAAGAGACAAATAAAATGCTGTAGGAAGAGGACAGGACAGTCAGAAAGCAGGCATGTGAACTGACTCTATGATGCAGATAGGCTGGAGAAATCCTTCTAGTGCAAAAGCTTCTCCAAAGTTATTTTTTCAGAAAAAAATTCAGTTACTAAATCATCAGTAATTGAGCACTGGTCATATGTTTTCAAAACTTTGAAATGTTGCTGTAGGATTCATCATTAGTTGAAGTATTTTGAAACAGGCTGGAGAAGTATAACTGTCCAGTGGATAATGTTATCCTTTCACTGTGCCTCTTCTGATTAACTCTTAATTCTTAGATAAATTTTTGAGTGCTACTACTTGACCTGCTGGAAGACCCATCAGTGTAAGGCTTGTTCAAGTAGCCTTGTCATGATAGCTAGAGTTTACATATTTGCCTATCTGCCAAAATTTTCATCTCTGTAGTAGAGTTACCTGGAAGAATATTTTCTGAAGTTCCAGCTGCTTGATTGCAGCATCATTGCAGCTGAGTCCAAATGTTACTGGCTTATGGGTTTTTCTTTGGTTGATGTGTCAGCACTCACTTTTGTCTTCTCTGTGTGTGGCATCTGGAGCAGAAATATGTCAGGATAATTCCAGGAGAGAATGTTGGAAACAGAATTTAATGTGAAATTGTAGGCAACATTGATCAATTTTGTTTAAAAATGCTGCTGTGGATTCTTGTACTTAATGAAGATGTGCTGAAGGTCTTAGTGAAGGTCACTGCTAGCAGTAAGGATTTGTTGAGATTGTGTCTCTTTAAGGGCTGCTGCCAACTTAAAGAAAACCTTCCAATCTCTCCATTCTTGTGTTATTTTGGCTTCTGAGAATGTTTGCATTGCCCAGGAGCAGGGATGGGAGACTAAGATGAAAATTAGGATTTCTGAGGACCTACTGTGGGTGAGTACATTTGCTTTTGCAGATTTGTCTTGAGAGATGGTGAGCTCTGGCAGATGAGCAAAATACTTTATTTTTAAATCTGTCATGAGTTGTAAGTTGATATTATCACACAAAAATATAAAAACTTTTTAAAAAAAAGTTTATCTAGTATCTAGGGCTTGAATTGATGACTTTAAACAAGACCTCCAGTCCTTCAAAACTCCAAGTGTAGGCTTCATGTTTAGTTCTGGTGTAAAAAGACAGCACTGAATTTGAAGTTGTCAAAGTCTCTGGTCCTTACTGTCAGTAAGGTTGCCCATCCACTCAGAATTAAATATTTGCTTGGCGATACATTTGCATCTTTCAAATTTGTGTGTAATGCATATTTTGCTACCTTGTGTTCAGTTACTTAATGGTGACATACTTTTGCTAGAGGATGATGTAAACCTTGGTCCTCTAATGACTCCTTAGATGCTTGTACAACAACCAGCAGCCGTCTGTTTCCTACTGGACTTTAACCCTAGCCTGCCAGCTCTAAGGAGACCTGGTTATACAGCTTCATTTCTTGAGAGGGAGGATAATGGTGTGACTTAGTGGGTATTTAAGAAATACTTGTATTAGTAAATTAGTTTGAATTTTATATAAATACCACTAAATAGCATTTGTGAAAATAATCTTTATTATGTTTAAGATGACAGTATTACCAATGATTCTGTGGAATAAAAAGTAAGTGGCATACTTTCGTCATCCCAGAATCAGAGATATTAAGGAATGTGAACAAAGGGAGGGAGCAAATCTTGTTTCTTCTTCTTCTTGTAGGAGAGGTTTCAATTTTACTTTGCTTGCATTTATAGGTTGACCTTCTGCTTTCATAAAGCTATTTGTAAAATTCCACCTGGACTTTGTGTATGTTGTCTGACAGCAATTTGAGGTGACAGAAATCCAGGCACATCTTTGCCTCTTCCCTTCCCAGGGAGAGGAGAAGGTTTTAACTGGCAGACTGTGCCCTGTGACCTCTTGAGGCAAGTGGCTTGTACGGGCAAACATGCCTGATCTCCCTCAGAAGAGAACAGATTTTCACCAAGTCTGTTACTGCACCAGAGAAAGTGAAATGGTATTTCTAAGCTGTGCTTCCAAATGAGAGAAATCTGTGGCCTGAAAAGGGTACCTCAGCCTGCAATATATTCTGGCTTCCTTTCATGGCTCCTGGTGTCTTGAACTTTGGTGCATTTTTCTCTCCTCTATTGGATACTCGTAAGGAGTTGTAGTCATTTGCGTGACTCTGATAATAGACCACTTGTAAAATCAAAATTGTCAGGCGTGATTGAAAACACTCCCTGCAGAGTCAGATTTGCTATATTTGGAGTTGTTGTGGGGTAATTTTCTTTACTCCTAATACAGCCTCTTTCCCATACTGCCACTTTGCAGTCAGTACTGTTGAGGGCAGAATCCCTTGGTGACAGAGCTATTGAATTCTGCAGACATGTATGTCATTATCAAGCAGGAGATCTCAGAAGAGGTTTTGATGGAATATACAGCGCTCCTATGGGAATGTTGACTTAGGCTCAATTCTGCCTCTTCCAGGTGTAATTCCTGTTAGAGACTTTAAAGAATTCGGTGTTGTCCCTTTCAAAAGCACCCCTTATCCCCAGTTGTGTATTTGACTAGCAAGTTCATGTGCATGAAAGGTCACACATTGCTTTTATTGCTTTTTTCTTAATTATGAACACTCAGATGAGAAGAGCAGTTGTTCCTCTAACTAGAATACTGTAGTACAGTTTCCCAGGTAATGGTAAAATTACTGAAGTAGTATTTTGGTCAGCTTTCATTTTAGATGATAAATTGTGGACGTGAGTTATCACAGAATACTAGTTATTTCATGGATGGTGTTTGGCTGGTGTTCCAGCTGGTGCTGCTAACAGCAAAACTTGTTATTAGCAGCTGAAATTGCTGTCTGTACATCTGCTTAAAATGTCTTCATGAAGAAGAAGAGCTTTCTTCAAGAAACATGAAGAGCTATTGTCCTTCCAGGCCAAGCCAAATCCTTGTGTCCCTCTATCCCACCTCTGCCAGTTACCAAACCAAATCCCCAGGAAACACCCCACATGAATGTTTGTGAAGCTTCTCCACTCTCTTGCCTCAGCATGCAACTAGGTCTTCCATAGCTAAAAGATATTTCTGTATTTTCAGTGATCCGTGGAGTTTTGCTTTTCTACCAACATGTTCAGTGTCCTCTTGGGCCTGTATATGCATTTATATCTTGAAAGTCCAGTGGTACACAATTTAATCACTTTAATCACCTCCTTGTGTAGTTTTGAGCCTGCTACCTTCTAGTTTTCTTTGAGAGCTCCATCTTTTGTGTTGAAAGAGTTTGCAAACAATTAATTTGCCCTGACCAAGCCACTCGTGATATTATAAACCTTTCTCATGTTCCTACACTTTTCCATGCTGATGTCTTACTCTGGTTAGCCACTTGTGATGCAGATGGATTAGAATCATCCCTCTAATCATCTTGTTGGCCCTTGTCTGGACTTGCTCTAATAGGTCATGTCCTTTCTGTGCTGGGACCCCAGAGCACTGCAGGTAGTGTCTCACCAGAGCAGAGGGGCAGAATCCCCTCCCTTGCACTGCTTTGGATGCAGCCCAGGACATGTTTGATTTCTGGGCTGAGTGCACATGGCTGGGTCATGTCCAACCTCTCCAGCACCCCCAAGTCCTCAGGGCTGCTCTGGATCTGTTCATTCCCCAGAATGGGTTGATAGCAGGGTTTACCCTGACCCAGGAACTGCACCTTGCGCTTGGTCTAGTTAAACTTCATGAGATTCCCAGGGGACCACTTCTTAAGCTTGTCCAGATTCCTCTTGATGTCATCCAATCCTTGAGGCATGTCATCTGCACCACTCAGCTTGGTGCTGTCTGCAAATTTGCTGACGGTCCACTCAATCTCTTTGATTAATTTTATTTATCCTTGTTGCTCTTCGTTGAACTTTCTTAGGTTTTTCTACCTTATTCAAGAAGATGGAATTAGAGTGTGTTGTAAAAGTAAGCACATTGCAACTTTACACAGTTGTTTAATGTTTTCAGTGTCATTCTCTCTTTGCAATTAATTCTGAGCATTTAATCTGTTTATTTAATGTCCTTTTCTCCCTATATGAATGCATTTGTTTTTATCTTTATTGGGCATATCTTTGAAGATATGATTACCAGAATACTTAGTTGACTTGAAAATCATGCTGATGTCACTACCACATCAGAGCCAGTGTAGTTTAGGCAATAGATGCAGAGTTAAACAACATCCCCGTTTAAGGAAAATTGAGTATTGACAGGCCAGTTGTCGTGAAAGTAAGGGAAAGTGTTCATGACTTTGAATTTCCTGATAATGGGTGATGAGCCTCAGGTCTAGGATCATCTTGAAATTAGTTTTTAAATCTTTAAAGTAAGATGGTTTATTTCTAGTCTCTACAAATCCTCTCTCATAATTGTTAACTTCAGTTCTAAATTGTTGACACTGAGAAACATTTGGGACTTGAGTATGAGATTTTATTCACAAAGGGGTAGTGTGGCTCCTCATGCCTTTACATAATAGCTCTAACATAGATCGCCTTGTTTATGATGCCTTTAATGGGGTGCAGGATGTTGCATCTGTTGGTGGAGGTGAACAAGATCCTGATGTTGCTAGTGGTTGTAGAAATGAAGCATTATAAGTTATTGTTTAATTCTAATATAAGCTTATTAGTTCATTATAACAACAAAAAGAAAATACAAAATCTTACATACAAAGCCCCTGTTGTTAAATTTGGTGTTGACCAATGCTATCATAATTTTCTCTTTGTATTTGAGTGAGCTCCTCTGCCTGGTGACACATGCATGTGACAGTGCAATGAATATTGACATTCAAGTGGACATTATATTTAAGCTCTGATACCAGTACACAGTGTTGAAATTGTTGTGGATGGCCTCAGCTTCCAGAAAGATGTACTGTGGAATTTGTGTGTACTTATGTTATCGCAGATCATTTGATTGCTGAGACTGAATGGAGCTTTTGTGAGTACTGGCATTTATGCATATAAATATATGTAAATATGTGTATTTGAGGAACTATTATGCATGGAAGAAAGTTTGGTCCAGTCCATTTCAACTTGCAAGATTTTTCCATTCTATTTAATTTTACTTCCATTGAGTTTATTCCTTGGAGTTTGAATGCCAAACCTACATTAGGGAAATGTTTTCTCTTTTGGTGAGGCACATATAACCAGTAGGCATGAATGGTTAGGAGTATGTTTAATGTATGTCGGGTGTTGCAGACGAGAGCAGTACACAGAAGCTTGGAGCTGTGCTGGCCATTCTTTGGTAGCTAGAGCCAGTTCTAAGAGAGTTTACAATTTGTTTTGTTGGAAGAACTAAGAGCTGATGTTGCACACAAATTTCTCTTGTAGATAATGCTTTATACTGTAGAGATGTGAAAATAGAGTTCCTTCCAGGGGATAATAAAATGAGACAATCCCTTAGAGCTTATGCTGTGTGTATTATTCATCTTAGCCAAATAAAGCTTTCTCTGCAACAGTTGAATTAACTGGTTATTATTTGAGGACCTTGGTATTTACAACAATAAATAATGATAAATATAGATTATCACTATTTCATAATTTTTGTAATAGTTTATGATAGTGTAATTGTACTGATATCAGTAAATGTAATTTAAGATAAATTTTCCTCTAAATGCCCTTCAAATACAAGTTATAAGAGAGAATCAAAGGCACCTGTAATCTTCTAGACTTCTCCAATTAATTTGGCCTCTAGACAGTGCAACCTATATTCAGTTTAGTCCTGCAAAGTTATTTGTGCAGCCTAATGATGACTTAAAATACCAATTAATTGAGTTTTAATAATCTATAAGATTATTAAAGATTATTTAAGATGATGGTTCTTACATAGAAGAGAAGACAAGAAATCTCTTAAAAGTTCTCATCCAAATCCAAGATTTTTTTATCCATACTACCTGGATATCCATATACCATTTGGTGATAAAATGACAGTGCTTGATTAGCTGCAGATACTTAAAATTCAAAACAAAGTTTTCTGTCTCTTTTTTTTGTCAAATATGTCACTAGTTTTAGAAAACGCTGCATCTTTAACTGTATAATACAAAGTCAGTAAGAAAAATGCACTTGTAAACTAGTAGGAATGTGTATTTAAATTGGAGGGGGGAGCAGTCTTTTTCATAGTAAACAAAGTGTACAGGTTATATGGAATTCCAGGACTGTAATACTGTAAAATAATTTGGAATGCATGCTTGAAACTACTACATTGGTTCATACTCTTATCCTGGATGTAGGATAAAGTGACTTACGCTTTATGAGGAGGATGCAAATAACTAGCTATTTTTATTTTTAAATACTTGCTTATGAAGAACTTCTAAAAATTCCATTATTATCCTTCATCATACTGTGGTCCTCATAAAATAAGCTTAATACCAAAGCTACTGTTCTGTTTGCAGAAGAGTATTTTAGGATTGAGCTGGAGTGTGAATGCACATAATTACAGAATGGGAAATGCCATCTCTTTGCTTCTGTGCACGTTAGGAAAGCTACTGGTTCTGTAAATGAGAGTCGTCAAGACATAGTTTAGTTTAGCACCTACCAGGCTTGTGGCTTAATTCTCCTGAGACTGTTCTTCTTAGGAGGTATTTGGTGCTGATACCAGTTGGACTTCCATGTTCCTCCTAAGAATAAATCCTATATGGCCCTGCTGAAATGGGTATCTACCCAAACAGAACATTTTCACTTGAATTAAAAAGCACTTAAACCCTGAATTTACTGATTAGGTGTCATTGACTAGCATATTTAAAAAAGGGGTCTGTTACATGTATTCATTTGTTATGGGTGTTTTTCTTAAGTATTTACTTCAAGCTTGTATAATAGCTGTAGCTGAGTTTGGCTTAGCAAGGGTAAACACAGTGTTATTTTATTTCAAAGCCCCTTTGCTGAAGTTGTTATAAGAAGGGGTTTAGCTAATTGGATATGCCAAATAACTCAAAATAGTGCAGGAAATGTCCAGTTAGAAAAAGTGGTACCAAGCATTCTGTTCAAGCGCCTTTAAAGTTCTCAGAGCTTTCAGAGTGAAGGTGCTTTTTAAAGCAGTATATCAATTGCTCATACAAATCATAGTTATACATAAAGGTTGGTTTGTTTGGAGGAGCCACACACCACCCTCGGCCCCCAGTCCAATATTGAGGGAGGGTGGTGGGTGTTTGTATGCATGTTTGTTGTTTTTTTTTTTTAATTATGATTACAACAAAACAGAAACAAGTATGTACCTTCTCAGAGGGAAGAGTGTTGTAAACTACTCAGGCATGAGTTGAGAAAGTTGAGTAAAAACTTAGTATATGTGTAGTTCAACATAAACAGCTATTTTGGATGTTATTTCAGTATCAGAACTACTGATTAAGTCTTTATTTTCACAGCACACTGGCATCCTCTCAGTCAGGCTTTAGCTGTTAGTTGAACTTCTTAGTTGCCCCTAACTGCACTACATGAAAATTTAAGTAACTTTGTTTAAATTAAATATTAAATTTTAGATACCAGCTTAAGTTAGTCATTTGCTAATATGTTTGAGTGTTCTCCAGAGGCAGTAGGCAGTGTTGTAATGATATATTTGCTAGCCCTAATTGGTGAAAAGAAGTCAAGTAACTAAAAGGCTGTTACTGATCAAATGCAATGTATATAGACCAATTTGAATGCTATTTATTAGAATAATGGCTATACTGTTTTTAAAGTACAGTCTGTTACTGGGGACTGTCTTAAATGCGGGTCTGCCACGTATCATTGTAGACATTTCTCCATGGCTGGGAGGAAAGACCATCACTTTTGAAGTGCTCAGGCGAGGGAGAATGGGAACATAGCAGAGGCCTGAGAACAAGTCCAGAGGTCGGATGGTTTAGTGAACTAAATGCTCAGATTTTAAATGTAGTCAGCCTTAAAATTGAGATCTGAAAGGAACAAATGCATATTGAAAACGTAGATCCCCAAAGGGGAGAGGAGCAAAACCCACTAGCATGGAGATGTAGAACTGTGGAGTTGGATGTGTCCTGCTTAGTTATGTAAGATAATTTTTACCTTGAAAATTCCATGGGAATACCAAAAGCTTGCAAAAGTTATGATTAGGTAAGAATGTATCTTTATTTTTGCTAACAAGTAAAGGCCTAAACATTCTCTGAATTAAGTAGTGTTATTTTTATGATCTGTTACTATGTGTTCCATGTTGCAGGATGAGACCCTTGAATTTTCTGTGGATTTAAATTTTGCTTTAATCATACAAAATAAAACCAGGCACTAATATTCTTTTGAATCATGTTTATGTTAGTCTACATCTTCTGACACAAGTTCATGGTAGCATTGTCACATTAAAAACAAACCAAGAACAAAAACAAAGCTGTGTTGTGTGTCTTAGAATTATGAACTTACTTTTTTTCTTGTTCCCAGATGTGAAAAATTAGGACATCCTTAGTATTTGTCCTTGATCTTACTGCAGTGGATGTAACAGTTGATTGCATTAATTGCACAGTGGCTTAGTGTCTGTCTGGCAATAGCACTGCTGTAGCCAACACACAAATAACACTGCTGAGTGGATAAGATCTCATTTAATGGAAGTGACTTAATCCAAGTTTGCCCTAGGGTTTGGATTTGTAGCAAAAATGCCAGTTTCTTAGAGCTGTTGTAGCTGGAACAAGAACTGCTCTTACTAAAAACTCAAACTAATAAACAAGTGCATTGAAATGAACTTCTCAAAGCATTTGATAACTTAAATGTTTCAAACATTACCAATTGTTTCTGTTACTTTTAAGATAATTTTATCTTTATGTACAACAATAAAATTACTGTCCTAAACATGAAGATCCAAAACAGAAATTATTTGGGAGCATGTGAGAGAAATTGCATCCCAGTCAAAAAAAGTAATTTACTTTCTAATTATTTCCTTTTGTTGGCTTAGCTAAAATATGTGTTCTACTAAGAAGCTTATATATTCTTAACATAAATAAAAGCAAACTGTCCATAACTAAGAACTTGAGTAAATTGAATATAAATAAGTGTGAATTTCACTTGCTTTTCCAAATATTAAATTCTAAGACAGAAAGCATGAAGAAATAAAAATCACTTAGAAACCCACCTAGATCTTTTGGATTGCAGGGTTAATTAATCTTCAGTGATTCCATATGTAATGGGAAAAGCATTAAACCTCAGCAATGGTGTGATTTGACTGACAAGTAGTTAGCAGGTAAAAATTACTCTTCAGTGTTGTTAGAGTTCGTTATTCTTTTGGGGCACTTGAAAGTTGGGGCAAAACACAGGATACACTTAGAAGATACTGCAGTATGCTATTCTTTTAAAACAGGAAGTACTTTTGAAACAAATTGAAGATTATTTACTGCACCGGGAATACCTGTTTGTGATGTTCTATAGTAAATTACTTAGTTAAATTAAAATTAAAAATTATATTTAGGAATAAAAATACTTATTGAAAAGAAATAATGCCTTTAAAGCACAGAATGAGAATTTCTTTGCATCACTGAAAATTCTACAGATTTTTAATGTCTTACCTGTATTTTTCATTGACAGACTTAAATGTTCACAATACTGACATTCTGCTGGGTGAAGTTTTAAAACATGTTTCCAAGTGCTTGAATCTAACAGCTCTGAAAAAAAGAACAAGTGTGCAGAATTTTTGTAAACTCTAATCCATGCTTTTAGAGGAGATGAATACAATTTGAGATTCTGAAGTGATTTTTGTTCTTGTTTTGGGGTGTTGTCTTGTTTGTTTGTTTTGGTTTGGTGTTTTTTTAGTTGGTACAGACGCACAAACATGTGAATTGAGATCAGTGCAGCCACGATATTGAAGTAACATGTAACTGAAAGTGAGGGTGATGATTACTATTTAAGGAAGAATTCTAGTATGTTAAATGTCAGTTTGAGAAGCTCCAGATGACATGGGGGAAGAAGAGCCAAACTTGTGTGTGACAGTTTTTGGTCAATCTTTGAGCAAAGAATAAGAAACACATTAGAAGGATTTTTGTTAGGAATTAGTGTATGAGTATATAGAGGCAAAATAAGGGTATTCACATGACTACTTAGAAAAAAACCCAGCTTTTCTCAAACTGAACCATTTGGACTTCATGGTACAAGAGTGAGGAACGCCTGTCATTGACTTGTCAGACATTGGCAGGTTTTTGGATAGCTGTTGGAAGGATAAGGAAATAAGTACAAATTTGTAGCAGTCCTTGGTGGTTCATAGCCAGAGAAATATGGTAAAACAAATAAAAACGATGGTGCTGCAGTTCGTTAATAATACCTTTGAATTGCTCATCATGGTATTAACTACAAAATGAAAGTGCTGGGAATGTCAGAGTTGCCAGCTGCTCAGTTTGAGCTCAGTCACCTGCTATTTTATGGGCTATGGAAAGTAGGTGATGAGGTGCTTCAAAGAGTATAGTTACTAGTGCTTATAGGGATATTTTGGTAGCTCTTATTTCTCTGTAGTAACTCTGTGGTCAGACAAAAGGAAATGTTGAACCAGTAGGTCCCAAATGACACACTGTTTCCAAGCATGCAAGCTCTTTTCCGTCCTGTATTACCTGGGGAAAGTACACATGTATACCTCTATGTCCAGGCATACTGTGCCAAGGTACTGTTCTTTGTCTTGCGTTGGTAAGAGCATGAGATCCATGCCTAGTAATGTTCGGGCTTTTTTTTTCTGCTTTAAAGTCCAGTAATATCTAGGAAACGTAGAAGCCGCTCAGTTGTTTAGAAAGTTACAGGGTCAGATATTGTTGATCCAGTAAGGACATGTGTAAGGGAAAATGGGAGAGGAAGGGGGTTAAATTCTGCGACAGGAATTTAGACATACAAATGAATGTGTTCCTTGCTGCTCATGGTTATAAGGTATACTGCCTTATATTGCCTAGTTTTTCAATTTGTAGCTTAAATGTGCAGTTTTGTGGCAGTGTGAATATGAAAATATTGATGATTTTGACTCAGTTCAAATCACCTGTCTTACTTCCTTAGGATTTAAAATCTAATTTTGAGACTGTACACAGTACAGATTGTGCAGAGTAATATACGCAGGTGACCTGCTGGTTGCTCACAGACACTTGTGGAAGAGCTTCATGTTAATGTTACTGTTAAGAGATGCTCTCTGTGTGCAGACATGACCAGTGCTGTGGTGAAGAGGAATTTTGACTGGAACAGTGGAGAGACAGCTCCACATTCTCAGGAGGTTAAGAAGAAATGAAACCTTACAAACTTTTAAGTGTTTCTGATAATTTGATTAAAATTTTAACTGACTTAAACTAATGATGAGTCCTTACTGTTTAATAAGCTCTTCCTTGTCTCTTTGGTTAAATATAGAATAAAGTGGGGAAATTTAAGCACAAATAATTGTCTGTTTGGCACATGGAGTAACGAAAGTGTAGATCTGATAAGGGGATGTTAGAACAAGTTTTTTAAACAATTTGTTCAACCAAAAAACAGAGGCCATAATTTAGCTTGGTGGGTACAACTTGATTTAAGCCCTGTGCTTTTTTCCTTACCTTATACAGAAATTCATAGTCCTTGGTAATAAAATGCGTCAGGTTGCTTCATATAGAGGGAGTGAGTTTTGCTAAGGATGCTTTTTGGAATGATTTTGAATATTAATAGCAAAGAGTGTTTATTCTCTTGAATCAAACATTTAACTCAAGCTGGACATGGTAGTGGCTTTTGGAATTATTACCAAGGGTATCCACTGGTGCCACAGAAGCAACACAGACACAAGGCTTGTCAGGTGAGGATACAAATGATCCAAGTTGTCATTGGAGATATGAATATAATTTGACTGTCAGTATCTAGGTGTTAAGCTGCAGAAAGGAAGTAGCTAGTTTTTTAGAACTATGAAAAAAGGTAGGAGATTGTTGATAAGGAGCTATATTTTTATTTGTAGCCAAATAGCCAGCATTTTGATTTAAAAATTACAGATCTTGCATCCCTTGTTGTGTGACAGTCTTCTGCCCACCTCTGAATTCTTCTGCTTTTGATTGTGTCAACAGAATGTTGAAGACTATTACTGGGAGCTGCTAGAGCTCTCTCTAGTAGTAAACTTGCTCATAGTTCAAATCTGCTTTTGAAATAATACAAGTTGCTGGTATTGGTGGTAATCTGCACTCAAGAGCAGTCAGTAGTATTATCAAGGCACTTATGAATACTTTCCAAGGGGTTTTGGTGTGACTGGGAGGGTTCTTATCTTTTGGAGTGTTGTTAAGCATGTGCAAATTGCATGATGATCCAAGCTCCTGGGAGCAGTGATGGTACACCCAGGTTCTGTCTGATAGAAACACACTGGGGCTGAAGATGCTGTGTGCTGTAGTCATAGCTAGGGGCTTCATAGGAAGGGAGGAGAAATATGTGGATTGTGTTGTGAAATACATGGTCAACTCATTGCTTTAATACATTAAAATAATGTAGTATATGTAGTTACATTGTCAAATGCTTGTAGAGTCAAATGGTATTAGGTAGCCAGTTTTGATTAATGATATTCAATGTACACTAACCTTGAATTTTTTTTTCACCTATATCTTCCTATTATTGTATGTGGTCATGAAGCAAAAGTATATGCCAGAGTAACCCTCAGAAGGGGTTGAAGGGGATGAAGTAACCCCTATGAAATTAAGATTTAGGTGAGAGTAGTATGGTGCTTACACAACACAGTGGCTATTTTGCATCTAGCAGAATTTAATTTGTTCTTGTTTATAAAATTTCTTAGCAACCACAGACTTAGTGGGGGGGTACTGTGGCACTCTGAAACTCATTGAGATCTCAACAGAGTTGAGGCTGAGCCTGTACTAATTAGCATGGCTTGTTTCCATGCATATGTTGTGTTCATGAAAGGTATTTGGCCTGTGACCACAGGGTTCACAGCAAAGCTGGGTTTTGAATGGAATCTCCTGTGGTCTGTAAGCTGTCATCAGGTAGGCATTTCATAACTTAAAAAAGCTGATATTTCTGGATCTAAGCTGGCCCTTGAAATAACTGAGCACCATCTCTGTGATGATGTGTTTATTTCATCATTTCTGCACCAGAGTTTGGTCATGCTGGTTCAGAGCTGGCTCTCTTACTTGTGACACAGTTGACCAGCAATCCCCAATAACTCATATACAGTGATGTAAATTACTGTTATTTAGAAACTGCTGGTTGGTACAAAAAGTGTCCAGTGTGAGAATAAGTAAGGCAGCTGTCTTCCTTTGCTTTTAAGGTTGTTTGCTGTTATCAAAACCTGTGAAGGTCTTCTAGAAGGGTATTGAAGAGAACTCTGACCAAGTGACAAGCTGGGAAGCATTTGTAGGTAGAAATTGCATGTAGTCTGGGAGGAAAAAACTAGAAAATACTCAGTGACTTAGTCTGTGGAAGGAAATTTAAATCTTAATCTTATACCTTAAAATTGCTGTGATTTGTAATGTGAAGATACAGTGCAAATCAGATGTTACTTGGAAAAAGCATTAAATTTAAGTGGCTGAGTAGATCTGAGGCATTTGACTTTTCATGGAAGTGTTGTCACATGAAACTTTGGGTTTTGTGTTAGGTGATAGTACATAGAGATACGTCAGGTCTGAGTTACTGGCAAACAGCATGTTAGAACAGAGTGAAATGTTTTCTAAAATCCAAAGAGAAGGTGATATTCAGCAGCAACAGGTTTACTGAATTTCGTTAGACAATGGAAAAGTAATTTTGGTGTTGAGGGCAGGGGGGAAGCTATGGTTTCTTAGCTACAATAGAGTTCTCCATCTGAGATCCTTATGTCAGCAGTCGGCACAGTCCAGGCACAGCTGTTGGTGTTCTGGCTGCAGATAGCATCTCCTGCCTCCTAATGCATTGTGTCCTTAAACCTGACTTAAACAGCTGAAAGGGAATATTTGGAATAAAAAATGCAGCTGGACTGTTATTGGTTTAGAAACTACTGCAGTATCAGTGTGCAGGGAGTAGTTTTCAGTGGCTCAGTGACAATTAGTCAGCTTTTCTAATCTTGCAGCTGAAATTTTAACAGAGCAGAAAAACTGCTAGCAAATGGGTAAAATGGTTTAAATTTTTAGCATTTATTCTTGTAAAAGGGTAGCAGATCCATGGAAAACGGTAAAGGGTTTCATCTCTTAGTTTTAAAGGTATGTAGAAAGCAGGTCTATTGTCTTCTTGATGTAGATGGTTTGGCTAATTGGAGGTGCTTTAGATTGAGTAGCAGCCTTGCATGTTCGTGTGGAGCTAAGGATTTGGCAGTGTGATAGAACTTTTTATACTTCAGAACTTTGAGAAGCCTTCCTGTCTTAAATGACGTGTATTACAGACAACTGTAAGAAGTAGTTAGCCATTTATCAGTTCTTCCTTGCTAGGATAAGGTAACTGTATCACCCTTTTAGCTATTTGGATCATACAACAGGGTGATTTGATTGATTTATTTGCTGAGTACCTTTAGAAAAGACTCTTCAAGGCACACTTCCTTAAATGAGTTGCCTTGGTTTGTCATTTCAATGCATTACTGTTTATATTGCTATTCTTATAGGGGAACTTGCAGGATTTTAGCTGAAGATGTTTGTAGGAGAGCTTCCTCCTTATCCCCCGCTGTTTCTATTTGTTTTAAATTAATTTGTTTTAAAACAAATCTTTCTGTTCTTGATGTTATTGAATGTTGATGGTGATTTTTACTGTGACGAATTAGATGTTTCTTGGTTTTTTGGGTTGGGTTTCTTTGGGTTTTGGGTTTTTTGGTGGTTTTGTTTGTTTTGGTTTGGTTTTTTTTTCGTTGTGCAGGGCGGGATGCAGAAGTCCTTACAAAGAAAGGTGTTGTTTAAATAGATACACTTGCAAGGACAAAATGAGAGTTGTTGAATTGTAGTATAGGGTTGTCTCATTCCTTGTAGAATGATTAAACAGCAGCAGAAATAAGCACAAGGTAAGTTTTACATTTCTCATAAATGAAAACCCAAACAACCAACCATTGTCACTCGAATTTCTGGCTTCATATTTTGTTCCTAGAATACACAACTGAAATGGAAATTTGTGCATTAAATTAAGACCAGAACTATAATTTATTGTAATGGAAGGGAAATCTGAATATCTTATACAAAGAGCATTTTTAGAATTGGTTGATTCTAAAAAGCTGACAGCTTTTTCTACATTAAGATTATTTTAGTCAGAAGAAGAAAGTAGTGTGTTTTATTAGTAGAACAAGCCTGGTATGCAACTCAGATTATTGCACGTAAAAGCATTTTTTCCTGTTGCATCAAGATATGTCCTTTCCTCCAGTAGGGAAGTCTTCTCAAAGACTTACAAGGTGTGTCAGGAATTTTAGTTTCAATGTAAATAGCAAGATATTCTGAAATGTTTCCACTCAGCCCTTCAGGAATTGTACATGTGAAGCAGAAGAATACAAGTCTGATGTCAAGTATTGTCTTGCATAGTTGTTTGTAAATACAGGTAAAGTGGAGAAATATGGTAGTGCCTGTCAAATACTGAAAATACTAGTTTGTGAGCCTAAGGCTAGCTAAAAAATGTGGCAGAAGCAAACCACAATCAGAAATACCCAAAACAATCACCACTTTACAACTTGGCTCTCTCTGGCATTACACAAGATATTGCTGAGCAGCAAGAATTCTGTCAAGGCCTGACTCAACATTTGTCATCTGCTCAACACCTTCAGTTTCTATGCTTGTCCTCTTCTGCTTCTGCTCAGGTACTTCACCTGGCCTGCCCTTCCCCACACATCCACTGCTTCCATAGCACTTTCTTCTCTTGCCTGAATGGAGCCTGGATAGACCTGCAGCCCTAGCCCCAGCTGCTGCTGATTGTCTTCCTGGTGCTGCACAGGAGTGCACAGGAGTGCAGCAACAGGTGAACCATCATCCAGTGCTGCGTTCTCTCCCCTTACTTACTCCTGGCTCTCTTTCCATGTTGAGGGGGACAGCTTCTGCTGTGCGTTCCCTCTCAGCATTGTGAAAAATGAGGTTCACCTATTTTTTTATAGAAATTAAAAGTTTAATAGAAAGACAATTAGATAAAAATAAAGTATACAGGCCGGGTGTCTGCATTCAGCCAAGAGAGCACACCTTACTAACAAAGGATTGTCCCTTAAAAACAGAACCCTACTACTTATTCATAAATTCTCATACATGATTCAAACATTCTTCTTAAGTTTTGAATGTTTCTTTGTTTAGTTTTTGACTCGCCCCCTTCTCAATAAATCAATCTTCTTGGCTTCACTGAGTTTCACATTCCTTGATAACAGAAATGCAATAAATTCCTCCCCCGAGGCTCTGGTCACTGCTGTCCTCATCTGGACAAGATAATCTAAGAATAGAGGGGTGTCTCTAACTATTTTTTTCAGTCTTTGGGTTATGCAAACAAAAGTAGTTTTTGTTTTAATACTATGCCATATCTCAACATATATGTATATTATATTACTATTTCTAAGTTTCATCAATAACAGAAATAGAAGAAACTGTATTAATATAATAAAGTTTTCTAACCTTATACATATAACATTCATTTTAATATTTGCGAAAAGCCAACAATATAATATGTATCTATAACAGCATGATAAAGCATTCTGCACTGGGTGGCTGCTCTGTGGTACAGGGGATACCTGTGTAGGTAAAAGGACTGTAAGGATCTGCTAATGGAAAGCTGCTGTGAGGGCTATGAGGCACTCTGGGGGGACTGCACAAGGTAGGCCGTGTGATGTGCAGGCTGGTGTAATTCTGGAAAGAAATAGGGAAAGCATGTGGCCCAAGATTTTATGCCTTTTCTGCTCTTTCCATAGGTCTTGAAAGTTTCTGCTTTACACTTTGTTGTTTTAAGTTTCTTACAATGTGTTGAAAACTTATTCTCAAATCTTTCCAATACTTCCTGGTATTAATTGTGCTGTCCTAAAGTTGTATGCTGCTCAGCATGTGTGGGCTGCATGTGGATGCTGTTTCTGTGATCAGTTTCTCTAGCCTCTGGTTACTCTTATCTTCCATAGCACTTTTTTCATGCTTGCAGAAATAAAAAGAATTTTTGCAATTTTTCATTGCAACTTGAGGAATAAATAGCTTAAATAAAAATTATGAAGGTTTCTGCTGACTAGTAATTATTATATCTTTGTACCATCAATACATAGTTCAAGAAATTAAGCTATAAATATAATAAGTTGAATACTTGCAATGATTTGCCAGGGAGAGCTGTAAGTGAATTTTAAGCATTGTTTTTGGATTATTGTTAAGCATCCTAGCTGAAGTCACCTGCAGGGAAAAGCATTCCAAAAGCCTTCTTTTGTGACACTGGCAGAAAAACGGTTGGAAGGATTTGGTTAGCATAGGAGACAAGTGTGGCCTCAGCTAAATCTAATTTAGGGTGGCAAGAAGTCTGAAAGCTGATTTGGCACTCAGCAGAAAGAGCCTGCTGAGAAAGAGGATAAAAAGGATCTTCACCTTAGGCTGTAATTCAGTTTGCAATTCAGAAACAGTGCCAGATTGAGCTTCCTGGCCACTCATGCTCGTTCCTATGCATGCTGGATTTGAACAAAACTGAGTCAGTATTAGACCTTACCCCCACGCCCCCATCTTTTCAGCAGATTACTCTTTGGCTGGATCAGTTCCCTGCTGCTTTTCATCATGCAGCTGCACAAGCGCTTCTGTTGGCACAACAGTGGGAGCAGTGTAGGGGCAGGAAAGAGCTGCTGGAAACGTGGACCCTTTGGATCAGCTTAGGGATCCACCAGCCACAGTCTGCATCTTCACTTTGTTTAAGCAGAGGAGAAGTCTCATGATGAGGCTTATGTGAAAGCTTGACTTCCAGGTCTAGAGGGCCATGTGAGTAGTCAAGGGTTTTACCTTGCACAGGCATCTAAGATATCCATGTGTTTCAGCTGAATCTCATTTCATGTGGAGGAGGCTGGACATCTGAAAATGCCATACTGTGTTGATGACTTTCCTGTGACTTGATAATAGTTGATATGCCCCCTGTAAGCGTTGCTGCAGCCCTTGAATAAAACTATCTGTGACATGCAGAAGGTATTTCTGATTCAGTCTTGACTGCTGCAAAATGTCCACAGATGCTCTTAATTCCTCTGTAAGTAGAAGAGCTGAAGATAGAACATTGGCTTAGTTTGGGTGCTTTCATTCTGCTTATGTAATGAAAATGGAACTGTTTAATTGTGTGGAAGGCTTAGCTTGTCTGAGGATTGAGGGGAGTAGAGACTGTAGGGTTGGAGCACTGTTGAGTGGGGAAGACAGGAGGTATCTGATTTCTTCTTGCTGTAATAGTCCTTGTAAGCCCTGCTTGTTAGGGTGAGATCCTTCTGAATAAGTTCAGCTGAACACACAATCCATTACTTTATCAAATGATGCATTTTGATAAGATTCCTTGATAAATGATGTCTCCAATAACTTCAACAGTGACAATTGGCTTTAATTTGTTCCTGCACTGTTGGTGTCCAAGTGTCTTCCCATTTTGTTCCTTCAACACTGGTAGGGCATGGGGTTTTACACTTTCTTTGTTACCATATTCTTTTTTTTTTTCAATAATTAATGAGTGGAAATACTTAAAGGATGAAGCAAACATCAAAACACATGGGTTTGTCAGTGGGCTGAATATAGTGAAAGTAATGTGAGAGGACAAGACTGAGATATGGAAAGTAACACTAGGGAATCTGGCAATTCAGTATCATCAGGTCGAGGGGAACTAATATGTTACATACAATTGGCAGGAGCATGGCTCGTCAGATAGCCAGTGAAGAGGCATCTTGCAAAAAACTCTTTACAAAAAGTCAGTTGTGACGTTCAAAACCGTGTGCTTAATTGCCTGTTGATGACTGGATTGTTGCACCTCTTTAGCTGGTGCTTAGGTGCTCCTTGAGAGCCAGTAGCTGTGACACTTCTACTTGCTCTGCTCTCAAACAGCATTGACTTTCTGGAAATAGATTTTAGAAAGAATGTTCCATGTAAATTTTAAGTGCACTCTTGAACGGTATCCCTACAGTGATGCAAGATGTATTTTAAGAGACTGACTCACTTTTGAAATTCTGCCAACATTCTGCAAAGAGGAAGATCTGAGTAATATTATTAGTTAGAAAATATGTCTACCGGGACAGGTAATAGCAGAGAAATTTTTTCCCTATACAATGTATCTCCAATAAGCTGGGTGTAGTCTGAGGCTAAAGGTCCATCTACCAAAGTATTTAGCATAGTTAAAGAAGAAAACCAAGGTTTTTTTCCAGGAAGTTGGGTTTTTTTTCCCCCCAAGAGATTTCACGTTCTTTTTGAAATTAGGTTGCTATTCAAGAAGTAAGGAAAAGTAAGAAAAAATTTCTCTTTACATGAGAAATCCCGCTTGTAAATACAGTCTAAGCAGACTAAAGAGTTTCAGATGAAAGCTCGTATGAAAGCTGTTCTTAGGAAGATGTGACTGGATCTACCTGCACACAAGAAGATTGGACTCCTTAGCAGTGCTGGAAGCTACTCAAGCCAATGCCTGAAACAAAAAAGTAAAGCAATGTCAGTTAAGCTAAATTGTGAAATTTAGCTCAAATTTTGTATTTCTGCCAGGCTGAAGTGGGAGTGGAAAATAGTTTTATTTTTTGTGTTTTGTATTGAAGCAGAAGCATAACTAATACTGCCACTGCCAGCTGCTACCAGCATAATTACCACTGTGTGCAGTTTTGGGATATGCATCCTGTCCAAGTACTGGCCGCCTTAATTTTCCTGAGCTCTGGGCTGAAGCGGTTTGTAGTTCCCATGTTGTTGAATGCTATGGGAGAGAAATACAGTTTTGGCTTTGTGACCTATCCAGTTTATGGTTCATAGTTCTT